>NC_045482.1:8042551-8342707 GCF_009650955.1 Corvus moneduloides
TCGCAGAATAACGTGAGTTGCAAGAAACTCCCAATGATCGAGTCCAATTCCTGCTCTGTACAGGACACCCCAAGAATCACAGCATGTGCCTGAGAGCGATATCCAAAAGCTGTTTGAACTCTGTCAGGCTGGTGCTGTGACCACTTCCCTGGGGAGTTCAGTGCCCAGCCACCCTCTGGGTGAAGAACTTTTTCCTGATATCCAACCTAAACATCCCCTGACCCAGCTCCAGGCCGTTCCCTGTGGTACTGTCACTGGTCACCAGGGAGAAGAAATCAGTGTCTGCCCCTCCACTTCCCCTCCTGAGGAACTTGTAGACTGCTGTGAGGTTTCCATTCAGTCTCCTCCAGGCTGAACAAACCGAGTGTCCTGAGCTGCTTCTCATTTGGCTTCCCTGTAGTACCTACTTCAGCTTTATCTGCCCAAAATGTCCCAAGGGATTTCAGCCACAGAGGCTGGTGCTCCTTGTGCATCTGCTCCCTCTTCCCTGGTGCCCGTAGCTTTGCTCAGTATGCAATCTGCCAAGCCCTATGGAACTGCTTTCACTCCAAAAAACCTCATAGCAACCTTCCAGTATCCCAAGGGGGTCTAAGGGGAAGCCAGAGAGGGGCCCTTCATCAGGAACTGTAGTGGTAAGACAAGGAGTAGCGGGTACAAATTGAAAGAGGGCAAATTTGGGTTAGATACTAGGCAGAAATTCTATACTGTGAGGATGGTGAGGCACTGGCACAGGGTGCCCAGAGAAGCTGTGGATGCCTCAACCCTGGAAGTATTCAAGGCCAGGTTGGATAAGGCCTGGAGCAACCACGTCTAGTGAGGTGTCCCTGCCCATGGCAGGGGCAGGTTGGGCCTAGATGATCTTTGAAGTCCCTTCCAACCGCTTAACATTTCATGATTCTATGAAAAAGTTATTTCTATATAGCCATGTTGTATAGAGCCAGTGATGTTTTTGATTGCCTGGGAAGCTGCAAAGCTGGGGCATCACAGAGCTACAGGTTGTCACTTCTGTTGTGCCTAAGTGGCTGGTTTAGTCCATTGAAGAGGATGGCACTGCTGCTTTGCCTGTTGGTGTTGTAGATATAAGACATTAATGTAGCTGCTGGAAAAGTTGTACTTTCAGTGTGCCGTATTCAGTTTGGCTGACCTTGCTCTGTGGCAGCTTCCTACTGTTGCACCAATTCTAGGAGATACAAAAGAAGAACAGAGAAACCCATATTGTTTGCTTCTAACAAAAAGCATTGTACCCTCTGAACAGGTTTTGTTGTAGTTTTTGGCTTTTGCAATAGTCCTTCTGATTACTCTTTAGCATTGACAGCTGTCATTGTAAAAGAAAATGGGAATATCTGCCACATCTCTTAGTGCAGAACAGAGTGGTAAGTCCCACTAATGAAGTTAATGTAAAAATCCAGAGCAATAGAAAGGTTGCCATTGCTCCTCGTACAGTTCTAGAGTATTTGGGTTTTCATTCATTTCATTTTGAATCTGGAGCATACATGTGACTATAAAGTGTATTTTTGAGGTTATGCTGAATTTTGTTTTCTGAAGTTATTCGATGTTGTATTAGTTGTGTACATGTTTTCTCTTCTGAGGGGGATAAATGTGCTCTCTGATTATAAATAGCTGTCAGTACTCTGGCTTCCCGGAGGCTTTTGAGGGTAGGAGAAATACCAATGCATGCAAGCTAACTTGTTTCTAGAGAAGTTAAGTATGTAACTTTTATATTTACTTTGTCTTCAGCGATTCATTTGGAGCTACACAGGCATGTTGCTGTCTTAAAGTATCAGTAGACATGCTCACCACTAGGATTATAATACGATGGCTTGTATTTATCGTTAAATTCAAATGCGCCTTTTGCCTTTCAGATTAAAGAGCAGAAGGTTGTAGTCGATGAGCTTTCTAATTTGAAGAAGAACCGGGTAAGATTTTACAGATTCACTTTTGACTATTTCATTTTAGCAGAGAAATAAAATAGAGACAAGAAGGAAAACAAAATCAGAACATGCTGTCTTTAGTTTGTTTTAATACAGATTTTAATACACATGTGGTCTGCTGTTCCCAGAACAATTTGTCCTGCAAATGATTTGATTGTGTGTACTTGTGCAGTGTAACACAGTATGTTGTTGGGATTTCTTCTTTTTTTATGTTTTGAGTTATTTCATTAAGATGTTTGAGTTGATTACAAGGATTCATGAAGTGTTCTTAATTTTTCTGTGCATTTGTTTAAAATAGAATGTGATCCCTTGTGGATAAGGAAAAGAGAAATTCAGAATTGTCTTGGGTTGAGAGTTAAATGCTTTTGATGGTACAGCATTAGAATGTTGGTGTTGGCAGGCCAAAACTTACTCCTTCACTTTTATACCAGGAGTGTCTCTTTGGACCCACACCAGCTCCTGCTGCAGTGTGGTTCCAGAATCTGCTGATTTGACTTAATGCAGTGTGGGTTTTGTTTTACAGAAAGTTTATAAGCAGCAACCCAATAGCAACATATTCTTCCTTGCAGACCGAACAGAAACACTGTCTCAATGCAAAAGTAAGTTTGCAGTGTAAAAGTATCTCAAATAGTTGAATATTTAAAAGCTGTATTTGTAGCTGATTTCAGAGGTATGTTAAAATGAGAAACTGGCAGCTGTGTGTCAAATACAAGTAATAGGAGAATGGATAATAGAGGCGATGATGGAACGAGCATCAGAAGAGTATAAATTTAATTTTCTGGAGTGAAGAATTGCTACTTCTCTTTGCTTTGATTTGCATTAATAGTGTTGCCATTTTAATTGTCAGTTCCCTCTTCTTACTACAAATGTTTAAGTCATACTGATTATATAGGTGGGAGTTGGCTATTCCCCTATTGCACTGTGGCTTTCTGTGGAAGAAAAAAACCAATCATCCTTGTATAATTAAAGAGGAACATGCTACAGTAAGCTTATATAGCTTGTGTTAGTAATGATGGAACACAAACATAGCACTTTGGTTAATTAGTGTTTTATGTTTATCACTTAAATGGATCAAGTGGCTGGAATTACTGACTTTGTAGATATACTCTTAAACTTATCTACACATAAACCTTCCTGTTTATGAAAATGATTATTTGTATAATTTTGTCTTACACAGATACATTAGATGAGTTGAAGAAGGCACATCAGGAGCTGGAAAATTCAGAAAAGGCTAAAATCAAGAAGTAGTTCCTGTGAATTCCCTGTTGCAATGTGTGGTATTTGCTGTGTTGTTACCTTGTGCAGCCAGCGTGCGATTTGTGATTTCCTTAGTGAAGACATCCTCTGCCATCTGAGAAGACGAGGACCAGACAGTAGTCAACAGTTGATAAAAACTGTGTCTGATCTCTCTTATGAATGTCTGTTTTCAGGCCATGTACTACACTTGAGGGGACTGGTGACTCCTCAGCCTCTGGAAGATGCCAATAGCAATATTTTTCTTTGGAATGGAGAAATTTTCAATGGAGTGCATGTAGGAGACCTAGAGAATGATACTGAAGTAATGTTTCATCATCTGGCTTTATGCAGCAGTGAAGTAGACATTTTGTCACTCTTCTCATCACTTCAGGGTCCCTGGTCTTTTATTTATTATGAAGCACCCAGACACAGTTTATGGTTTGGCAGAGATTATTTTGGTCGTCGTAGTTTGCTTTGGCAGTTCAGTAATGAGGTTGACAGTGCTTTCTGTCTCACATCTGTAAGTGGTTGTTCTGAATCAGGCAGCCAATGGCAAGAAGTCCCAGCATCTGGAATTTTCAAAATTGATCTCAAAGCTTGTGCAACAACTAAATCTTTGTCTTTAACATTGTTTCCTTGGAAGTACAGCTGCAGAGAGAAAGCAGTAGAAAAAACATGCATTAATGTTCTTGACCGAGTGTCAAAAGACTTACCAAACCATGTACGTCTTGTGGGGAATGAATCAAAGCTGTGTCTTAGGGCACCAGTTATCCCCTTAAATAAAACAGTTGCTCAGGCTTCAGGTGCATGTCCAGGATCTAATTTTAGCAACATTAACTGTGTGGTTTCTGTAGAAACCCTTCAAGAATTTCTTGCAGAGGAACACAAGAAAAAATTAGCCTGTCAGTTTATTGATGTTTTAAATGAAGCAGTCAAGAGACGAGTTCTATGTCTCTTCAGAGATCGCGATCAGAAAACAAGGGAAGTTCCAAGCATGTCTCATAAGAAAGCACATGTTGCAGTGCTCTTTTCTGGTGGCATTGATTCTATGGTTATTGCAGCCCTGGCTGATAAACATGTGCCTTTGGAGGAGCCAATTGATCTTCTCAATGTAGCTTTCCTGATGAAAGAGCAAGCTAAGCACAAGGGTACCACTAAAAGACATACCAGCCATGAAGTACAGCTTGATTTGCTTCGTCCTCAAGAAAGCTGTCAGGATCTTGATGCTGACACTGGTACTCCTTTATCTTGCTTTGATGTTCCTGACAGAATCACTGGTAGGGCAGGACTGAAGGAATTAGAAGCCATTAACCCTTCAAGAACCTGGAACTTTGTGGAAATTAATGTAACACTAGAGGAATTGAAAAAAATGAGAAAACAACGCATTCATTACCTAATCTATCCGCTGGATACAGTCTTAGATGACAGTATTGGCTGTGCAATTTGGTTTGCTTCCAGAGGAGAGGGTTTTATTAGTAACCAAGGAGAAGAACTGAAACCATATAAAAGTCCTGCAAAGGTACTGGGTTTTTCTGTTTTGTTTTCTGCCTTACGTTTGACCTCTGAATGTAAAAACAGTTTTGTTGATTCAGAAATCAGCTGGGATCTTTTGCTATTCATAAGGCTTCTGAAATTCAGTGTCAGGATGTAGAATAGTTCTATAATTACAGAATTTGTGTAATTCTAGAGTTAAAAATCACATTCAGTTCTTTTGTCATGTAATGTGCATGGCTTTTCAGTGAACTTGGATATGCAATAATATGAATAGGAAAAAAATAACCACCATCTATCATTTTTGATTCTGATTTCTCACTTCTCTATTCCTGATGGTTTGTGTAGGGAAGAATGAACTGTTTAATTTCAGCTGTTGAAGGCGCAGTAATGGGCCAGATGTAATAGTTTTTTCTCTTGATAACATTTTACTGTACTTACTGAGTAGTGTAAGCCATTTTTACTTTGTGTAATGTAGTTGTTACTAACCCACTAGCTGGTAAAGTAATAGTACTCTGGGTGTACGTTCAGGTGACTATTTACAACATATGACATAATCTTTGGCAATAATTTTTAAAGGCTGGTGTTCAACAAATGCTGTTTATTATCATAGAAACGAACAAAGACATTCTTCAAATATACTGGTGTATATGATACATATGACATTATTTAGATGTTTTTTCTTTGCTCCACTAGCAGTGTTTGTCTGTACTTTTATGTCTGATTGTGAACATGATTCAAGTTACCAGTGACTTCACTGGGAATTACTTCAGGCTTTGTAAATGTGTAAGGCACAGCTCATCCTGATAGGTAATATCTTTAGAAGATGTGTATTAAAATTTTTCTCCTTAAGATGTAGTTAAACATTTAAGATCTGTTACATATTAGCTTGCATAGACTCTAAGATTTCTTATATTCTGTTTTCTTAGGTTGTACTTACAGGAATTGGAGCAGATGAGCAGCTTGCTGGGTATTCTCGACATCGTGTTTGCTTCAGAAAAGATGGCTTAGAGGGTCTTAATAAAGAACTTGAAATGGAGTTAGGTCGCATTTCTTCTCGAAATCTTGGTAGAGATGACAGGATCATCAGTGATCATGGAAAAGAAGCCAGGTATTAATGTTTTAACATGGAGCAAAACTGGTTTTGCCAGTTAGATGCAGTTTTTAACACTCCTAACAAAATCTTAATTGAAACTTCTGTGTGTTTTATTGTCTAATTCTGCTGCAGTTTTGTTAATGTGTACTGTGTTGTGGAGTTGTTGGTTTTGTTTTTTTAAAAAGTGGTCTGTAGTATATTGTGGAAGAGTTACTTAAGGAAATTCAGCAACTTGATTTCCATCTAGAAGTTTTAAGAAGCAGCAACAGATGTAGAAATAGGGAAATTCAAGCTGGCTTTATAATTGTAAGCTAAACAGTCTTTTGCACAACTTTGAAGTGTTCTGGTGTGGACCTTTGGGGAGTGTTTTTGGAGCATGACCATGTAATAGAAGCTGTGTATTACTGTCCATGCAGTAAAGGCACAGTCAATATCCACCACATTTCCTGGCTGTTAAATCTGAAGAGTTGAAGAATCATTTTATTTGTGTTTAATTCCTCCATGCTACCATTAACTTGCAAAAAATTCCTTAGGTGTTACCAGGAGCAGAGGCCACTCAGGTGCATGAAAGGTTTTTTCATGTGATCTTTGTGCCAGAGTTTTTCCAAATCCATTCGTAGCTGCACATTTTCAGTTCAGCACAAGAACACTTGTAGTGGTGGATGTACAGTGCTCTTAACCATGCATGTGATTAGGTGTGAATGCCTGAAATTCAGAATGATATCAGAATTTGTTGTGTAAATCTTTTTGTTTCAAATTTATGGTGTAGTTTCACACAGTCTTTGCATGTGGTAAAGAGGAAAACCAAGACTATTCCTATGAAATTTTTAAAGGGTCCTTCCCCACCTGTATCTCTTTCAGGTTTCCTTTTCTTGATGAAGATGTTGTTTCATTCCTTAATTCTCTGCCTGTCTCAGAAAAAGCTGATTTGACTTTACCTCGAGGGATTGGTGAGAAACTGATTCTGCGCCTTGCAGCCAAGGAGTTGGGCCTGACAGCCTCGACTGTTTTGCCAAAAAGGGCTGTACAGTTCGGATCTCGGATTGCAAAACTAGAGAGCAACAGTGAAAAAGCATCTGACACATGCAGCAGACTGAAGTTACTTTCAGTAGATGAATTATAAAGCTATATTTTGAGATGCTGCACTTATTCTATATGCAAATTCAGTAAATCTTTAAAGTTTTCTTAGAATGTTCAGTCTGGTTTTTTTTACACACTTGGACATAATTATTAAAAATCAGAGTTGTACTTGTGTACGTGAACGAGAGACTCACTATGAATGCATCCTGCGCTTTTATTTTTCTTGTTGTTTTAATACTGAGAATGCTTAGTGTGGCATAGTAACTGGAATCACTTTGGTGATAGCACACAGCATTTGTTTCTCTGATGGGTGATTGTCAACACTTGTAATCCAAGTGCAGTCACTAAACGTAACAGCATTGAAACAGTTCTTATTGAACAAGTTACAGTTGCATTTATTAAGTTACTTTTTAAGATGCCAACCATCGTATCTTTTTTAATTTTGGCACCTTAATGGAATCTTCTTCAACTCTTCTTGAAATATCAATTCCAAGGGGAGCTCTAGAAAACAAAATTATGAATTTGTTAAAAATTAACATCATCATTGCCGTAGCACACAGATGTACAGCTTCACAGACTTTTTTTACAATTGGCATAAGAGTCAAAGTATTTCAGTACATTCCCTGCACTTCTAAGACTGTGACCATTAAAATGATCTGTCTGAAGCTGTACCTGGAAACATCTTTACACTAAGGAAATATTTGCATTTTTAGCCATTCCAAACTCTAGAAACACAGTTGTGATTTCAAAGCCATCTTCTGGGGCTGTTTTATTTAGATTCTGATTTTAGTTGATAATTTATTTTATATCTCACTGATGAATGCAAGACACACTAGAGATTCACAGGTATCTCCTAGGACAATATTAAATAATGTATTTTCTACAGCAACTTAACCTTGGTCTTTTATTCTCTGAAATATATACAGCAAATTATTTTTGAAGTAGGATATTTTATCATTTTTCATGTGAAAATTGATACTTTTTTTTTGTATTGAGCCCATCAAGTCTGTTTTTCTGAAAAGGGAAAGGGAAAAAACCTGAAAAAAATCCTAAGTTTAAGACCAGCTGGTACTTTTGAAATATCAGCATTTTGTTTGGCCTTAAGCCTAAGATCTACACAGTCATAATAGGAAAACACATAGAACTGTTGCGAGATATGGTAAATTAAGTTTCTGAGCCAAAATGAACAAAAATGCCAGCCACGATCATTTGTATTTAACAACTGCCTTGGAAAGTAACTTTTAAAATTTGTATGTGCTGCAAAGTCACTCCTCAGCAGCTTGTGCCTCTTCATCGTGACCTCTTCCCCTTTCACTGCCCACAGCGAGCAGTGAGGAAAGAGACTGGGACTGCAGTCACTTACCTTGGTTCGTAGCGGATGCCATCAGTACTGTGTAGAACCCCCAGTCCTGCACGTAACCTTTCTATGCCATTCCTGAGCAAGAAAGCAATTACATTAAAGTGTATGTCACAACTCTGAATACGAGCACAGGGTTCAGTCAGCACACAAAGAGGTTCCTGACTGATTCCTCTGGTTCCTGTCAACTTTAAACAACATTACAGGAGCACATACAAAGAGAAACAAATCTTACCATGCAATCATAACACCATTATCAGTGCAGAGTCTTGGAGGAGGACACAGTAAAGCAAAATCATTTGCATCTGCCAAATTCTGTAGACCTTTTCGGATGTACTGATTACTTGCAACTCCTCCTGATACAACCTGACAGCATTCCAAAAAAAAAAAAGGCATTAACTCAAAACTAATGATGGGTCACACACAACTAGCATCCTGTTCAAAAAGGGGTTATCAGTTGAAGTTCTAAAGACAGCAATAAATGCTGCATTTCAAGATTAAAACATGCCCGAAAAGAGCTAAGTGAGCTTATTATGCTAAAAGACATTCCTGAGGCATGTCAGTCTAGTGGAAGGTGCCCCTGCCCATGGCAGGAGGGTTGGAACTGGATGATCTTTAAGGCCCCTTCCAAGCTAAACCAGTCTATGGTTCCACTGTAACTAGAACAGCTGGCAAGTACTGGGGACCACAATGTCAAATTATATGGCCTAAATTGTTATGGGAGGTTAGATTAGATAGTAAGAAAATCTCACTCTAGCTTGAAACCCAGCTAAATGTTTATATGACCATTACTTCAATCCTGGTATTTTAACAACATTAATACCTTCAGAGATCTTCCTCACCTGTCAAGGTAGAAAGTACAGTAAGGCATCTGCATCTTCAAATGATGTTATATAGTCAGATATAAAAAGGAAAAAAAGTATACCCACCAAAGTGGCATTTTTTGATGGCAATATGCTGTTTTTGATGCAGAACAGCATGGCTCGGTATGTCCTCTGGATAATATGAACAGCCACCGCATGCTGTACAGCAGCAGCAACATCCTTAACACAGGACAGGATCTCACCTTCTTGAATACCTATAAAAATATATCATCAAAGGGGGTTCCTGAGTGTAGGTCATCAAAAGCTCAGTTTGTATCTGACTGCCTAAAAATACCTTCTTCTTTTTCTTTTTGTACGATGGCATTATTGACAAGGTTCTGAAGTCCAGAGAAGGAGAAGTTGCAGTTCCGATAGTGCTGCATGGGCAGTCGGAAGGTGAGCAGTTCCTGGCTCCCAGTCTGAGCCAAGTGTTCTATGGCCTTCCCCCCAGCCATGCTGTGGCACTCTGGGTGCTTTTTCAGTGACAATCTTCGTGCTACCTAAGGAGATGGTAAACAACAGACTTGGAATCAGTTCCTCCTGGAACTGCATCACTGTACTGTAGTCCACAGAGTAAAATGTGACACCAAAAAATCCAACCCAATGTGAAATTACAAACAGGGCATGGTAAGAATAAGATGTAACACCAGCCCAGCAGGATATATTTTTTTCCTGGAGTATTTAGAAATGCAATTCTAGAACAATCTGAGCAAACATAAGGATCAACAAATTTTGCAGGAAACATTAATTACTCCATTTTCAAGCAATAGGAAACACACAGAGACTGCCATACTGTATTACTAGATACACTGGAGAAAAGTTGGTTTCTGTTTTCAAAAATCCTCTTTCTGACTCCATGCACTCCCCCAATTCTTTAATTAATATGTACGAATACTGTTTAAAAACTTTGTGTCTGAGAACAAAGCCATAAGTGACCAATTTTACAGACTGTACTCAGGGACTCAGAAAACTTAAGATTCTGAAAGCCAAAACACACTTTTCAAACTGTAAAAACTAAAATTAATAAGAAATGTTTTAATATGCATTGTTTTAAACCTGACAGCATCCTTCAAGATACCTCTATCAATCTTCTCAAATTAATACAACTTCTCTGTATAATCAGTATCTTTGAAACTTCCAACATCAGTTTTGGTTCTGTTGCCTATTTGCTAAAATATAATTGATGTACATACATTGCAATTGATGCTTTGTGTTCATTTTTAGCAGTCTTTTGTGTCTTAAATCTATGGTACTTCAAAGTAGAAAAAAATGTTACATAAAACTCGCATTGAATTGCTGTCCTCGGGTTAATGATAATACTACCATTATGTAGTATAAATGCAATAATAAGAAGAAAACAACTAAGAAAAAGGGAGGAAAGAAAATATTACCTTATCCAGCATGTCACCTGGTGCAATGTCGATGGACTGTCCAAGCAGGAGGAAATTTGAAACTCCTTGTGCTACTGCCAAGAGACAGTGGCCTCCAGAGATTAGGAGAACTAAGAAGGGAAATTCCAGGTGATGTGTGAGCCTGATGGTCAGTGCATGAGCCTCCATGTGATGGATGGGGATGAAAGGCTTCTGGTGCCTGTTGACCAAGCTCCGGCTGTACTGCAGCCCCACGCCCAGGCTCAGAGCAAGCCCCGGTTTCACTGTAGTCGCCACAGCCGCAAGCTCGACTACAGAAACGCCACCGGCACGAAGGGCCTCTTGTACCACTTGCTCGATGTTTTCTCTGTGAAGCTGCTGTGCCACCACGGGAATTATTCCGCCTGTTCTAGTAAAACCAAGGAATTACAATGCATCGGTACTTCATAACAGATAGAATGCCATAAAAATAGTTTTCAGGCACCTCTTAACCTTGTCTATCCTGCCTGTTTCCTTAGTGCATTCTCAAATGCACTGTCAAGAGCACTGAAGAGAGCATAATTATCAGTGGAAGGTCAGAAAAGGATGTAACTTTCCCTTTTTTGGTACAGATGCTTTTTAAATGTATCTCAACACTGTTCCAAAACAATATAACTTAATATTCACAACCCCTCATTCGTCAGTTCATGTTCTTAACCACCAATGCTTATATTTGATTAATTTTCCCTTTAAAAAGTCAAGACATTTGGTGATTTTAACAGTAGCAATGATTTCATCTTTTATTCAAGCTAGAGAAGTAATCTCTCTTTGAACGCAAATACTGGAGAAAACTTGTTAAATGCATGGCATTTCTTTCCTCCCCCTTAGTACTATCTCGGGCAGTATGTGCTGTGGCCCAAGCGATACATCTTCACACCTACCCACCACTTACTGAGTCTTACAGAGCAGGCAAGACTTCTATAAAGATGATCTAAGTAACAATAACAATAAAATCGTTATTGGGGCAGAAGCCTTGAGAGAAGTCTATTCTTACTGTAAATGAACATCCTTCTGACAGTGCAGTGCTTCTCCAAGAACACAGCCAGCTTCATCCACCACAGCAGCGCCGGTGTCGTCACAGCTTGTCTCTATTCCCAAAACCAGTCTTCGAAAACGCTGCTTTCCAGAGTGAGCAGAACTGCTCCTCAGACACGCAGCTCGGCCGTGCTTAACTGACTGCAAAAGGCTTTTGGCAATACTGCTCATTGTTTATAATCTACCTGGTGGTTACGTCTAGAAGAGAGCTGTACAATTTATTATTACTGGAGGGTTTTCAAGCACGTGTTCTGCTGATTTTCTGAAGAGCTTTGGAAGTTATGAACGGCCACACATGACATTTAACACCCTAAGAAAAAATAGTTGGGAGGTAATGTCTTGTTTTACCTGAATTACGTGTTAGGAGAGTTCCTCACCACGCTTGCTGGTGGTGCCTCTTGCAGCCCTAAGGGAGGTCACAGCCCGTCCGCGGCCCGCAGCAGAAGCGCCGGTGGGTGAGCGCTGCTGTGCAGGCAGGGCAGGGCAGGGCTGAGCTGGCCGCTCTGCCGCTTCCCGTCACGGGCTCGGGCCCATCCCCGCGGATCCTCGTCCCGCCCGGCCAGGGGGAGCGGCGGCCGGAACCCCCCGCCGGACGCCCCGCCCGCGTCGCGTTGCCCCCGCGCTGCCCCCGTGCCGCGATCCGCCGCCCCCGCCGCCCCTCGCCCGCCCCGCTCCCGGGCTCGGCTCCGCCCCGCCGGGGGCACGGGGCGGTGCTCCGGGCCCGGCGCAGCCGCCGTGCGGGAGCGCGGCCGGGAGCGCGGAGCCCTCCCCAGCCCTCTGCAACCCAAGGGCTTTGTCCAGCCGCCTCGAGGCACCCGGCCCCGCGACCTGCGGACACTAAATTCGGGCCATGTCGTGCAGTCCCTGCCCCTCGGCAGCGACAGTCAAAGGTAGCACAGACTTGTGATGGCCATTATTTAAAAATCAGCCACTTACCACGTTCTGTGCAAACAACACAAAGTACTAATTACTTTCAATTGCTAAAGAAAATTTATAACTCATTGCTTTAACAGCATCTTTGTCGCTTAAGTAAATAGCCAGAAAATACTGTAGCAAGAAAATAAGTACACAACTGTGGGCTTGTCTTTTTTTATTTATTTTTATTTTTTTCCAGCTCACTGGCTGCCACTGCAACCAAAATGTAAATCAAGTCTTAAATGGAGTCTTCTGTTAAATCTGAGCCGGTTTTGGCTGGCAGACACACGGCAGACTTCAGAATTCATCCTTTTTGCACAACAGGGAAATAAGCGCTCAGAACTGTAGATGTACCTCCTTCACGCTAATTCCAGAGCTGATTATATACAAGATTACCCCGCGTACTACACAGTACCCCTAAAACACAGCGTTCCTCCACATTTCCAAGACATGCAAGTTATCTATACCTTTTTCTGCAAAAGCATAGTTAGTCCATGTGATTTGCCTATTCACCTACTTCTAGTTCAGCTTCTATTCTAGCTTACAACCTACATAGTTTCCCTTACGTGTTCTGACACTTGTTCTGTAACAGAGCAGCTTCTCCTACAATAGCAGTAACCCCTTTCCCCACCACCTCACAGGCCTCTCAGCTACTGAGAAATAATCCATCAGTCAATATCAGAGAAAACAGTCAAAAATCCACACCTAAAAAGAAATTCCAATTTTTCAGGATGTCCCATTTACACATAGGAAAGTCAATATCCTGGTAAGCAAAATGAAATAAACACAACAGTGGCAACTTGTAAAAGCATACATAAACTGAGCCATCGAGTGGATGTGGAAAACCCCTGAGCTGGCAGTTAAGGACTTTCTTCAGTCACTGTGACCAAAAAAAAAAAAATTTAAAAAATCACAAGAACAGAGAAGGCAGGAATTATACCATCAATTTATGCTCGCTGTCACAGTACTTACTGTGGGACAAACTTTTACGATGCAATAACAAGCACAACCACCTACAATCCATACAGCAGAAACTACCTAATTTCACTTAATATAAGAATGCGGCCTCACCAGTCCTTGGCATCGAGGATTCTGGATTTATACGTAAGGTTACCACCTGCATTATGGATGAGGGGTATTTGTGAAACTCTGCTCTCCATTTCAGCTGTTACTTACAAGCCACTTGCATCAGCCACATGTACAGTCTTAGTGGGGATTAGGCTTTAGAGCTGGGCCTGCCCAGTTCTTCATGGAAATCTTTCTGCTACAGGTTTCCAATCCACTTTGAAGTATTTGAAGGCATCTTATAAAGCCATTTTTCATCCCAGACAATGCTGCAGGAAGCAGGAATTGTATCTCAGATGTAAAAGCATCTCTCCCTGACTATGATGAGATACTCAGCACAGCAGACTACTCGCTTCCTTCACCTGGGGAGCAGCAGTAGCCATGTCAGGGACGGCTAGTGTTGAACCTTCTGCTTAATATTTATTGATGCCAAAGATTCGAACCCCATGCAACTGTGGCAGCTTGGGGATAAGCACGGTCAGGAGAGAGGCTGTGTTGAGGATAAAATGTGCTGGATCATACTTTGTATAGAAACTCGTCAGGAAGTACCTGCAGGAAAAAAGGGAGCAAGCTTAGTGGATGGCAGCCTTGTCTAAAACACACACAAAGCATAGTTGAAAGAAGTGCTTTAGTGATCAATAAGATTTTACTGGTTAACGACATCTATTCCTGTATTAAATATCTCACCAGAGGTTCTAGAATATCTACAGCAAAATTATGGTCTAAGTCTCTTCTTCCATACCTCTCAAGGTGCTAAAATGTAACTCTTAGTCTACTATTTTCTTCCAGCCCTTCTCACCACCTTATTTTGAGGAGTTATATATATTTTTTCAGTTTCTGTCATGTATGAGCCAACTTTCTAAACATGATGCAAGATCTTCCCTCCCCTCTCACTCTGCCATGTAAGTGAACATGTAAATTTCCTTCAGGGACAAACAGAAAGACTTTTAAAATTGGATATTAAATATGTATCTGATTTTTCTTAGTTACACGACCACACTTTTGTCAACAGAGACAGGTGTGTAGAATTTCTAAGGCATTTACATAGTTAGTGTAAATAGAAGACAATATGTACAAAGCAAAACGGACAACAGACCCCATTCACTGAGGACTGATACACTCATAGCTCACAAAATGGTTAATAAACGCTGTCACAAAAGCAATTAGTTTAGATTTTCAATATTTATGACTTCACAATCTCTTAAAGAACTTCAAGACTTAACAGTAAGTTTTCCTCACAGCATCTCTAGTCTTTAAAACCTGCCCCATTAATAACTGTTTACAAACTTTGACTTCAGTATGTGGAGTGTCAAAAGCAGCAGAAGAAAGATTGTTGATTACACAGCCTGTAAATAAATACTCCCTACATCTGCGATGTAGAAACAAACAAACAAACAAGAAAAAATACACAGGAAATGCTTTTAGACTGTAAATTGCAACCCATTACGTTGCAGCTTTTGAAATGGCTTTATGTGTCAATTCATCTACAACACAGTTTTGAACTCACAGAATTATAGGAGAGATTGTGAAGAACTTCCTTGAAGATGTGAATTGTACTCCATAATCCAGTTGTTCCCAGTGTGTTAGTAGCCTAGCTTTGCCCTGATCAGGTGTTTCAAAAGGAGTTCCCTTTACTGCATGCAAAAACACATACATTCCCTGGGGAAAATAAAAAGTGAATACAGAGGCACTTTCAGTAGTATTTTTAAATAATTGCTACATTGTTCAGTGCATTATAAAATTAAAAAAAAAAAAAATAGAGTGAGTGAATTCTCACCCAGAAGAGCTGCTAGCCTGTAATGACAAATTATTGAAAAGGAAGGAAGAGACAAGAAGTGATTTATCCGAGATTGTGCAGTCGTTGGCAGAGTCAGAATTAAAGCCAAAGTCTGTGTGACATCCAATCCACTCCCTTGCCTTCTACATTAACTGGCAAAAATACCATTAATTCAACAGAATTTCAACAAGCACGCTAACAAGTGTGGGGCTGCTGATTTGTACCACCATTTTTGTAGCACAGTGTGAACTGAGTGATAAGTAGAGTGTGCACAAAGCAAAAATCTAACTACAAATACTGACAATATCACACGAATTCCTGAAATCTTTCTCAGCCCCCTGCCAGCTTCAAATCCTTAGAAGCTGACTAAGCCTTCTGCTGAATACCATCTGTCCACCTCTTTGCTGCTTCTCCTTAACCACACTGGACTTTCTCTGTGACTGTTCCTGTTTGATGGGAACATGCCATGTCTGGTTTGTTCTGAAAGACCAATTTGGGCCTCTTGGTTTCAAATAGGGGACTACATCCTCTTCCAGTTTTAAAAAACACTTGTTTTCTATCAAAGAGTGCACACCAACTCCAAGCAAGAGTCTCTATCAGAAAATATCAAAGATTTTCTTCCCTTTCTTATATACTAGAAAAAATTTTATAGAAAGCTTTATATAAAAAAAAAAAAAAAATCACATTTCTTCCAAAGTCTTATAATGGAGGCAACATCTCAGCAAATCACTTCATGTCTCCTTCCACCTTTTTTTGGAACAGCCTCCAGACCAGAGCCCTGTGAACCTAGGACTACTGTTTTTTTTTTAAATTCATTTTTTGATTCATGATGTTTGCAGTGTGTCAGTTTTAATAACCATAAAGACACTTCTATGACTGTTCCAAATGCTTACTACACATTTTATTTCACAGTGGTACTTGCAGAAAGAACCACCAAAAATGCTTTCAAGGTTAGCTAAGAGTTTTCCATTAGTGGAAATCCAAGATGTTTTTTTTTTTTTTTAAGTCAAACCATTCAAGGATTTGTTTCCAAAAGAAGTGCCATTTAAATTCTGAAATATCCAAAAGTGCAATTTATACTCATCTTCCAGTGTTCCACTACAAAACTACTTGCCAGTGCATGCTCTCATCCCTGTTGTCATTACAGCTACTTGCAATGAGTTCAGTAAGGCATGTGGGAAATATTTAGTAATACTTGTCTCTGCCAACATCTTCTGAAGTCAGACATGTCTGATGTTGTCAAAGATAACACACATAATGCTCTAATCACAGTTCCAATTCCACCAGTGGTTTAAAACCTATCCTTAAAACCAAAAAGCTTAAATAAAAATTTACATTCAAGAGGATATTGTCCATCCTCAGTGAACTATCCTAAATAAGGAAGGAGCTATCTTTTTGTCAAGTCTTCTTTGCTGGTAGTGTTAGAAAGCTGAGTTAGCAAACCTCAGGTCTGATGAAAATTTCTGGGTTATGGCCCTCTTTTCTCTAAGCATGGTAGGACCAATATAGATAGCATTACTTTAGGTGATTACAAGAAAATGATAGCATCCTGGGGAGAGGAGCAGAAAGCAGCTTACCAAATCTTTTGCATACAAAAATCATCATGCAAATCACAACTCTCTGAATAACAACTGGTTTCAGGGCTGGGGTCAAAGTAGTCTAGTTTATCCCACTGCTTTCAAGCTGATTTTTCTAACATCGTGTATAGTGACAACACTGTATGCTGAACTCATTCTGAGTTATGTAGCTTGGCCAGAAATCTAAGCTATAAGAAATAGAATACAAATACTTCTCTTAAAGTAAGGTGCTAAAATTAAACATTTCGGGATGCTAACAGATTTATGTGGAAAAATTAGTAGATAGTGTCCAAGAATTAAATATGTGATAATTTATGGATTCAGCACAGCTCTCTAATAATATACAGAACACTGTAAAAGTTGGTTGGCATGACGATTTTATGTCTGCAACCTTCCAGCCTAATTAAATGCTATTTAAAAGAATACATAACTACACAAAGAATATTTCAGGTCTTTCATGCTTAAACCGAAAGTGGTCATGTATCACTCCTCCTCCCCAAAGCAGCCAATCATTTGTGGATAGGCCAAGGATAGGTGGTGATTTGGATAGCAGGATCTCATTGTTCATACAGACTGGCTATTTTCCTCTTCCCTTGCTACTGAAAATAAATACATAGGAACAACAACTTTTGAAATCCTGTTCCAAGAGAGGGTACTCACCAGGTTGTGAATGACATTTGTTAAAGTCCAGGCGACAGGGACACTAAAGAAGGGAATGCTGAGCAGGACAATGTGCAGCATGCCAACTCCAAGCGCGTATGTCAGCCACATTCCACGGCTGTTCATCACCCGAGTGTTTGGATTTACCTCGCTGTGGGCAACTCCTACGTTCATTTTTACCCTATAAAACAGATCTGTTACAGAGGAGTACTTAAATGCAATTTTCAAATGTGGGAAAAAGTTGCTTTAAAGAAGCAGGTCTGGAGGGAACACAGTGCATGAACCAGGATGTACCTCAAGATCTTCAAACTATGGTTTATAGAGAAATCAATACAAAGGGACAGTTGGGAACTGTTTGTTTAAAACAAGTCCAAACAAATAAAATTCACTAGCCTGCTGCAGAAGCGACATTTTAAAAAAAATAGTAAGCTGTGATGTCAGAAGCTGAAGTTGCAAAACTGTAAGAAACCGAGCTAATAACTTTTGTCCTCTGAATTAAGTTCCTCCATCCATGACAATATCCAAAGTTCTTTTGCTTCCTACATCAATCTTCCTCCTCTTTCTTGTTCATGTAAAAGTTAGTGAAGAATTCTGCATATACCAACTGCCCAGCCACCTACTTCTAGAAAGAACAATGAAGGAGTAATCTACACCTCCTTTTCTTGAAGCAAAGTGCAGATTTCCTCCCCTCCCCATCTATTAGTCTTCAGACAGACATTTCCATCTTTTAAATCCGGCTGAAATTAGAAAACAGATTCAAAAGTTTTCTAAGCAACAGACCCATGCAGAGATAACACAGGATAATTTCGTATGTTGATATATTCAGGAAACTGACAGAACTTACCTACAGTGCCACTCTCGTCCTATTGCAGTAAAATTTGTAATGATAATTAAAAAAACCCCTAACCTATTGCTTAGTTCAAACTCACGTCATCTCTGAGACTACGTATATTCATTTGTGGGACTGGGATGAAGGTTTTTTTTAGCAATCATCTGAATCACAATACAAAAGCACTATTTAATCAGCAAAAGCAGCTTGCTTTTGGTAAGAAGTTTGTTTCCGACACTTACTTAGTGCTGTACAGAGTATAAAGTAAATATAAAATACCCGACTATTCTGAAATATTAACAGCAGTAGACTAAAAATAGATACGATGAACCCGAACCCGAACCGGGGCACTGCCGACATTAATTAGTACCTGTCGCAAAGCATTGCAAGCCGTGCACTTGCAGGGGACGCGTTACCTGAGATGGGCGACGCGAGGCTGTTCCTCTCTCCCTGGGATGCAGCACCCGCCGAGCCAGTACCTAGACAGACATCTTGAGGTGACCCACCATCCTTTCCCGTTCCACCCCACGATTCCAGCCCGATCCGAGAGGCAGCTCGCTGCACCGCCGCTTTTCCTCTGCCATCCCTCCCCTGCCGGCCCCGCTCCGTCGCCGCCGCCCCGGCCGCGCCGCTGCCCCAGGCCGCCCGTGCCCGTGGCCTTCTCTCCAGCCCCGGCGCGCAGGCGGCCCCGGCCGCCCGTCCCTCCGCCCCCCGCCGCGGCCCCACCTTTCCGCAGCCCCGCGGCCGCCGAGGAGCCGGAGCCGAGCGCGGGGCGCCGGCCGCAGGTAGAGCCCGCGGTGCCCGTGTGCAGGGCCGGTCGGGAGGGGAGCGGAGGGGCCGGGCGGGGCCGGGCCGGGCCGGGCCGCCCGCACCGCCCACGGGCGCGGGGCGGGCGCGCAGGTAGCGCAGCCGCGGGGGCAGCAGGAGGGGGGAAGCGCCGCCGCCTCGCTGAGGCCGCGCCGGGGCCGGGGCGCCGCTTCCCGCGGGCGGCCGAGCCGGGGCGGCCGAGCCGGGGCGGCCGTAGGCAGAGGCCGGGCAGGCCCTGGGGAGTAGCGGGCGCGTCGCCGAGCGGGAGCGGTGCCCCGCCTCTCGCAGCGAGAACCGGGAACTGCGGACGACTCGTGCGGTTTGGGGTAAACTCGAGGGCCCGCAGGGCTTATCTGCAGCTTTTCTCCCGCTTTTTCGTCTCATAAACCGAAGAATTGCCTCAGTGCGTGGTGGGGAGGGCCCCTGAGAAAGGCGGTGGTCGGAGGAGGTTCTTGGTGTGGCTCCAGACGTCTGTGGTGCCGGAGCCGTGAAGTTTAGGGAGATTTTACTCCCGGTTTAGCTGAGGGTGTGTAGAACCGCAGTTGTTGGCATGTCGGACTTGCTGTAGAGGGATACAGGAATTACATCAGTGATGGGGCTCACACGCAGAAAATACTGTGCTTTCCCACAGAACACAGCTGTAACGCGTCTGGTCCCTGAAGAGTTACAGTAGTAAGGAGGCTTGAGCTGAAATGTGTGTATTTTAGTGGGGGGAGACCCCAACATTTTAGCAAACAGTCCTCAGGGGTTGGATGCATTTCCATAGGTAGGAAGTCCCAGAGGTCCCTCTCTACCTCCCAACAGGTGTTCCTGAGACATGGCCAGTGTCGCGTCCCTCAGTTTGGGTCCAGGGCAGGGGAGGGCACACCAGGAGATGGTTCCTCTCCCAAACTGCCTGCATCAGTCACACCTCATAAAAAATATGTCTTTGAGATCTGCAACATTTCTGTTTTAAGATCCTCCCATATCTTAGTGTCTTTTGATGGAGACATCCAGCTTCCATCTGATTTACTCCCATGAGTAACTCATGAAGCACTTGACGCAGGAGTCCTGTACAATGTGTGAATGCCTCAAAACCTGCCTCTCTGAACACGTGTACACGATATTAATATTGGTCCATCTTCAGCAGTGCACCTTTTCTCCTGCTCCTCTTGTTTTCCAGTTGGTGGAAAAACAATTTGTCAGATCCTTTTATCACATCTGAAAGGCAAACTCCCTTTGCAATGTGAATAACAAGAGAAAACCCCATTGTAGCTGTTCCTAGAAAAGTTTCAGTGCTGCTTGTACTTCATAACACTGTACTTCCTCCCCCTCAACCCAAGTAACCACATTTTTACTTTGTCTTTTATGTTTAAAGAGTAGCTGTCTTTAGAAGGATGTTGAGACAGAGAAATGTCCTGTAATTGCATCAGCTGCCTATGCCCTGCAGGGTAGTGATGGTTAGGGGTATTGGCTGCAATCCCTCACTAGGTCCTGACTGTGTCAGGAGGAAATCTGGGTTTGTTCCATTCCTCCACGTGTGCTCATATCCTTGGCACAGGTGCTGAGTGTGAAGTCTGTGTTCTTCAGCAGATACCTTGGAATGAATCAATGGGGAAGCCAGGACTGTCAGGATTGTTTGCCTTTCAGTGTAAGTAACATTATGTAACATAACCCAGAGAAGAGAAGAAGCCTGTTTGAACCATTCTTGAGGTGCAAAGTGCTGCCTAGCACTGCTTTTCCCCGCCTCTCTCATATGCATATAAAACTGTGGTTGAGTTCTTTTTTGGCAGGCTACAAGGATCAGCAAAATAGCTTTCCTGGGGCTTGGCTATTTATTCAGTGTAGGTAGTTAAACAGAAATGCATGCTAAAATTCACAGATCCACATACAACCTCTTCATGGTAGAGTGTCTGTAAAATACAGCAAGAATTTTATAACTCTTCGTGTTTCCAATGATTAAAGGAAGAAATCTCCACTGCTTTATAAGGCATCTTCATTTTTAAGTGAGAGATGGAGTGACATAAAATGACCTGCCTGAGGACACACAGTACATCAGATCAGAGAGGCAAGATAGTAATGGGGAAATGTTTTGGGTTTTGTTTGGTTTTCATTTTTGCCAGTAGATCACATTGCCACTGAGTATGGCTTTTCCTCAGCACCACGGTGTTGCCTCCCCATTTCTCTCCCAACACCTATTGACTGCAGAGGAAGCTGGGTCCTACTGTAACTTGAAAATTTCACTTTCCAGCCATAATGTTGGGGTTTTCTGCATTTAAAAGTTCCTGTGAAACAGTTTCTTAGAAATGTGTAATTTTAGTGTTCCTTTTTACATTCTTTTTCTGTTATTTTTCTATGCAGCTTCTTTAAATCTTATTCCATCATGAAACAGCTGCCTGGAGAGACAATTCGGCTCCTTTCGAGTTCTCAGGTGATTACTTCAGTTGTCAGCGTGGTGAAGGAGCTGATAGAAAATTCCTTGGATGCCAGTGCTACAGGCATTGATATTAAACTGGTAAGTTTTTCTCTCAAAAATAATTGGATATAAAATAAGAAGCATGAAAAATTGTTCCCCTGCAAATGTGTTTTTTTAGGCTATTGTGGTTTGGGACATGGTGATGATTATTATATGTTTATATGTATATATTTTTACCTCAACTAAAAATGGTACAAAATTAGTTTCCATTTGTGTTTTTGAGGCCCTGCTCTGAAACAGTAAAGCATATTTGTGCTTCTGAGTGTATCATGGGGGAAAAAATCTCAGCTTCCTTAATCCTCCTTTTCCTACATAAAATTTACATTTTCTGACTAATAGCCTGTTTTAAAAGATGTTTGACTTGGATTTGCTGCTAGGCAGACATATTTAGTGTTCATTACAAAGTATTTTCAGAAAGGTGAAAATGGAGACAATGGCGAAGGTTGATGGCCATTCAAAACAGAAGACATTTTTATAATACAAATCACCACCCTGTCTCTAATTAGCATGGTGAACTCTGGCTACTTCTAACTCTTTATTTTATAAGCTGTTAAAAAAAGTTGACATGTCACTCAAGGATAGTTTCTGACAGTAGAAAATACTACTTTTAATAAAGAATTTGAGCTTTTTTTCCCCAAAATTGGGTAAAATGGGTAACTAAGCTGCTTCTCTCGCTGTCATATTTCTGCTCTTGCAGTGTTTTGTCAGCAGCTGTATAGCAGCAGTATCTCCTACTTAGTAAGAAAGAAGTGTTGTTATATCCCGTATAAATGTATGTATTCAGAATTGTATCCAATTTCCTTTTCTGCAAATAACAGTGCATGTGTAGGATATTCTTGAATTAAGCATTAGACAAATGCTCTTAATTAGGAGAGCAGTTCAATTTCTGCTTGTTTCTTTGTCTATGTCTGCTATATTTTCTGAATGACTCTAGAGTTTTTCCATCTGAGAATGGTTTCCTGCAGATGCCAAGGAATGTGTTTGTTATTGCCTTAAGTGAGCTGAAGATACTCTCTTTGCTATGGTCTGTCAACATCTGTCTTTTCAATATTTAGATTGCAGAGTACCTTGCTTCATGGGTAACTCCAAAGTGAGTATTGTGTGCACAGCTGTGGGGGCAAGAGTTTTGGAATTAGATCCTGGGAGCTTATCAGTAACTGTGAGAAGTGAACAGAAAGGTTTTGGAGCTTTCCAGAATAGTTGGAAGAAACCTTGCAGAGGAGAGAGCCCTCTAACCAGCGTGGGTTTTACAGCACAGTAACCAGCTGTTTTCATAGTGAGAAGTCCCAAATCAATTAAAAAGAGCATTTTCAACCATTTTCAGTGCATGAGTCATCTACAGTACTCTTACATTCTTTGTCAGTCCAGCCCAATCCAAAACACTGTAGTTCCAATCAAACAAACCTGGCTTTACACAAGTTTCAGTGATTAAAAGAGATTTGCTGATTATTCTGTGGATACTGGGGGAGAAGAGAAAACCTACACTGTGCACAACTCTCGACAGTAATACTGTAAAACAGTGGATTTTTTTCTGGTATTTTTTAATGGGAAATCAAAATAACTCTGACCATGTAATAGAGGTCAATGACCACATTAATTCTGGATTAGTTCAAAAGCATAGCAGAGAAGAGAAACTTTGAAATTCCGTTTTGCAGCTTGATGGGTTTTGCCTGAAACTGCAGCATTTTCATTGTTTTAATCTTTTTCAGATGGGATAAGAGAGCATAGTTTACCCAATTTGCCTGAACAAAGATAACATTTACTTTTTTGCAGACAGACAGGAATGAACCTGAAGATGGAATGGTTCTCAGATAGAAGTTGTGGCAGTGGTGAACTGTAGTCGGAAGCTTTGGCTGGTGTTTGTCTTGATTGACAAAATGGCCATAGGTGATGTTATAGGTCTCTTTTTGAGCTTAGGTTTTGCTGTTTCCAAATCACAGGATATGAATTATGATATTTAATTGGAGAAACCATCACTGTTATCCTAACATGATGTATTTTTCTTTTTTTTTTTTTTCCTTAAACAGAGACATTTAATGGTTGCTCAGTTCCTCCAAACAAGCAAAACTTCCATTTCTGTATGGATGGTTAGAAGCTGTAACCTTAGCTGCTTCAAACTTGTGTCTTAATTAATTTGGTTGGTTCTCTTTTAGGAGAACTACGGGTTTAGCAAAATAGAAGTAAGAGACAATGGCAGTGGAATCAAGGTTGATGATGTTCCAGTTATGGCAATTAAACACTACACCTCAAAAATCAGCTCTTCTGAGGACCTCGAAAGGCTGACAACGTACGGTTTCCGTGGGGAAGCTTTGGGATCGATTTGCAGTGTGTCAGAGGTGAGCACTTGCTATAAATATGTAGCCTTTGTGTTATGATTTTTGTTGTCTGTATGTGTTCATGAAAGTTCTATTCTGTGCAAAGAGTTTAAATGTTCCAGCAGCCTTCCAGGGATATGCTTGTGTACGCTGCCTTTCTCCCCAGCCCCAGAAGCCATGTCATAATGACTTTCTTGTTAGTGTCAGTCCTGCCTTTCTGTCACACAGGTCACAGCAGTGCTCTCTTTATTTTCCTCTATCAGAACATGTAACAGACGGATTGTGTTGTATTCTCTTTCCTTTTGTATCAAGGAGTATCATGTCAAAGAGTATGGCTGAGTTGGCTACATGAATTAGGGTAAATGAAGACAAGGAGCAGCAGATGATGGCCAGGAGAAATAATTTCAGGGAACTGATGGCTCACATAGCCACCATTCCAGTAATGATTTCTGCCTCATTATCTAGGTGATCAGCAGTCATGGGATCTTGCTGGGCTCCTTATTGCTCTTTGACATGAATGTGACTGCAGTTGCACAAACTTTGTCCCTATGACTAAACAGGAACCTGCTACCTGACCTATCTGAGTCTGAGCCGTATGTTTGTGTTAGGAGGATTGGCAGTGTACTGATATTTGCGACTTAACTTGTTGGCTAAAAGTAAATAAGTTTGTTCAAAACCATCTGAAAAGTGTTCAGGCTGCTAAAGGCACAGCATCTGCCAGATCTGTTGTGCTCTGCCTTTCTGTATTCATGCTACACCAAGGTCAAGTTTTGGATTCGAGTCTGCCGAGGATTAGATCGTGCAGGAAGGTACCGATACCTGTGTCTGGTTGGAACCATCAGCTGTTGAGGTCAGGAGAGATGATGTTACAGCTGGACTCCTTGATACCTTGGGCTACATTCACATTGCACTAAGCAGGAGTGGGTTGTGTATTTGGATGGGGATTTCCAAAGATGCTTTCAAAAGTCTTGGTGTTTTGAAAGATGATGACAGACCTCAATCATTGGTTCCTTCTAATGAGCTCTCAGAGCAGAATGCCCTCTGTTCCGAGCTTATAATCAACTCTATGGTACATTTCATAAGAGATGGGAGGTGGTCTGAGTGTATGCAGTGCTTTATTAGGTATTACTCCTTGTATCAGTAATTATGTTAATTAACACTCCTGGCATTAATTGTGTTCTACCTACCCAAACTGTCCCCTGAAGTTTCAGTTTGAAACTGTATTGGCCCTTAAGTAGGTCTACAATACTGTAATTTCCAGTTAATCAATTATTGTTTTTCTCTCCACGGGCATGACTGAATGCTGAATGATTCATATGAGACACTAAAATAAACCAAAATATCCTGAAACTCTGTATGTGTGTCAAACTTTGTCTTTCAGATGGTTAAAGGGCACTGGTTTGGTTGTCCACAATGTTGGCTCCTGAACTCTGGTTTATGACTGCTCTTGCTAAAGCAATCTGGTTATTACCGTAATAGCTTACAAAACATGCTGTGACTGATTGCTAGATATGTTTAGGTGTGGAACGATAATAGATTGTTTGTTTGAGAATAGTCTTTAAGTTTGTGGAATCTCACATGAATTTAAGTTTTTATAGTGTGTTTGACTCACAGAGGGTAAGAATGCAAAACTGTCAATTGATTAAGTTTATTTCATCCTTGCTAGAATAGAAGGTAGAGCAGTGTGTGTTGTAGGTAGTAGGAATTGCTATGGTTTGTGTATTAGTGTATTAGAAATGCTTTTAGTTAAATGGATGGAAACATGCAGAATAATGCAGAATGTTTCTGTGCCTGTAAGAAATACCTGTAGAAGAAAAATTTTATAAACTAATTGACTGTAATTATGGTGATTAAAGTAACAGAGTGGTGAGTGTGGTAGCAAAGCTTATCTAAGCTCATTGTGAACTGTCTGTCCCTGATTAATGTAGTTTTCTTAAAATCACTCTCTTCAGGTTTTGGTCACAACAAAGACAGCTGCTGATGATTTCAGCATTCAGTACGCTTTGAATAGCAACGGACATGTAACTTCTAAAAAGCCTTCCCATCTTGGGCAAGGTAGGGATATCACTGTTCTGGTGTTGCACTGTGACAGAAGTACTTTGTGTTTCTCGGAGGCTCTATCTGATGTTGAAATACCTGTTGGGTACTTGAAGGCTGAGTATGAAATCTTTGCAGCTGTAGACATTTCTTGCCTTATGTCTGTCAGCTGAGAATGTGTCGTCATAGCAGAAGAAATGATACATCTTGAAAGTTGTTTAGATTGTAGTTATAAACTAGTTTCTCATTCTCTGACTCACTTCTCCAAGCTGACAGTGGAAATAAAACTTAAAAATTAAATACTCCAAGTCTGTATAAATATATGAAATACTTGTTCAGGACCAAAGTAATGTTTCAGTATGTAGCAAAATCCTTGCTTAAAGAAGGAGGAGTTGCCCTGCTCCCATACATAGGAGTTGCTGGAAGCAGTGTGGCTGTAGGACCATGCAAAGTCACAATTCTTTCTAACCTGCTGGAAGGGTCTGTACCTACTTTTAACTAAGGAATCTTTTTAAGATTTAGCCTGTAGTGTTTTCTACAGCCAGAAAGCCTGCAGTTTGCAATGCCTTGTCTTTTCTTGAAATTGTTGAATGCTCTGACATATATTTAATGCTTTGCAATATCCTTATGGGCTAGGAATTTATGTGGTTGGGCTGGTAGATGAATATTCCTCCTCCTACCGTGTGCTATACCTTGAGCAGAGGTATCTGGCACTTCAGGTACTAGCCTAAAGCAAATGCCCTTAAGGAAGCACAGTGTTCCTTTGCCTCCAGATATGTGTGATTAGATTCTAGTCTGTTAATTATCATTTTACTAATGAAGGCTAACTTATGCACTTAAAGAGTCTTCAGCTTTATTTAGTGCTGATTCTCGCTATTGTTAGGGTGTATAAAAGTAAGCTTAATGCTGCAACCATAACTGTAAATAGAGGAGAGGAGTCAAAGCTCTTGACATACCTTTTTTGGGGGGGATGACTGCTAATTTGGTATATTTCTTCTCATGCTAATAACCTAATCTATTGCAGCAGCATACAAACATGTCTATTTAAGTAAAAATAGTTTCCTCAATATCCAGTCAGTGATTTGCTTTCATTGTAATTTCTACTTATTTTTATCACCTGCTTGCAGGTACTACAGTAACAGTCCTAAATTTGTTTAAGAATCTTCCTGTAAGAAAGCAGTTTTACTCAACAAATAGAAAATGTAAGGAAGAACTGAAAAAAGTCCAAGATCTACTGACAGCATATGGTATCATAAAACCGGACCTGAGGATAACATTAACACATAAAAAGGTAATAATGAGGTTTTTTTCTGTCAGCTATCTTAGGGATCAGTTTCTGATGAGAATCTCTGCAGTTCATGTAGTGCTTATATAAAATCTTTCATTCCTGAAATTTTTCTTTCATCATAGTTTTGTTTTGGACTTCCACTTACTTTTTCCTTTCATAGGTGTACATTTATAATGGCTACAGATTTTGATGTTAAACTCCTAAAACTCAGGCTCAGGTATTTTTGGTCTCTTGCAGCAGATGCCTGGTTAGATATATGAAATATAAAAATTATTTTACATGCTAGGGGTTAGTAAAGATGGTGGTATTTTGCAAACAAAGAAGTGAGACCTTACTAGACCACGGGGCCTGATAAAGTGTTAACCAAAGCCACCTGAAAAAAACTTGCAAAACTTACTTTTTAGGCTGTCTACCTGGATAGAAGCTATAGTTCATAGAGGCAGCTTGCTGTATTCCGAGTCATAAGAGCTTAGTACATAACAATGATTATATTTTAGAAGGCTGGAAAATTCAAAACAATTTGAGTCATTGGTGTAAGAACAGTAACGTATGTTCTAACAACAAGCTTTAGTTGAGCTAGTTGCTCTTGGTTTAGACCTAGGAGGATGAATGCAGAGGTTACTTGGAGGTTACTTTGACTTCACTGCATACTGAATAGTATTTCTACAGCACACCTACTGAAATGACATGTTGAGCAGTTTGCCTTAACCTGACCTAAATTTAACATGGCAAATTTTATTGGCTATACCCTGGCTTTTTACACCTCCGAGGGGGAAGTTGTGCTAATGAACTTCCAAGTTGCCGCAAAGTAGAGAGTGACATCTCGTGGCCAGATCCCTCAGCAATTCTGTTTTTGTTCTAGAATAACGCTGTTTGTTGGTATTTGTTGTGTTCATTGAGACTTGATCAGTTACCCCATCAATCAAACATTCACACTTCAGTTCCTTTTCAGTGGGAGAAGTAAATGGCACTGTGTGCTTTTCTGAAACGATAAGAGATTTCCCTTCCTTTTCTGCACTTGCTTATCATGCTTTGATTGTATTTATGTATGTATTTTTAAATATCACTGTGTAGATACTGTGAAAAACTAAAGCTGGCTGCCAGGAAAGTGGAGCTACTTGCAGTCTTATTTCATTGAGATCACCGAGAGTTTGAAACCAGACAGCTAGGGGACTGTCTGCTTCTAAGATTGTACTGACCTCCTCGACAGATCTAGCAGTGGTTCACAATACTGGTCTTTAAATGTTAGTTAATAAGACTAATTTTGCCTTATTGGTTGCTTGTTTTTGCCCTCTCTGACAAGTTGCAAATGCTATTTTCTTTCTGGTATTTTGATTTAATCTGCTTGATCAGACTATTGAGTATATCGGGGCATTTTTTTCTCTGCTTAATTTAGTACAATGGCAGTAAGGTACAAGAAGGTGATCACATGTCTTTTACGCAACACTTCCTGCAAAAATGGTGTGAAGAGTGGCATGATAGTTGCCATTGCACACTGGGGGGTTTTTGCACCTCTCCTATTAGCTTCAGAGGTATGTTCTTCAATACCCAGTTTGAGGGGTTATATGAATGGGTAAAAAAGCTATCTCCAGGCAGTTTCGTTCACTGTAATGATAGAGGTGGTGCTGATTATTTTTACTCTTCATTTTGCACTGCCAACCTTTTGTTCACTTAATTTTTTTTTTTTTAAAAAAGGAAAAGAAGTGAGAAAGTGCTCAAACATTTCATCACAAGAGGTCGCTCAGTAGCTATTGCTGAGACAGGAAAATTAAAGGCTTAAGTAGACAGAAAGTGTAGTCTGTCTCTCTGCATGTGGAGATGCTTTAAAATAGTCTGAAAATTAAAAACTGAACTGAACTTTAAAAAATTTGAAATCAGATTCCTACCTTTCTACTGCCATTAGTATTCCATGCAAAATAAAAAGTTACCTGTTGTATCATACCTTTTAAAAAACTTGAAATTCTGAATTTCCAGTGTGTAGCAACTTGCAGTAGGTCAATGTGCATTTGTTTTACCTTATCACAGAACATGAATATTCTTTATTTCTTTTTCCTTTATATGCTAAATATTGTTGTCATTACAATTATTAATTTGGATCAGGAAGGTGTTTTTTCTATACAGACACTACAGCATATCTGTGCTATAGTAATACCCTGCTGAATAGGGTTGTTGGTGATTTTTTTTTAGTGGGTGTCTGTTATATTTTTGTTAGAAATGTACTAGGAGGAAGAATCAACTTTTTAGAATAGCTTCATTTTTTATGTAGCTCATAGATTATGTCTTCATTTAAAAGGCAAGTTATATATGCAGATATTCAGAGGAGTTCTTAGAATCCCAAATTCTTGAGGCTGAGCCAGTACTTTCTGTTGCAATGGAAGAAGATATGTGTTGTGAGTACGATCAGGTTCCGGGGCTTAAAAGAGCAAGAAGATAGCAGAGATGAACTATTACAGAAGGAGATAAGGAAAGATGGGTTTAAAGAGTAAAAAAGATAAAAAGTGAAAAAAGTGTAAATGAAAGTGTATTTCAAGGAAGTTTTCTCAATAAATTGCAAAACCAGTGCTTTAAAGAAAGCCACACTGGAAAACAGAACCAAAAACAACCCTTCCCCAGAAAAACCAAATTCCCCCAGTTTTTAAAGTCCTGTACTTTATATGAAGTTAAAGGAAAATGGTGAGTTGGATGGGGTTTGAGCAACTGGTCTTGTGAAAGGTGCCCGTGGCTGGACAGTTGGAACCAGATGGTCTGCAAGGTCCCTTTCAACCCAAACCATTCTGTGATTCTGTGAAAGCATAGCCCTGGCTTTACTGAGGAAGAATGTAGTAAGGCTGAAACTGTCATAAAGTGTCTGAGCTTAAGCATCTGGAAATGGTTGCCTAATTGATTCCAGCAGAAACTTACTTTGGCAAGTCAGGCCTCTTACTGAGCTGTTGAAGTAGAGATGGTTTTAGGATGCATGATACATTGCATGTGTAATTTCCACCATGTTTGATTGCATTTTTTCGAAAGGTGTATGTCTTAAGCTTGTGAATGAAATTTCCAGAAATTTTTCTCCTTGCTACATTTTATATCTGTGTTAGTTTGGAAAATACTGATTGCCATTAAGTGTGGTTCTTCACAGAAGGGAAATCAGACAATCCTCTTCCAGCCTTTGGTTGATTTTTAGTGGGTAAGAAAGTAGATATTCTCTATTCCTCCTCATATTTATTTATTGTGGGCTCTCCCTCAGTGGGCTTCCAAGATAGGAAACACTCAATTGCTCTTTATGCTCAGAATGTTTTGTTTTCATTAGCAATAAATAATGAATCACTTTGCAGATCAACTCTTGAGGTACTAGTGCTATTTTGACAACTTGGATTAGCTAGTGCTCCTTCTTTTTATGAAGGTTTATCCTGCCAAGACATTCTTTGAATACTGATAATGTTGATCCTCTTGCCAGTATGGTTATGTTAGAAAGAGGTATTTTTCTTCTTTCATCACCATGTTCCTTGAAAGCAAATTGAATAATGAGACAGCCAAATGGAAATAATTTACATGAGTATTTAGCAAGTTTATTTAAAGTTAATGTTATCTGAAGGCGTGTTAAGAACATTTCAAACTCAGCTACTGCTTAAACTGCCTCAAACCCTTCAGCCCCAAATGCCATGTTCTAGCAACCTCTGAGCTCTGGCTGTGTTTTAACCAAGGTGGTACAACACAGCTTTTAGTAGTTCCAGCTCTTTTTTGGAACTGAATTTTTCATGCTCTTCTCTGTTTAATACCAGTAGCCCTCGGCTCAGTCTCTACAAACCACTGATGTTGAAGAAATGCCTTTCTGTTTTGTAAGACTGATGACATGGAATGCTTTAATTCTGTTTCGGTTGCCTTTATTCCACAAATGCCAAAATGAGCAAGGACACCCAGTAACTATACCTATTTTAGCAATATCAGATTTAGTAGAGCCAAAAAAACTTCAGCAACAGATGGTTTAGATGGTGCCTATCAGCAGGTCATAGCATGCACAACTGGTCCCATGTCTTGTGCAAAAGTACTGATGGGCCATAAGTAGGCTCAGTAAATCTTCCAGTTCCTCTTTGAGCAGCATAAGTGAATACTTTTTTTCCAGTGTTTTTCACACATTACATTTTGAAGCTTGGTCACACGCAGTTCTGCCTAGAACTGTTTCTTGTTTGTTTCTCAAGAGAGTCATGAGTCAAAACTTTTGGATACAAGGTCAATTTAAAAAGTCTTATAATAACTGTGGGTGGTATTCTTCCCCAAATCCCCTTTCGTTGGTGGTGTTGACTTAAAGGATGCCATCTTTGTTTCCTTTACAGTAAGTCTCCTCTATTTTCCAAAGCTGCATAATCTTAAACAACAGTTTGTATTAAATAATCCAGATCCAGGGTTTTTTTCCTGTGTCCCTGCGCTCTCTAATAAGTGTGGGGTTTTTGAGATAGAGTGGGTGTGTTAGGGTAAATTTACCATTTTTAATAATGTCATTATACTTTGCATTCATTCATTCATTGTGCTTCCAAACTCTGCTGTAGCTGCATGTTGAAAAGAAATCCGAATTGAGCAGAAATAGCAGCACATAAACTCTATCTTGACTTGGAAAGGTTATTCTGTTTAATGTAATGATGATGAATGAAATCCCTCACTAATCTGTGTGTCTTAAAATATAAAGAGGAATTACGATTGAGAATCTGCAGTGCTTCCATGCTAACCTGGAATACAGCTCAGTGTTTGCTTCCATTCGTTGTTCAGTGGCTTTGCTGAGAAAGCCAAACAGAGAGTTAATTATGGTGTTTTTTTTGTGCTGAGGACACCTGTCCACTAGGAAATGCACTGAGACCCTCAACTCAATTTACAGCAGCCAGAGAACAGCTGCCAGATGGTAACTACTTTTGGTCACTACCAACCTGGTTGAATTTGAACTGGTGACCCAGAGGTGAAATGCTTTATATCCTATTACTAATTCCTTGAGGTTTCCAGTTTCTCATCCATCACTTTTTTCAAATGACAGCACAGTATATATCTAAAATCTCAAAACAATTACTGTTTCACATATGCGGTGTGTGTTGCAGAATCTGAGATGTGCCTTTGCAAGGCTTTTGCACTCACACTGTAGGCTTAAAAAGGTTAGTGGAAAAAAGGATGTTTCCAAAGCCGCATGGGAATTTTCCCTCTTCTTTAGCAAAGTACTTTGTCACTGTTATATATGTTATTTGTTAACTACTGTTTTACAAAAGGCTTTTAAACCTCCTTTTATTTAAATAGAATTCACTGTGATGTACATTTTCTGAATCACAATTTTGGATTGGAAACTGGTTTTTGACTGTACTTTAATTGATTATGAGGCTTTATTTATTTATTTTTTCCTCCTGCTAGGGAAGTGGAATTTAATAGAATCTTAGAATTATCTTGAGTTGGAAGGGACCCACAAGGATCATTGAGTTCAACTCCTGGCCCTGTACAGGATATTCCAGGAATCCCACCACGTGCTTGAGAATGTTGTCCACTTGTTTCAGGGACTCTGTCATGCTTGGTGCTGTGACCATAGGCCTGGGGAGCTTGTTCCAGTGCCCAGTCACCCTCCGGGGTAATTAACCTTTTCATAGAATCAGAGAAAAATTAAGGTTGGAAAAGACTCCAAGAGCATCATTCCAGCCTTTGACCAAATACCGCCATGCCCACTAAACCGTATTGTGAAGTGCCATGTCTGCTCAGTGTTTGAACACTTCCAGGGATGGTGACTCCATCACTTCCCTGGGGGGGGCCTTTTCCAATGTTTGACCACTCTTTCAGTGAAGAAATTTTTCCTTACACCTAACCTGGACCTTCCTGATGCACCTTGAGGCCATTTGCCTCGTCCTGTTGCTGGTTGCCTGGGAGAAGAGCCTGACCCTTACCTGGCTATGACCTCCTGTCAGGTAGTGAGCAATAAGATCACCTCTGAGCCTCCTTTTGTCCAGGCTAAGCACCCCCAGCTCCCTCAGGCTCTCCTCATCACACTTGTGTTCTAGCTTCATTGCCCTTCCCTGGACACACTCCAGCACCTCCATGTCTTACTTGTAGTGCGGGGCCCAAAACTACACGCAGGACTTGGGGTGTGGGTTCACTAGTGCTGAGTACAGAAATACAATCACTTCCCTGGTCCTGCTGGCTACACTATAGAGGGCAGGATGCCATTGGTTTTCTTGACCACCTGGGAACACACTGGCTCATGTTCAGCTGCAGTCAGCCGGCACCCCCAGGTCCTTTTCCAGTGGGCACCTTAATAGCCACTCTTCCCCCAGCCTCTAGTGCTGCAGGGGGTTGTTGTGATCCAAGTTCAGGACCTGGCACTTCATCTTGTTGAACCTCACACCATTGGCCTTGGCCCATCAATTCAGCCTGTCCAGATCCCTCTGCAGAGCCTTCCTGCCCTCCAGCAGATCAACACTCCCACTCAACTTGGTGTTGCCTGCAAACTGACTGAGGGTCCCCTTGATCCCCTTTTCCAGATCATTGGAAAAGATATTAAACAGGCCCTGATACCGAGCCCTGGGGAGCAGTAGTAGTGACCAGCTGCCAACTGGATTTAACTCCCATGGACCACCACTCTCTGGACTTGGCCATCCAGACAGAGTGCATCCAAAAAGAGTGCACCTGTCCAAGCCATGGGCTTCCAGTTTCTCCAGGAGAGTGCTGTGGGAGACAGTGTCCAGGGCTTTACTGATGTTTGGGTTACATCCCCAGCCTTCCCCCCATCCACTGGATGGGTCACCTGGTCATAAAAGGAGATCAGGTTCTCTGAACACCCATGACTGAACACGTGTGATTAAAGCAATCAAAAAAAGTACAACTCTCAATAGTCTTTGGAATTCTTGAAAGGCTTTGAAGACAGACATTACCAGATAAAGACCCTTGGCTCCTTGTAATACGTCTCCTCTCCTAACTAACCTCCTAACTCACAAATCCAAGCATTTCTCCACGGTGTCATGCTCAAGAAGCCCTTTTAATTGAGAGGGTGCTCTAGTGTCATGAACGGGAAATCTGAGTAAGGAATACACTGGAATTTGTAGAATGAACAGTGCTGTGGAACATGACTGTCTTTCAACAAATCCCCTTGATGGCTCTAATATCCGATACCCATGGGATAGACAGGTATGTAACTGCATCTGATGAGGGGAAAAATGGTGCCTTGAGTTTCTCTATTGCATATCTCCACTGGTAGTTGTCCCAGCATCGTGTACAAAATGGGGTGTACAAACTGATTCCTGTGGGGTGAGTATAAAATATCCTGGAAAAGAGTTGATTAGTTGCTTAATTTTTCCATAAGCTAAATTGAAAAACTGTTGTGATTTCTGTTTTCAAGGGTAGTTTATGTAAGGGTTCCCTTTTTAGTAAGGTAACTTATATTGGTTTTAAAACAGGACACCAGTTAAGGCACGGAGCTGAAAAACACCAGTGCTTTTCAAGGCTGGTATTCTAAAGAAGGTGGTGAAGACTTTATATTGATCAATTTTTGATCTTAGCAGATAGGTTTTCTTTCACTGCAGAGAATGTGCCAGCCCTTGGAGCTGGGTGTCTGTGCATCATTAAGCCGAAGAGCTTATAGACACCGTACAGGATGATGTGGTTTTGTTTCCCTTGGCCTCAATCAAACTTGGGATGTTTCTGCCTGGCTTTGTTCCTGTTTGTGTACTCTCTTACCAGGTAGGAAGCAATGCTTTCATTTGAAGCTTAGTAAGGTATTAAGTTTGAAGTCAAGAAGCTAAGGAACATACTGGCCCAAAGAGTTATCTGCAGTGAGATCTCAGATGCCAGGGTGACAGGATGTTTGAAGCATGTAGCACAAAATTAAAGAGACTGTGAAATGCAGTTCTCTTTTACAGAGCTAACTCAGGTTACCAGCCTATAGCTCATGTACAGCTGCTTGCTCAACTAGACTTTTACACCCTCAAACTTCATTACAGGGTGAAGAATATGACTGTCATGAAATAAATGAAGAAAATAGGTGTGGTTTGGGTAGTAAAAGTCTCCTTAAAGTTACTGCCATTATGTAGTAATAAGGTAAATGGAATGAGTTGGTTTAACTCATAGCATCATAATTGTGCTGAAGTAGCCACAGTTGGAAACAGCATCCAGTCCCAGCTCTAATTAAGATTTTCCTTTTATCTGGGATTGCAAATCACTGTAGCTGCTGGTAGAAACTCTACAATATGAAGGATAGTTAGGGATGCAGAGAAACTGCATTTTTTTTCTCTGTTCTTCCTTGGGGTCTTTGAAGAAACAAATACTGAGCAGCTCTTAATTCTCTCTAGTGCTGTATAGCAGGGACCTCGGTGGGAAGAGGTTGCACACTCTTTCTCCACCGTTTACACATTTTTCAAGGAATCCTTCTGTGCCTTAGGTGTTCATCTTGAAATAACAGATGCCTAGTCCATGTGTGCGTGGAGTCATAGAATCGCTTAGGTTGGAATGTACATTTTCATCCTCCTGCCTATGTCCTAGGGCTGCCTGGGGTGGGGAAATAGGTACACACAGACACACACATAATTATCTTCTGCGTATGTGCAATAGATTTTATATGCGTTATGACATTTTGTAATATCTGCATCGTGCAATCCCCTTCAATGAAACAGAGAGGTGGGATATATTTGGCTAGCTCTTGCAAAACCTAAGATGGGCCATGTGTAATAATATATCTTTGAGTAGGCTGTTTCTGCAGCGTCATCATACTGACTAGAGTCAGATTCTTCCTTGGCTCATCCTAGACACCCGCTTTATATGACCTAGAAAAAAAAATATGGGGGGTGTGTGAGGGGTATATTTTTAGCTAAACTAAAGGGTATAAGCAAGGTTAAAAAAATAGGGTGTTGCAGGGACCTCATGGCAACACTTTCCAAAATAAATGAAATGGAACAGGCATTGTTTCTCTGATGTTTTTTAATGCCTGTTGATGCATCTGGTGAATCTAGAAGAATAATTTTTTGTAAATTACAAGATCTTCCTGTGTTGTTGCTTCATAATGTGCAGCCAGGGCTAAAAATGAATGCACACTCTATGCTGTCTTTATATGGTGTAGAAATTTAGGAGTTGCATGGCCTCTTCAGTTTGTAGGCTTTAATTTAACCTACAGTGGTAACTATTTCCTAAAATTTGTCTGTAGTACTGAGTATAAATATCTGGTGAATATATGACTATTTAAAGAACTAAGCTGAACCTATTACAGTATCTACTTTTAGCAAGTTTGCATTTAATAAGTTCTTATTTTCCAGAGTTTTCTTAAAACAACCTTACTCAAGCAATCTTTTCACAGTTCTGAGTATCAGCCATTCAAACAGGTCAAGCTGTGTAATAACCTTGCAATAATCAGTAGCTAAGATTTATATCTGTACCTGCAGCATCACACTAGGATACCCTAAAATAAACAGCATGATGTTTATATTAGTCATGTAACAAGTGTCTTTCTCAGTTTGGTCACATGCATTTAATTTAAAATACATCCAGTAAAGAAAAAAAATCACTTGGCACTTTCTGTTTCCATTTTAAGTAATCAATTTTAAAATAGAAGCAGTACAGGATATGTTTTATAAGAGGAGCTATAAAGAAGAGGACAGATTCTTTCATCACTCCAGGATGTCTTTGAGGAGGCTTAGAGCAGGTGTAGAGGAGAGAGGCTGAGAGGCAGCCCTGGGCTGTCCTTTGCCTCTGCCTGCTCTGGAGCACGGGGCGGGGGGGACTCCCTGCCGGATCTGTGGGCACCCAGCCCATGGCTCTGCTTGCTTGTTTCTCCTTCTCCCCTTTTTCTGCTCACTGCTCTCCCTGATGTAAATTGTGTTTTATGTTTAAGGGGTTCACCTCACTGTAGGATAACTGAGCTGTGATCCAGCATGTGCAAAGGGCTGTCAGGCTGCTGTATAGGGAATGAATTACATTCAGGCAGGGCTAAAAAGCCCCACTTCACAAATGCTGCAGATTGTACATGGAACTGGAAAATTAAAAGGTTTGGGGAATAGTTTAGGGTCAACAGTCTCAAAAGCTTTACAATTCCACCTGTCCTGTAGGAAGGGATTATCATGTTACAGGAGCACCGTGTTCTTCTGTGGAATTCATCCCTGAAGGGCAGCAAATATCCCCCTGGACAGGTGGAATTTTAAGGCTATGTATTGCATTTCTTGAGATGGATGCATGTGTATTTTTTGCTCTCTCATCATCCTTTCACTTAACATCCTGTGCTTGAATACTGTGAACTCATTTTGAATTTACTGGACACCTAGTACCTACTAAAAACATAAATTTTAACAGCACTGTAACATCCAATTTAAAATGCAACATTCTGCATTATTTTTCCTTTTGTGTTTAAAGGTTGCACATTGAATACACCCAGACAGCTAACGGTGGCAAAAATGAAGTGGACCTAAATGTAGCAGTCTCAGTTGCCTAGAAGCAGAAAACTAACCAAGGATAACATTTTTATTGTTGATACAACGGCAATGAAAGCAGATTCAGAGTTAAATTTGTGACTGTTTGGTATAGGACTTCTCATTAGTGATAGACAAAATTTCACTTCCCAAAGTAGCTAATACCTTCTGTATGCATAAGTGGACTTGACAAGTAACTTCTGTTGCAAGTTGCAGTTCATATTGCCTTACTGTATTTATTAAATCTTTGTAATAGTATTTCAAGACATGTAGCTAATACAGCAGATATTCCTTCATCCTTCTAACTTGTACAAGATTTTCATTAGACAAATAACTGCTTTCCTAATATAGTTCCTTAGAAAGTGTTTTTCTTTCTAAATGGCAGGCTTGTCATAGACCTAGAGTATGCAGGTGAGAGAGATGGATGGACAGCTAATAGCCTGATCTCTACCAAAACAACCTCTTTGGTACAAATAATACAAGCATTGCCGTGCCCACCTTCAAATGTTGACCAGCGTGTGAGAGACATGTCATAAACCCTCAATTTATATGCTCAGGAAAAGCACAAAGCCCTGCTTTATATCTAAGAGAAGTAGTATTTGTATTGATTTGGTTTTAACAGTTGCTTCAGGTACAGAAATCCAGAGTAGCCACAAAACATTCATGAATACAAGCTTTGCTTAGTTCTCCAATTGCTGGGTGTGTAAATAAGTAATACAGTATGAGAAGACTTGTCAAAAGGTACCATATCGAGTCTGTTAACACTGAAAGTTGTGATTTTCAGAGGGTCAAGGTACAGAATGTTACATATACAGTGTGTGTGCAGTTGCATATGCATGTTCATAGACATGACATGAGTTCAACCAATATAATGTCAAAAATTTGACTCTGTGCCATTTGTTTCAGGCAGTTATTTGGCAGAAGACCAGGGTGTCAGATCACAAAATGGCCTGTATGTCAGTTCTGGGAACAGCCGTTATGAGCAGTATGGTACCTTTTCAACACTGCTGCGAATATCCTGAGGTGAGTTTAAACTTCCTTCTCCCAAATTCACTTCAGGTCTGTCAATGAAGAGAGCTAAAGAAAAATTCAGAAAGAAGGAGACTTCAAAAAAGAAGATGTATCTCCAGATTGACATCTGATTAATGCATTTGATTCTATTACTGTCCTCTCCGTAAAATTAATTGGTTTGGTGATTGAAAATCCACTCCAAGAATCATCTCGTCAGGACTCATGTGGCACTGATCAAATGGCAGTAAAAACAGTTGTGATGACAAATGCAGAATTGCTGATTGCTCAGAGCTGTCTCAGTTGGGATTCCTGGGCCACAGGCAGGTTGTGCTCTGATTAATATCTAAGCATTGAGATTGTTCTCATCTTCGTGGCCTCTTAGCCTTGTAGTCTAAAGAGTATCCCCTCAGTTTCAGTGGGGGCACCTGAGCAGTGAAAGAAATACATACTTAGAAGGGCAAGTTATGCAAAATTTCCACCAACCATGTGTTTCAAGGAAATACTTCCTAGTTTTCAAAAAAATTCGTGTTCTTGGCTTCTTTTGCCCCTTCTGAATATGAAGGAATTCCCCATGAATTCCTTTGTCTTATGTTTTCAAAAATGTTTTACTCTACTTCCGTTTTTGTTGGGAGACATTTTTATTAAAGAGGAATCTTACTATCTTGGAACCTTCTAAGCTGCATTTTCCTGTATCCTGTAGTAATAAACCGTGACAGGATGAGATGAATCACTGTAAGGTTGCAATGAGACAACTTACCAATGCTGCATTCAGCATGTGCTTAATAAGATTATTCAGACTTTAAAGTCTGACTGTTTATATGTACAGTTCAACAGCATTATTCAGACTTAAATCCTGAGTTTGCCAGAATGCTTTTATACATGCAGTAAAATGAGGGGGATCAAAGCAAGGTCACTTCGTGTACTTTACAAAGTTTTAGTTGTTTATGTCTGAATAGAACATCCAGAGCTATTCTTACTTGAATGTAGCTTGGATGTGCCCACAGGACAAGTGCAGGGAGCTCCAAAGGGAAGAGAACGGGGTATTTAGAAGGGACTAGCTTGGAGGGGGCACTCAGGTTCTCACATTACTTCTCTGCTATATCATGAGGCATCCATATTCCTTGAATAGAAGTTGGGGAACATTCCATCTCTCTCTCTGTCTCTAAATAGTGTGTAAAATACCATGTGCATCATTTATAGGTGTATAAGTGATCCATGCATAATGTCGATGTTCAGAAACTGTTTCTGACATTTCTAAACTAGGCAGCCAAACACTACGAAGTGACAGAGTTAAGTTGCCTATGTAACCATTTTTTTCTCCCTTGAGTGCAGGTATTGGAGCAGGTATTTAAGGGCAAGGCATATACTGCTTTTTTTTCCTTCCCATTAGGTCCATGTCTTTTTTGCTATACAGACCAGAGGGCAGCTCTTTAATTCTTTTAACTCCTACTTGTTCATTGTGTAGCTTCCTGCTCCTTTGCTGCAAAGTCTCCTCTGAAGACAAAACTAATCTTGCTGTTCCTTACTGCAGAGTTAAAACTTCTTGAACAAGTGATCCAGGGATTTTAGACTGGCTTTCTTGGAAACATCTCTATTATGAGCACTGAATGAAACAGGAACACATCTCAAATTAGCTTTGAAGCATGCAGACTCAGGAGCTACTTGTAAAATAAAAAGAAAACTGAGAAAATAAAGAGATGACACAACTTTTTACAAGTACAAGGCAGTATTTACACTTTTCAGATCCCCAGTCTTGTAAACGGATAGATTTATTTGGGCTGAAAACTTTCTCACAGGAAATTTCCCTAGTCCCTTCTTTTCCTATGAAGGCTGTTTAGCAGCTACATGTGCCACTGGGAGAAAGATAGGTATTAAAGAAAGGCATTCTGCTGTCCACCCATCACATTATATTTTAATACATTTATAAGTTGGTGTTTTTATTGAAGTATTAATTTTGAAAACAGTTGATTAGTATGAAATTAAAGTTTCATTAATATTTTTCAGTCTCTGTAATTTTGTCCTTTTTTTTTTCATATACTTTCATATATGAAAGTTCTACTAAGACTAGTTTTATAAATTGTAGATAACTTTCAATGAGCATACTGATAGTCTACATGGCTGTAAATAGTAACAGCAGTCAGCCATTTCTAAATCTGGCGACTTGTTAAATGAGTTATTTAGAGACTTTCAGTTTTGCTTTTATGTTTTCTGTATATAAAAATATCGCTTGAAGTGAAAGACTTGTACAAATATTTGCGAATTAGAAAAGGAGCTTGAAGCATAGAGGAAGAACATTGGGGGAGGATGTGCTAAAGTTGCAGAGTAAAATCTAGAAGTGCTGCATGTTGTTTTCTGATAATCATCCAACAGATACTTGACACCTCTTTAATTTGACCAGTGGTGTTTGGTTCTGTGCGACGTTGCTGACCAGAACACGCCAGCTTTAGCACAGAATGCTTGGTGCAAGGTCAGGAGGGAATAAGGGAGCACATGAGCAGATAGCTGGTGTGACGTAGATGAATGGGAAGGATAGGCCAAATCCCAAATTTGGATTTTAAATTCCATTTCAAATGCATGATAATTTGGATTTTAGTAAATACAAGGGGTTCTGCCAAAAGCAGACCTTATGAGGACTCATCTCTGTGTTCAGTGATCCACCCTGCTACCAGAACATTCTCCAGACTTTCCCGTATCTCCAAAATCTCCATCCTCGTGCTGCCCCAGGGTTCTTCACCTGTTAGTTTGGGCAGGTGGCAGAGGGCAGTGTGTGGGGCAGGATGTGGGCTGCCCAGCATGTCAGTTCTTGCATGCTGCTGGTTCCTGTCTTTTGAAAAGTTACAATTGCCTTTTCCTTAGTAAGGTCATTATCTTGAGGCTGTTCTCTCCAAACAGCTGTCAGTTATGACAGGAATTGTGGAAATACATCTTTGGGATTTCTGCTTCTTTATCAGTGATTTGAAATCCATCCAACTGTTTCAGTGTTGCTTAGTGGGGGGAGGGGGAAGAGATAAGGACAGGGAGCACAAGTCAGCAGGCTTATTTTGACCTGAAAAAACATGTTAAAGAGTCTCAATAGAAAAATCTTGAAGCTGGGGAGTTCATGTTAGGTACACAAATCATGTACTGTTTCTAAGGCTCCCTGGCAGTGCTGTGCTCACAGGTTCTGCTGCAGCCTGTGAATCGTGGGTGCTCAGCACTCTTGAGAGTCAGATGATTTGGATACAGGTGGCGTAGGTAAATTTAGGTGCCCTGAATAAATGCCCTATGACAGGCTATTTAAGGTGCTTTGCACATAGAAAGGGAGGGACTGTGTGTTTTGGGCTTTCCCTGTAGGGGTGGTTCACTGTTGCCCTGGCCAGGTTGGGCAGCACTCTGTGCCTTTAGCTTTGACAGGGCTTATGCTGGTGACCCTGCAGTCAGCAAGCCAAGAGCTGCTGGTCTGGCTCTCCACAGCCTCAGCTCCAGGCAGCATCCTGCTGTAACTGGCAGTCCAAATGGGAAATATCTCAATAAATTGATCAAGGGAAATAGATACAAACGCATCTTTCTCAGCCTCTTCTTTTTTTCCTTTAGCTGCCTTTATCTTTGTATATTGTAACTGTCAAGAAGCAGTGCATGCATTTGAATGACTTGGACTCCTGTACTGTTTTCTTTTACTATCTCACCTCTATAAAAAAAACATTCTTTAGAAACGTTCTTTAGAAGACTTTTGCACTGTATTTGTTTTATCGTTACAGATAAATCTTTCTGGATTTCTCCCAAAAGCTGAGTCAGACAGTTCTTTGACAAGCCTTTCAAGCTCGGAAAGGAGTTTCATTTTTATAAATAATCGTCCAGTTCTTCAGAAGGAAATACTGAAGGTAACATCCTCTAGCTTGTAATTCAAAGAACAGAAATGTGATTTCTTTGAGGACGGAGACACCTAAGCAATGTACAACTTTTTTTTTTCCCCACACGCAATAATTAAGAATATCACAGGTGAAGATACTAGCATTTACAACAGAAAGCCCTTCCACAAATCTGACGCTGCTGGTGCCTCAGTTCCATTCCATTTGCTGCAGTCAGACCACAGAGCTGGAGGTTATGTTTTTGGCTATTTAACAAAACTAATTTCAGATGCTCTGTGCAAGACACCAGAATAGTTGGTTCTTTATTGTATTAATCTGCAGAAATCACCTGTGCAATTTCCCATAAGGGAACTTCATGTAGTTTCTTGTAAGAGAATTCTTCTGTAAAATAGTTTTGATTTTGTCCACTTCCAGCTGTGGGCTTCTCAAGCAAACACCCATGCTTTCCCTTTAAATTTGTGTATGCATTGGGTAGAAATGAAAGTGATAGTGCAGCAGCATTGGCTACAGCTAGGCATTGTGTAGGCAGAATTTGATACTCTTGGGTTTCTCTCACTACTGAACCTTGCAGCACTTCACTTGGAGCAGCCTTGCTGTCCTAATCCTTTTCATCACCAGGGAAGAAAATCATGTTCATGCCAAAGTGTTTATGTAGGTTTTAAAGTGGACACAACGGTAGTTTTCAATTGGGAAGCAAAGCTTTGTAACTGTGTTGGTATGTTAAATGCAGAATAAGGGTAATCCATCTCAATGCATTATTTGATGTGCCTGGCTCTTCTAGGAGTTCAAAACTCAGCTTGAATCCCATGACAGAGATGGTTCTTTAATGAGAGCAGGGAAGCCTGGATTCAAAGTGGGGTTCAGCATACTACCATACAAAGTAAACATACAGTGCCCTGCATGGAAAATAGGCTACATATCACTTTTACCTCCATGCTATGAAGTCATGGAGACCACCAGGAGCTGCCCTTTTGGTGATTATTCTGGCATACATGTATTTGAGGACCTTTTAAGCTTTTCTTTAACTTCAGAAACCAACAAAACCAGCAAACCAGTTATGCTTTTATAATGTCAAAATTTTTTTCTGTGCCTTTTTGTGTATATTATTGCCTTTACTGACATCTCTTTATTAAATCAATTTCTAGTTAATTCGACAGTACTACAGTCAGATGACACAAAAGGACTGTACTCGTTTATATCCTGTTTTCTTTTTGAATATTGCTGTACCTGCCTCTGCTGTGGATGTGAATATAACACCTGATAAAACACAAGTTTTGCTGCAGTATAAGGTAATTACCATTTTACTCTGTTTTTGAGTTGTCAATCTTTAAATAAGCGTAATAAGGGCCTTGGGACTACCAGAATGTTCAAACATAAGCAGTGCCACTGGGTTTTTGGTTTTTTTTAGTTACATGACAGCTTGTCTTTGTCAGAGGACTGTTTTCATCAAAAAGTACTGAACAGGCTAAGTGGGGGATTCTTCAAAATTAGTTTCCCAGTTGATTTAAAAGATTTTGATGCTGTTAAATATATGTGTGTACCACTTTGGTTTCAAATGGCTTTACAGTGAGAGAAGCTAAGTGGAATTACGAAATGTGGCCCTACATAAATCTCATGCTTAACTTCATATGTAAACCAAGTAATCACTATTTAAACACCACCATTAAGGTGAGGGTGGGCAGGAGGGGAGTTGATTTCTCATCAAAGCACTATATTGTCATTATGTGTATAGATTATTGATGACATCAATTAAGTGGCACAGAAATTAGAAAGATTGAATTGATGGTTATAATGTGCTTATTCAAAGTAAATATAGGTAATCACACCAGTATGTTAATCCTCTTCTTCATGAGAACCTTTTGTATTTGTCTGTGTTACTCTTGTAAATGTACTGCCTGTCAAGTGTCACTTGTATGAAAATTAACATGACATTTTTAGATTTGATCTAGTTTTCCTTTGTCATCAGAAAAAGGGCTGGAGTTTCTTTTCTCTTTTTTTTTCCTGCTTTTTAAAATTTATTTTTGTTTTTTAGGGCTTTGGGTTTTTATCTTATTAATTTCCATCACTTGGTGCAAAGTTGATTTGGAAACATGCACCATAAAAGCACCTACACAAAAGCATTCACATGAAGTTGGATGTTGCTGGTGCACCTGTTTTGGCTGTAAACTTCTAACAGCATATTAGGCAGGAATAGCTTTACTTGATGCTGGTTTAAGCAGCCAGAACCCTGTTACAAAGAAAGCATTTAATTAGTTTTGTGATATCAGAATAAACTAGTGAAGCAGAACACATGTCACAAAATACTTGAGGCTGAAAGTGTCTAGTTCAGAGTCTTTTGGAATGTGTGAACAACTGAAGTACAATAATCTGTCCAGATTTGTCTAAAAATTATTCCAAATGAGAGCATTTTGCATATTGTTCCATATTCTTGGTATCTGGCAGTTACATTTTCACTTGTTATATTTTCACAAGTTACACTTGTGTGTGTGTATTTTCTGTTTTGTTTCTTCTTTTTTTCCAGGAATCTGTCTTACTTGCAGTTGAAAACGTGTTGAAATCACTGTATGGGCCACTACCTGCTACAGTCCCTGGTGAAAGTAATAAAACAGATGTTACCTCAGAAGACATGTTTGTTCATAGAACAGACCAAACAGATGTGGCTGTTAATGAAATGGGACCATCTGGAAATGATGAGCTACATGCTCATACTTCATTCCTTTCACTCAGCAATGATGTGCAAAACTGTCAAGCAGGAAAAAACGCAGAGATCTGCTTAAATCATCAGACATTTAGTGGTGATAATGTACACAGTCACCTGGACAAAAGAGAGGTTTCTAAGAGTGATGCCTTTCCAGACAGTTCCTTAAATTTATTGCATGAGGAGGAACAGAATGGACAGAATATGGCTGATATTCAAAGTAATAGTGTTCCTGTGGACCCCGAGTCTAAAAAAGCCAATGAGCATCTTTTGAGCTCTGAAAATACTGGTGAAATAGATAAAAATGAGGAAGCCTTAGTCCCTAAGGACGTACCTGAAATCTCTGCTGATAGTTGGAGTATGGGAAGTGGATTTAAAGACAGTCTGGGAGACAAGCTGGAACCAGTTAAGATTTTGATTCCTGGAGTTGGAGGGACAACTAATAAGCAAAATGAATACACTGGTGAAAAAAGCAGTGATCCACAAATCTCAAATCAAAGCATAAAGAAAAAAAATGTGATAAGTGAAAAATTTGGACGTGTGGCAGCTTATGACTTAATTAATAGCAGAATAATAAAGAAACCAAAGTCTGCGTTTGAATTTTTCACACATGAATGTCGTCCAAAATTGATAAATGATAATCCAAAGACCAGCATGAATGACATCCTGCTGACAATTGAAGAGCAGTGGAAGAATTTGAGTGAAGAGGAAAAAAAGAAGTAAGTTCAGGCCGTGTCCTGCTTCTGAATCTGGAAGCTACCAAAGAGTCACTTGTAATGAAATTTAACAATTGTAACTTTCCAGTTATTTATGAAAAAATAGAGAAAGACTTTTGACTTTTCAAGATCAGAATCAGTATTGTGAGTTGTCACGTTTTGCTGTGTGCAGTTGTGCACTGCTGATTGGAATTACTCATTTTGCTACTGCTGTGCAGCAGTTAGCTTAGAGACAGCAGTAGTTAGGGACAGTTCTGCTGAATAGTTATTTAAGATAACAGGCAAGAAAGTGTCTGTTTGAATCTTACAAACTTCTAAGGGCATGTCACTCCCAATGCACTGTCCTTGAAAACCAGCACGGTGATGGGTGAGGCACTGTAGAGTTCTTCAGAGGTTTTTCAACTTTCATTGCTATATAGTGAGAATTCTTTTTTAGGAACTTTAGTCCTTGAACATTTGGTAAATTCCATTCCTCTAAACTTAGTTTGTATCCCGACCTAGGACACCTTGTATTTGCAAAACTCAGTCAAATGACACAAGGAATTACTTTTTCCCCTAAATAGCTATTCTAGTGCTGGTTCAGAGAGAACAGCACAGTCTAAATTTTAATCTGTTTCAAGCAAGACCAAGTCTCTTCCTGGGTTGCAATCTGAACAGCTAAATTCCATATTTTTCTGAAATGAATTGTCACTGAGTTTTTGAAATCCATCTGCAAGAAAAGAAAGTATTTTAGGAAAACATCTGCATTGTTCTGAATGTCAGTTATATGAGAGTTAAGTGAAACCTTTTCACCTAGCTTCTGATTTACCTAATTTATTGTTTATTATGCAAGCAACACGCTATGGTCACAAACCCATGCTTGAGAAAGTGTTGGTGTCCATCTCTGCATAAGCAGAAATATTAATGTAATAGTAGAAATCTACTCCAATTATATTCATGCTTTAAATGAAATGAAACAAAAGGTTCTGCCAGCTGTTTCAGAAAATTTTAATTTGCTCTGCTTTAGCTTTTGAGATTTCATGGTTGCTTTCCTGGTACAACTGTTATGTTAAAGAGTGTGCCTACAGATTAACTTTGCATTAGTTCAGGAAGGATACCTCTCTGGTAATCAAGTTTTCCTTAGATGTAGGATTGAATGCAATATATTATATGTAGTATATATATTTTCCTTATATGTAGGATTGAATCCCATGGATGTTGAAAGAAATGAAAAATTCGCCACTAGTTGTATCTATAGATACCAGCTTCGGTTTACCTTTCAACTTTTATTCTCTTAAAATTGCCTCAGAGAATAACAAATAGGAAGAGATATACAGACAACTTTTCCTGCAAAGCAGCAATCCAGAAGGACTTGGAGCAGAGAACATAAGTCTTGCCTCCAGGTACTCTGGATAAATTGGGCCACCTAGAGGTAACAACAAACGTATATACATCAGGGCAGCCCAAGTGCCACAGCTCTCCTTCATGCATCCGTGCTGGCATAACCTCACGTTTCCTGGGCTCTAGTCCTCCATCCTTCTGTGATAAAGTCCTGCCTTGTGCAATGGGTGTGCATGGTTTCAGCATCTCTGTTTCTCTCTGTGGCCCCTCCATCGGGTCTAAATTAATTTAAATCCCTTTTGGGAGTTGTACAAGCACCAGATGTCTCACAGTGACACAGGATGGCCTTTTCAAAACAAGCCAGCATTTATTACACAACTGGAATGTCAAATGTTATGGTCTTTAGGTTTATAATAGAGGAGGAAAGCTCCGTGCACGTCCATGCTGGCAGCATCGCATATCCCCCTGCTTTGCAAAGGATTTCAGTCCTTGCAGTCACTCAGCTCTTAGTTAATACAGTTTGCATGTTTCTGGCCTTAGTGTTTCCTGCTTTATCAGGCTCAGGTAGGAGTGGGAGAAATCCTTCCAAGTGCCATAACAGTGGCAGGAGTAGTTACCCTGAAGGTGTAGGAAAGGTTCAAAGCCACACACATTACCAGGGGACTAACTAATCACCTTGTCAGCACTCTGCAGTAATTCTTCATGAGTAGATTTGTGCCTTGGGAGAAACATTTTTTCAGGTAGCATGGTCTTTGCTGTCAGAGTTTGCTCCAAATACTCAAATTCACATTATTTGTTTCGTAAGGGCTGAGAGACTTACATATTAAAAGGGGGTTTTTAGTATACTGATTATTTTGTTTGGGTTTACATTGCAAGGGGAAAAGAATATATTGTGGATCCGTTTTTCTAGCTAAACCAAAGCTGCCTTTGCAACTAGACTTCATTCTAGTCTTCCACTCTGTGCTTACACCCAGTTTTGCAGATTTCCTTGGCTTCAGGTTTTGTAGCGTCAGAAAAGAATCGTGAATTTGCAGTCTTAATTGACAAAGCAGAGAAAAGCTGTTCTTGTAGCGCTTGTTGATTATATGTTCCTCTGTGGAAGGATTTTCAGAAAGGCAAAGGTGTTCCCTCATAGTTTGTCAATCTGCAGTTTTTCTTTGGTTCTGAGCAAATCACTGATAATGATGTGTATGAATTTGGAAGATGCTCGCAATCAAATTTTGTAAGGCTGGAATTTTCTGGTGGTAGCCTAAACTGACAGGCAAGTTGGACTTTGTTTGGAAGTGCTTTTGGTTTGGATTATCAGTGATCACTGAAAGCTCAGTTCTCTTACACTTAAATATTTTTGTGCATTACTGTTAGGTCTATTCAAAACAAAGTACTTATCAATCTGGTCAAAGCTGTAAATGAATTTGGGATTAAAAAAAAAATCTGTTCAAGTGATTTCATCCATTCATTTTAAAAGGAGCAGATGTTTTTTATCTTAATGTTTGCTCCATATTTTCTAGGATGTGATTTATTGCAAGAAACTATTTAAGCTGACTTTTTTAGTTAACTAAATATTAGTACCATATGTGAATGCTAGCACATCATAATTAATTGCAAATGGTGACCCTTCTGTTGACCTTAATTTTCCAGCATGCATACACATAATTGAATCAAACTGTTCCAGCAAGTAGCAATAAATAAATATGATCAGCTAAAATACTTATTTCCAATACTAACATATGATAGTACTACTTTTTTTTGGTTTTGTTTTAATTGAAGATTAGACTGGTTTGAATTACCTTCTAGAATTCAGAATATCAAATAAAGGCAAAAAGAGGGAGTTCAGCAAATGACGCTCTTTGCTTTCAGAAAAGTGAAATTCATATTCAGTAGGCAAGCATAAACCTGGGACCAATAAAAGTTTAGCTATCTGTCTGACATTTCTAAACTCATTAAGAATCCGTTCATGTTGTAGAGGTTTAGTATGTAGTAATGTTTTTACCATTTAGACAGATTTTAGGAGTAGTTTTTTATTGACTGTTTTTGAAAAATCTGTAAGATTGATTATTAGTTACAGAATTCTGTGATAATCATACATATTCTGTATTCTTACACTTCATATGGCTAATTTTAGGCCATTTGAAATCAAATATGCTTTTATTAAGTAAGGCCTGAGGCTTGGGAAATTATTCAAGCTCCAAACTCCTGCCAGCCACATGGCCTCCCCTGGAAGTCTGTAGAGCTCTAGAAGCTTAAATGACTGGGAATTGAGCTGGATGTGCCTGTGACACAAAACTCCTGCCAAAACTCTATGTGTGATTGCAAATTAAACAAGGGACTGAGGTGAAAAGACCCTTGCTGTAGATCTTTAAATGATGTAGTCTCTTCCTTACAGTAAGAGTTCCTCCCCCTTACAGTAATTAATGTTTTGCTGGCTGTCTTGATGAAGGAAAATTTCCAGCTTTTGTTCAAGGTGTGATGTAATAGAGGCACAGTCGCCATCTCCATCGCAGTGGGCAGCGTATTGATGCAGGTACTTGAATGGACCATGGATGTGGTTGTTGGCTGTTGAAATGGTTACCTTGCCTTCTGCTTTAGTGTGTTAGGAGCTGGGGTCTGGAGCTTTTTATCTGCTGATGCTTCTGATTTGTTTTCTCCTTTAAGTTATGAGATAAAAGCCACTAAGGACCAGGAACGGTACAACAGAGAGGTCAAGAAAGCCAATGCACAGCCGATACACCGACCAGCAAAGGAAGCAGAAAAACACAAACCCAAGCTAAAGAGTTCTGCATCTGACCAGCAGAAGCTTGACAAGATATTCCATGACCAGATTGAAAAGAAGGGGAAACTGGAACAGCCTGTGAAAATTGTCCCAGTGCCTTTTTCTCTGAGTTCCTGTAGACGTCACCTTCAGAGACAAGAGAAAAATGCTTCCGATGAACGCGAGCTTTTCCTGATCCGTCGTCAGAGTTTTCCTGATGTGTGGATACTTGCTACTGAAAAAAATCTAAAATTGCTGAATCCATACAGATTGGAAGAGGCCCTGCTATTTAAGAGATTACTGATGAACCATAAGCTTCCAGTAGAGAAACTGGACAATCCAATTGTGTTAACGGACAGGTATAGTACTATTGAGCAAAAATGTGTATGTTACTTGAGCATCATTTGTTAATTATTCACAGTAAACTCTGGCAAGGCCCTGCTTGCTAATGCTGTGCTTACTTGTGCACTCACTTACCTATTAAAACAGATTTTTGGTTTTTATACTTGTATCTTGATGTAATGAGCGCCCTTGGTCTTACTCTAGTTGAAATAAGTATGATTTTGACCAGTTTCATTAGTAGTGAAGCAAATACAAATTTCCTCCCCCAGAAGAAAATTAAATGCTCCACATTCACAACTTCACTGTAGCTGACTTTCCCCCAAGAATTAGGAAATGGCTGTTAGAATTATTATTACTGTATGCTTTAGCTTGGTCACTCACTAAGATAAGTTAATAGTTCTCATTTTGTTTCTTTAAACAAATTGCTTTTTTAAAATATTTTAAAAAATCTTGATCACTCCTTACCACTTGCTGCCTTTTTTCTGTGGTTTTTGCACGCTTGTCATTTTCACGTAAGGGATGTTGGTTTTTAACACTTGGGGGATTTTTTTTCCAGTCTTCTTGGTGGATCTCAGTATATGGCAGCTCTTCATAAGATGCAGAAGAATTACCAGAGTTTCCATGGATCAGGTTATTTGTCAGATCCAAGGCTTGTAGCAAATGGATTCCAGATAAAAGTGATAGAAGGTATGATAGTTTTAAAAACTATTAATTGCATTTTAGCTTGTTTCTTACAATTTAATGATTTAAATTACTGTTAATGTGGATCATGTTATTCTACATCACCTTGTCTTTTAAAGCACTAGCATCTTGCTTTCCTTAATACTGAGATTTTATTTTCTTGGCAAAGAATGTAGTCTTCTACACAGAACATTGAGCAATGGAAATTGATGACTAAACAGAAAATTCTAATAGTATTTCAAAGAATGCTCTGAAATCCATGTTTTCCGCACTTCTTTCTTCTTTTCTCAAAATGCTCAATACCCATATCCTTAACTGCCATTCTGACATAATTTAGATTAGACGGATAAGAACTCCTTAGCCCAGAATGGTGTTACTTGCAGAAGCTTCTGCATGTATGTGCTTTAGCTGGCTACTCCTGTACTGCTGAGCAGTTGAGGAGGTCCAGTAAGGAGCTGGATCCTGGTTGATGTCATACTTTCCTATCAGAATTGTAACACAGAGCCTAAAGGGGCCAGCAAAGAGATGGTCATAGGATCACCACACCTTTTCTCAGAGTTTGATCTGAACATACTTTTTGAGGGAGTATACTTTTCAGTACCTCTTCATTGATCACAGAATAAATGCATTTTATGTAAGTTTATTTTACCTTAGTAAGAGAGCTCAGATGTTTTTACATCTTTCTGAAGAATGATTTCTAGGGATGTGTTGGAAACACAGGGGCAACCCACTGTTGGTTCTGCAGATCACGAATTCTATAGCGGAATTCCAAGAAAAGCAAACATCTTTGGGGGTAGCACCTAGCTGACAGCTCAGGGAAAAGACTGGCCATAAGAGCTGTTAGAAATGCTATAGCTTCATGTGTTACAGATCCCCACATATGTAGAGTGATGACAGATGTACTGTAACATATGGGATCTTTTAAGGGTAGGTACAAAAAAGGGATGTAGACCAACTCCTTCACTCAGAGGCTGGCTCTTGTGAAGAACAGAGCCAAAGCTGTTTCCCTTACTGAATCATGCACAGCAAAACCAAGGAAACTTCTTTCTGACTGACTAAATCTCTACATAAATAACACCACCTTTGTAGAAGAGGTGTTCATGGTAATAAATCATGGAATGAATAATTAGGGAAATAAAACGTACTGTAAGAGGCAGTTATTACATGGTGTATTCAGACTAGCAAATCAAAAGCTGAGGACCTCTGTGATATGTCCCTAGGCAAATGGGGGAGAGGGGGATTGTGGCTTAGCAGTTTTGCTCACAAACTTTTTTTTTACCTCCTAATGTTCTAAGTTTGCTTGAAATCTAGTTAGTGTAAACTAGACGTGAATAAATTGAATATGAAAATTTGAAGACAATTTCTTTTTCCTCCTGGGTGGAAAGTTTAATTTCTAGTTTATTTCTAGGCAGCAGTGGAGAGTTGTTGACAGATCTCATTGTACTGCAGATATGTCATGGTTTAACCCCAGCCAGCAGCTCAGCCCCACACAGCCACTCATTCACTCCCCCCTGAGCATGATGGGGGAGAGAACTGGAAGGGTAAAAGTGAGAAAACTTGTGGGTTGAGATATAAAGACAGTTTAACAGGTAAAGCAAAAGTTGTGTACAGAAATGAAACAATAAAAGAAGTTAATTCACTGCTTTCCATAGGCAGGCAGGTGTTCAGCTATCCCCAGAAAAGCTAGGCTCCATCCCACGTAATGGTGATTTGGGAGGACAAACATCATCACACCAAACATTCCCCACTTCCTCCTCCTTCCCCCAGCTCTGTGTGCTGAGCTTGATGCCACATGGTCTGGAATATCCCTTTGGTCAGTTGGGGTCAGCTGCCCAGTGCCCCTCCCAACTCCCTGTGCACCCTCAGCCCCCTCACTGGTGGGGTGGGGTGAGGAGCAGAAAGGGCCTTGATGCTGTGTAAGCCCTGCTCAGCTGTAACAAAAACATCCCTATATTACCAACACTGTTTCCTGCACAAATCCAAAACACAGCCCCATGCTAGCTACTGTGAACAAAATTGGCTGTCTTGGCCTAAACCAAATGGGAAACTACTTTTAAGACAGCTTGGTTTGTTTAAGAGAAGCATTGTAACAGTATAATAGCAAAGGACTTGACACAGTAACTGGGAAGTAGTCTTCCAATCCCGTGTTCCTAAAATGTAAATTTAAGAAAATGAAATCTCAAGGAAACTTTTCTCATTTGGTTTACAGTTAGTGTTTTGTATGCCCTATGGCGGTTTATGAACCATAGGAGTAGCCCAGTGAAGAATGGGAATCTAATTCAGTTCTTTGTCTCAGTCTTCTATTTTAACTACTTGAGTGAAAAGTTAATAACATCTGAGTCTTGTCAGTCATGTTTATAAGCTTCTGCTGGTGACATTATAGCAGTTACAGCCTCTTTTATTAAAAGAGCATACCACTGCAGATGAAGGTAGAAATACCAGCAAACAAATGGAATTTCTCCAGGCTTTTTTCCTACTGAGCTAAGGATTTCTACTTAATCAGTCCCTCCTCTTTTTCTTAAATTTGTCCCTGAAATACACTATCTTCTACAAATGCTTATTAGAGCTGATTTTTAGACACACTGGTACTCTCCTAATGTGTCCTTCTCTGGGAATTTCACTATGCAGTGTAAGGTTATTTAATTCATAGGTTCTTGTATAATCTTTACAGAAAGAGACCTGCATACCAGGCGTCATTTGTCCCACTTAGACCCTGAGTATTCTGTAGGATTTCTTAACTCTGAGAGAACCAGTTTGTTCTATAAAACATCTTTCACTATCCTTATAGAAGCATTACTTTTTTCCACTGTCTGTATTCGGTGTCTGTTTTTGTGGCGTTTTTGAAATTCAGACACATCCTGAAAGAGAGGTATTCAGATGATGTTGAACTAGAATTTGCTTAAGAAAGATTTTGTTTCTTCAGGATATATTGTTCATTTTTTGGGCCAGAGGTTCCTACTTTGCATGGTGGATGATAAAGTCACAGCTTGATGTGGAGAGGTCCTAGAATGGAAACGTGCACTTAAGCCGTGGTAACTAGAGAGTTCCTCCTTAGCAGCGTCCATAGGAGCACACCAGAACCCATTCTCTGTGCACACAACCTTTGTAACTTGTAATTTTTTACCAACTTTGTGGATTAATTGGGTCAGTCCTATCAACTGTTTCTCTCTGTCAGGGTCCACTGTAGCATATTCGAAGGTTTGTATTTTCCTTTGAGACTTCTGCCCTCATACAGTCGTATTAGATGTTCCTTTCTGACTGCTGATTGATTTCTCATTAATAGCCACTTATTGGCACTTATTAACATGCATTCCTTCATTTTTCATCCTGAGTGAAGAGTGTTATTTTCTGTACTAGAAAGTTTACTTTTTCTGACAGAGATCCCCTTACATCACAAGCAAATTTGTTGATTGATTGATTGATTGATTTCTTAAGGTTTTGAATTTCAACCTACAAGTGGTATTTCTGATAATTTCTTCTTACAAAATAGCAAGCCTTTCTGTTGATTCATGTGAATAAGGCTATGATGCCATCACTAGCTCTAAGATACCTCCCAAAACAAGAACATAGGAAATTTAGCTGCTCCAATTCAATGTTCAGCAGTTTTAGTCATGGAAGAGGCTTTCCTTGACCCATGGTGGTCTCTGAAGAGGACTGTTGGTCTAGTAGGTTGCACTGATTATTTGTTTAAATCTCTACAGATATTCTGCTATCAAAGAAGAGAAGGACCCAGAGTACTGCTGCCCATTACCATATATTAAGTCTACTCATAATACTCAGATACTAATTTGGAACACTGGACCTCTTGCCTAGTGCACCTCACTAGGGGAGTTTCCTAGATGACTGTAATGATTTAAATTTAAGTATAGGACCATAGATTTATTCCTTATTTCCTTGTGGCATTGGGGTGTTTTACAGAACTGACTGTTTGTTTATTTAAGAAGACCCTAAGCAGCTGCCTGAATTTGGAAGGTGAATTCGGTAATCCCTTTGCTGCATTAAGCTTGCATCTCAACTGATCTCTTTAAAAAATCCTTCTTTGCAGTTCAGAATCTTACCTTCTGGCAACTTGTGACACAGAGGGGCTTTTTATGAAGATTTTCATTTTTATGGTTTCTTACTTGAAACCCCCCCCCCCCCCCAAAGTATTAATTTTTCCTTATTTGGATGACATGTAAGGGGCAGTGTCATTCATAGGATTAAAAAAATGAGTAATTCATTAATCATGCATTAATCTTGGGATTAATATTCAGAAATTGAATCTTATTCCCTTACAGTTCTTGGAATTCAAAAAAATACAGCTATGACCAAGACGTTTTAGTGTCTTTAATGTCTCTTAAGTCTTTAATGGCCAAGACATTTTAGCTAGTGGGGTGGTTCTGAGTTTTAGTTGCTCTCACAATTTACCAGGAGTCTTTCTCACAGGTCTTGCTCTGAACCCCATGGCAACATGTGGCACCTGATACTCTACTCCTAGTAGGTTTTTGAAAGGTCTAATTAGCTGTTTTCTTCCTGGCAAGAACTCAGTTCTACATGGAATTTTGTTCTTGTTCTGCCATTTTGGTGGGAAAACTGCTTAAACTTCTGTATTTTCACTTTTGGATGTTTATTTTTACAAGAGTATGGGAGTTGCAGGCCTTACTTACCTGTTGTTTCATTTGAGGATAAGTCTGCCTTTTGAATGTGTTCCTGCTAGAAGACAGAAAGGTAATCTACCTTTACTCTCTTCAGAGACTCTGTATGACTGCAATCAAAGTTTTTCCAAGTGTCCTAGATTTTGAAAGTGCCCCATCTGCTTCATATTTCTGGTAGACCTTTGGAAGATCTTTGTATTGTCTCCCTGTTTCTCTTCGTATTAACTGCTCATAAGTCTAAGGAGTTTTCAACTAGATTTTTCTCTGGATAGCTCACAGTGAAAAACATGTTGTGAAATAGCCAAGAAAACACTTCTTGCTGTCAGTGTGTCAGTTAAGCAAAATCAATGGTTTCTTTGTGGAATGTGCCAGTTGTATTTTGCAAAGCTGTGACGCTGAGCTCCAGTCTGTCTTCCACTGCCCTCCCACCCCCTCATGTTCTGGCCTTACTGAGACTTCAAGTGTTGCTACCTTTGGGAGAGCAGTCTGTTTGCTTTTACTTAATAAAGCAGATTACTTAATACTCAGCGTTCTGGGATCTGCCAGGCATTTGTTTGCTCACAGTGACCCCTACGTGCAGGGAACATTTCAAGAAGTAAGATGGATTACTTTCTGTCCAGTTCTTCTTAAGATGTGTTTGTTATATGTGCCTTCACTGCACATCTGTCCATTTGCCTTTAGGAAAGGCCTAGAGAGAGATGGGAATTCTTGGCTGGAGAGGAAATGAGACCAAGGAACACACCTTAGCTGGTATTGTATCAATGGTGGGTTTTGGGCCATGCTCCAAGGCAGGCTTTTAGGGTAGAATTGTCTGCCTGATAGAATGCAGTCTGCCTCATGTAGTCAACGAGAGTATGTACAAAGAATATGCTTATAAGGCCTCAAAGAGCAGTAACAGGTAAATAGCCCATTGTTCTTGGTAATATAAACTGCCTCAGCTCTTGCAACCCACCAGTGGAAAAGCATGCTGTAATTTAATTTCAGTTTGATTTTTGACCATAGACTGGGAGATAGACAGTGTTATAGTGTCACCTAATCTAGGTGGCAGCTGGAAGGGAACAGTTTTTCCTGGCCATCAAGAAGGAATTATCCAAAGATGATTGTAAATGCTTTGTTTGGAAAGAGAAAGGGGAAATTTGTAACAATGAGAAATCCACATTTTTAAAGTAATTTGAAAGCTAGTTTATTTGTTCATGGAAATACTTTCCTTGGAAGTTGCAAAGTATTTCATAGAAAATACCATGGCAACTGCTTGAGGACTGCTGTTTGAATACTCAAAAATCTTGTAAATTTTTGACAAAATATATATTAAGTATACTGAGGCTTGGACATCTGCTTATATCATCGAGTGTTGCCAGTATCGGAGTTCCTGCAAAGACTTGCAGATAAACTTGTTAATCAGAATGCAACTGGGCTACTTTGCAGTTTGAAGCATGTTGGCAGAAAAGGAGACTGGCACACAAAGAGAAATGCCAAAGAAATAAACCTCCCTTAGCCAGGGTTTGTATTGTTTGTTCTTAAATTAAACACTTTCAAGCCTGCTTTGACTTTCAGATGAAAGAGGAAACTTAGCGAAGTTAAATTTGGCTGTGAAAATTTGCAGATGAACAATGGCTATCGTTGAAGCTGAAGAGTATATGAGGAAATATTTTGCAAATCCAGAACCTCACTGTCATAGAATTTTAAAAGGAAGCACAGGAAGTACAAGTTTTTAAACTGAATATCTAAATACTTGAAACTTAAAAAAAATTGTGTCCTGTCTTTGGTAAAATATAGAGGGGTAATTATTGAAAGGTTTTCAAATAAACTAAGTTCTAATTCTAGAGAGAAAGCAGCGTAATCAAATGGTCTGAAATAGTTCCTCAAATCTAATCTGTAATTAAATCAAAAATATGACAAAAATTAAGAGAAAAGAGCTGAAGAAGATTTTTATAAGAGGCTTTATCTTTTCCCTGTCCCTTACTGAAAGGCTTTCCCATGGGGAAATGTTTATATCTGGCAAACTTTCTTATAATTTAACATTTTGCTTTAAGCTGAATCTGAACACAGGTTTACAGTATTATATAAAAATATGTCTCTGCTTGCTGGCCGTGATTAGGGAAAGGCAGCTTGAAAAAGAGAAGGAAGACAAGGCTGGGTAAAAAACGAAATAAAGTTTCGGATGTAAAGCAGTGTTGAATACATAGCTGGAAGAAGGTTATGTGATTTTCGGGGGGAGGGGCGATGGGGGATTGTTTCCTATATCAAATTCCCACTGGTCAAAGTAACTCGTGCCGTGAGGCTTAAAAAGGCCCAAGAGCATTGTTTGCGCAGTGACACACCCATATTTAGGAAAAGTTTCAACCTGCACAGTCATCCTGTTATCTCTGCTCTTATTTAATGACTGTCCAGTAAACAGGGCCTGGACATGGGTAACTCAGCTTCATTCTACCAGCTAATGAAAGTACATTTTGCTGACTTACGTTGCATATATATTTTCTCTCACTTCTAAAATATTTCATATTGTTGTTTGGACTAGGAACAGGAATTATCCCTTGTGACAGTTTGTTAGTTTAATCCACCTTGGAGCAGTATATTTGTCTCCAGCTCTTTTGACTTCACAAAAACCATTTGTGACTCGGGCTGAAGGTTATTTATCCTACCTGGAGCCATTACACAGATTAGATTTATTTTCATTTTTAATTAAATTTGTCCATGCTGTCTTTGTGAAGCTTTTTACTTGTTAAACTTGTAGTGGAGGAAAAGAGAAGGTGACTGTGCAGGTTGGGTTGAGGTTTCTGTGCACCCAGCATGAACGAGAGGATAGTCTGAAGGACTGAGTGAGAATATGTGAGCCTGACCACCAGAGAACTTGCTTCTGACTGGGAGTGGATAAAAGGTTGCTGTACGGGAACAACTTCATCAATTTTTTTCCCATAATGTGAATAAGAAGAGAAATCATGTAGACCTCAAAACTTGAATAGATACTCTGTTAGAAAGGCTGTTTAGTTTTTTATTCGTCATTCCTACTCAGAGTAGTACCTGCTCCAGCAGTGATACCATATGAATGATAATATGAAGTCAGTCACAGAGCCTCTAGTTTTATGGGCTTGAGTTTTTCCTCAGATGTGGTAGGAGAAAAAACTGCTTTTTATTTCAGTAGAATTCGAATTTGTTATGATAACATTTGAACTTTACAGATGTTTCAACCAATTACATAGGAAATAGTGCCAACAATGTTTTAATTTTTTTCAAACTAAATTGTGTTTTATTGCTAGCTTCTACTTTAGTTTTATGTATGTTTAATTAAAGTCACAGAAGCTTTAATTAAAGCTGTGCTCAAGACTGGGAATGCTGCAAATATTTTAAGCATTAAACGGTGCCAGCTAGGATTTGGATTAATGTAAGCTGAGACATTTGTGATGTGAATAAACACACATCATCATAATGAAACATTGTGCAAATAAATGCTTTTCATTCCAAGGGAGGAACAAAAAAGTTTCCTAATTGTATTGGACTAAATTACTAAATGACTTTGCATCAGTTTAATTTTCAGTGAATTTCTATAGAATAGAAATTAAAGCAGTGTATGAATTACTGTTTTGTTTTTGTATTTTCAGGTGTTTCGGCTACAGAAAGTCATCTTGAAATAGAAGGGATGGCAAATTGTCTGCCATATTTTGGAATTTCTGATTTGAAAGAAATTCTGAATGCAGTAGTTAACAGAAATGCAAAGGAAGTGTATGAATGTAGGCCTCTCAAAGTGGTAAATTACTTGGAGGTGAGACAGAAGCTTTCTTTTTAAGTATTAGCCAGCTAAACTTGTAATTCCTTAAACTGCTTGAAAATCTTTTTTTCAGCTTTGTGTTTTAATTAATGTTACTGTGTTCTAAACAGAAGTTACTTTTGAAAAAGAGAATATTATGTCCTCCTGAGTTGTGTATTCCTTACCAAAATACTTCCATTAGACATACCCAAAGCAGTCACCCAGTGGGATATAACACATGCCAAAAGCTGATGTTCACAAGGTGTTTCCTCTGTAAGGCACTTTTCAGACTAGAAAGGCATTTCTCCATGTTGGAATACAGAACTGCCACAGAATGGCAGTGACTCGTGTTAATATTGTCTATGCAAATAAATAAATTGTCCATCCAGAGGTAATAACAGCTTGAAGTTTCAGAGACAGCTAATAAATGTGGTACTAGTTAAAGCTGGAGTAACCAACAGTAGTAGTTACTACTTCTTGTCTGGCTGTGTCACTAATGCTCTTTAATACCAATTCTCTTCAAAAAGGTTACCAAAATACATGTAAAGTCTCTTCTTACTTAAGTACTTATAACATGCCTTCCTGAATTGGGTTACTTCAAATTGGGACTTAGGCACATATTTACACAGAATATGTGTTTTATCTTTTAAGCATTATTATACAAATGTTTCCCTGTCTTTTGAGGCAGTAAGCTGCCTTTGCAGCAAGGGATTGTTAGTGCTACTGAACCACTCTCATGCATTCATGAAAGAAGCTTAAAGAAGGGATAAGTTCTGTGTTGAGACAGGAATGGTTTGTAAAAAACCCCAAAGAGCTATAAAAGCTGTTATTCAGAAGTAAGCACTGAATTTTTTGACCATTCTGGGAGGTAAACACTGGAAATGCCATTCACTGTCATGTTCAGAATCACAACTTTGATTATTCATTTCATGTTTGAGCAGGCAACATGTCTGCAGCCTTTGCTGTCAGTCAATAGATGCAGAAGAAAGAATAGGTAATGGTTGAAGCAGCAGCCTTCCAGGGTATAAAACAGTCCACAGTCCACAGTGATCTCTTTCTCACTTGGAGGAGTGGGAAAAAACCTCAGACAAAGAAAATGGGATGATTTTGATTAAATCGTTATGAATGCTGCTCAGGTTTGTACAGTATGAAGGGAGATTGTGTGCCACATACATTTCTGCCTAGGCAACATGACTTAAGGACAGAAGAGAGGGCAATGGCAAGAAGGCCCATCTTGGAGGAGAAAACAAAACTTCTTTTTGAAGCTGCTTAGTTCTTTGAGGGTGGGTGCTTTAGCAGTCACATCTGCTTTCAAATGTTGAGATAAGTGGATGCAATAGACCATAGCAAATACAACATTAATCTGCAGTTTTGCTAGAGTATTTTTCAAACTTTACTCACTGACTGCTTGACTTAATTTATGATAGTTCTAAAGTTTATGGTGTGAAATGTCTCTTGTGAACTGGTAAACATCTACAGCTGATGCTGGTGAAAACAGGAAATGAGATCTTCAGAAACACAAAGCGTCTTGAAAAAGTAGGCTAAAAAAGAGCAAACATGACCAGGGGCTGACTGTGCATGCCTCCATTGTAGAAATGTCATGAACTGACCAGTAAGGTATGTTTAGAGTTACATTTAGATTTCTGGGATTTGGAATATTTAATTGGCAGAAAGGGATGACCTTTAAACAGTGAGTGCTTAATTCCTGCTTTCTGGTAGCCCCAGGCTAATGTGCTAAAAAATGGTACTTTAAAACTATTGGGGTTTTGTTTTTCCTTTCCACAGGGAGAAGCAGTACGTTTAGCTCGGCAGCTGCCCTTACATTTGTCAAAAGAAGATGTACAAAACACAATTTACAGGATGAAGCAACAGCTTGGAAAGGAAAATAAAGGCTGCGTTCATGGTCGTCCTTTTTTTCATCACTTAACAGATATTCCAGAAGTTGACAAGCACAACTCCATGGAAATTATTCAGTAAATGGAACATTTTGTTTGGAGTCATACTTCTCTTGCTTAATTTTGATCACTACTCTGTAAGTTCAGTATGTTTAGTGCAAAACTTTTGTATAATGACTTCTCATTGTTATATGTTCACCTCCTAAAGATTTTATTTAAATAAAAATGCTACTTGAAAACTGGAAATAAATACTATAGAGAAACAACTGCCCACTATTTTTTTAAAAGAATTTATTAAAGAAGTGTTCTCAACTGGTTTCATCCTTCTCTTATTGCTGCAGGTTTAAGAAATACCAGTATGTCAGAATTTTTTAGATGTGAAGTGGTTAGAAGTTGCTTTCAACAGAGCATGGCAAAGTTTACTGTACTAAGGACATCAGATGTTAATTTTCAAAGGAATGCCAGATAGCTGTAAGTATTTAAATATGGCATTGCCATAAGCAGGTATTTTAGTTAGACTTCTATGGTGTTGTATTTATATTTGGAAATTCTTAGCTCATGTAAATGAGTATTGACAGTCCTAGTGTCCAATGTCCAAAAATTCTACACTTACGGAAGTGTGGTTCTTAAAAGTATAGTACACTTCAAAAACTTCAGATCAACAAAAACTGGCCAGTTACTTGAAAGCAGAATGGCTCTGAGTCACAGAAGCACATATTAGCACTGAAATCAGATGCCCGTGGTTGTTTATTGGTGCAGTGCTATACACAAACTGTTTGGGGGTGGGAAACTTAAACTGTCCTCCCTCGGGGAGAATGTGGCATAACTAGGGCATAGTCTGCTATATAGAGAGCTACTGATTTTGGTAAACTGGTTCATTCTACCAGAACACAATGTTTACTCCTCTATTTCAAGTAGTGGCCTACTTCTGTAAACCTACCCGCTTAGGCCTTCTGTGCATAGCAGCTGCCTTGTCTCTGGAAGAGTATGTTTTAGAAGTTTGAAGCTCACCTGAAAATTCGTGTCCATCCCCAGCTGCCATTTACAAATCTTGGCCCTATGAAGATGTGGTGGTAGGACCTAGCTTTGTAGTGTTTCTGTGCCTGCTGGGTAAATGGTTGAAGGTTGCTGAAAGGCCCAAGTACAAGCTAGTTTGTGGACAGGAGTGTTGGACCAGACAAGTAAATGTAGTATTTGAGTATGTAATCACTGATGCTGAACTGGTGAACTAATTTAAGAAATCACATCCCAGCCATACATCACAACATGTAAATTCTAACCTGAAAGGCAGTGAGTATCTTTTTAACAGAGCCTGTCGCAATAGGACAGGAGGTAATGGTTTTAAACTGAAGGAGGATCGATTTGGATTAGGTATGAGAGAAGTTTTTTACAATGAGGGTGGTAAAACACTAGAACAGGTTACCCATAGAGGTAGTATATATCCCATTCATGGAAATACTCAAGGTCAGGTTGGATGGGGCCCTAGGCAGCCTGATCTAGTTGAAGATGTCCCTGTTCAGTACAGGGGAGTTGTACTTGGTGACCTTTAAAAAGACCAACTCCAACTATTCTGCAATTCTATGATTATTTCTTTATGCCATTAAAGTAAGTTTATCCTTTTCATAAAGAGCAAGGATCATCAGAGGGCACAAGCAGGATATCTTTCCAAGCTTGAAGGTGAGCAAGGCACAAAGTGAGAATGTCACTTGCAAACTGAACACTTGCTGGCTCTAAATGTCACTCAGTGCAGAAGATGTGAATTTTTAGAATCGAAGTGAGAAGGTGGATAGAGATGGAGGAAGGCGATGTGACCCTTGGCTCTGATAGGGAAACAGGATCTCAGCCTTGCACGGGATACAGAAGGTTATACTTTGTTTATTTTTATTCTTGTTGGAATACAAACTCTGGGAGTTTAGAGAGTAGCTATTAAAGTGAGAAAAGCCAAAAGCAAGCTGCAGAATAGAAATTTATCTCCTGACTAAGTTTGTTGGAACTTAAATTAATAGTGCACCAATTTTAGTCAGTTTGGACTGTAATATATAGTATTTAATGGGATTAATAATTGCTGGTTCTTCTCCAAAATATAAGATAGCTGTATCCTAATTATACTGAAGCCAGTGCTAGTATCTTTGGTAACACCTGAGTCTACAGCAAGAGGACAAGTTTTAATAGCTATTCAGGCCTTAGACTGAGGACAAACAAGATTGGCAAATGGTATTCGTAGGTGCCAGGGTGGGTTTAGTTGCTATGGAAGCAAATTAGCATCAGGGTTTTCAGTGGGTGCAGGTGCACCAGGTTAGGCAATTGGGAGCTGGGTCTTCCCTCCTTTCCTGGCTGTGTCTGCTGTCCTTACACCTCAGAGAGCTGCTGTGGATTTCTTTCTTAGGTATGTGTACATAAGTTGTTTTCTGTCTCTGTGGAACACTGGAGGATGTTGTGTGGCTGGGTGGCAGCAGCGAGTGCTGGAGCACAGCTTTGGAGCTGTAAGTCTGGGTGTCTCCCCACCACAGTACTTGTGGGTGGGACTGCGAGCTGCAACTGTGAGTTACACTGATGCTCTGCTGATGGGAGATGGCTTTAGATAGGACAGGGTGGAGGTCTCCTTGCTTTATCCAGTGTGAACAAAAAGAAATGTTACTTTCTGTTTCTAGAGATGTTCTCACTGTTCATCTTCCTCTAGTGATGCATTCATTTTATGTTCCTTGTTTAAAGAATAGAAGTACCTCATTTCTAGGTTTACGAGCTTAAAAGAAGTTAAATGGTGTGCCTGAGGTAGCAGTTCTGGAGAAGGAAGGCACATCATCTTCCACCATTGCATGAGCACGGGGTGCTCCACAGTGAGCCCCATGAAGCTCTTGGGGAAACACACAAAGGCTGCCTATTCCTGCAGTCAGTCCGCCCCCAGCTCTGTGGGCTGTTTGTTTGAAAGGAAAAAGAAAACCTGAAGTGTGCAATGCTGGGTGGGCTTGGATATTGTTATACTTGACCTCTTTCCTTAGAGGAAGAGCTGTGGAGCAGGGCGCGGTGGGCGCGTGTCCCAGCGGCGAGCGAGTGGCAGCCACCTCCCTGTGTCCCTCATGCTGCACCCACGCAGCTGCTTCCCCACGAGTGGCCGGACTGGGCCATTCCAGGGACTTCTCGTATTTGCGCTGCCCTCTGCTGGCATTTCGGTTTTGTACAATTTGGACTTAAATCGAGGTCTGGGACTGACCATGGATGAGCATCATTCCTTTCTTACTTTGTGTCCCCAGCAGGTCAGAGCATTACTGCTTACCTTGCTCCTCGTGGCATGCAGATTTGCTTCCTAAAATACACCTAATCTGGGTAACAGTGTTCCCTAGGGGAGAGTTAGGAGCTTTCCGGCCCAAATCATGATCTCGTAGTAAAACTTGAAAAGCCTTTTGGTTGTATGTAGCTTTGCATTTTTCAGAGGCTCGTTTGTATGATTGGTTGGGACAGGTTTGGTTCTGGTGGTATGTTTGCAGCTCAGGAGTCCCCCTCACCCAAATTCTGAGAAGCACATTCCTTTAATGGGAAACCATTGAACTCAATTTATCTTTATAAATACAGGAAAATCTCATTGAAAAAAAATTATTTTTTCTTGCATATAAATATGAATATAAACAGGAAATAGAGGTAGCACCTCTTACATGTGTCTTTTCTGAATGTAGTAGGAATCTTACTATAGAAGTTTCTGTTTCCTCTCAGTTAACCAGTGTGTGTGAGAAGCAGTTTGGATTATTTCATGTTTGGTTTTTTCTCTTTATCATGAATAGTAGCCATTCAGAAAATTATAGAAAAATCAGAGGAACATTGAAGCTACTTCAGGAGCACCTAACAGTCATTAGTAACGGTAAAATCTAGATGATGTAATTTGGGATTTGCTAGAATTGATTCTTCTCTATTTCTGTATTCTGATATGGAACATTTAAAATATGTATCAATAGAATCAATACTCCCAAGCACTTTATTTAGTTATACAAGCAAACATTCCCTAGTCTCAAGGATTTCATTCCTTTTTCTTCCCCCCTGCACACTTACTGGTATTACTTTAATGAAAGTTAACCTCAACAAACAACTTTTTAGGTTTTTAAAGGTTTATAATATTTGGTCTTCAGAGTTTGTTTTATCTTCTGTAAAGCAGATCAGTTTTTTAGTGGGGATTGGTTTCTTTTGTTAAATAAACTTATAATTCTGCATTTATTTTTTGGCTCCAGTGGAATATTGAAGGGTTCTTGAGAATTTTGTTTCTTTTCTACCCAGTATTTAACAGGATGGATTAGCAATTACAAGAAACGTCAGGTACATCCATTTAATTTTGCAAATGGAAGGCTACCAGGACTTGCTTTTATTTTTTTTTCCCCTCTCTCCCTCTCTCTGTAAGTAAGGAGCATCATATCTGAAATTATGGAGAGTATAAATGTGGAAATGTTAAATCTTTTGTTAATGGCTTCGAATTAAGCACACATTGTTGCAGATGATTTGGAGGACTTATTTAAAGTAAATATACAATTTCAAGCTCAATTATCATTCATAGTTTAACCGAACATAGTGAGATATTCGGTCTGTGAATTTGATACAGTGTTACTTCATAATTATGATGCTTTTTTACAGTAAATTTGATATAGAACAGTTGCTAAAGGAAAGCTGCTGAATAGTGTGACCAACCATTTTATGGGACACATCTGGTGCATTAGTTCAGGATGTGCAGTGCAGGATAACAGAGCTTTTGCCCAAAAGGAGAAGGAAGCTAACTCCACATGTATACATTTTGGGGACATGCAGAGAGGTTAAACAATTACAAGTTAATTGTGTAAGCTAATAGGAGGGGTGTTCGTAATTTCATTTCAGAATAGCTAAGGAGCAAACAGAAGAGAAATATTGTTTTAAAATCTCAAATGAACGGTTTACACCTGTTAATGTTACATTTAGAACAGCTGTTTCTTTTATTATCAGTAAACAGATGCAGAAAGTAATGGAATGTTTTAAAGCAATATGTTAATCCTGTCTTCCACTACTGAATATTCTCACAATGTCATAATTAAATATTAACTGGAATACTGCTGTCATCTGCAGTTAAAGAATATTTACTTACTATTTTAATCGCTTTTTTATCTGAAGTGGTAAATGTTCATCCAAAGTTACTGTAGTCTTTCATCAAGCCAGCCTAAGGATTTTTTCACATCGGTAATTTTACTGATGATTTCACTGGACTGAGCTACACAGTCAAAGTAACCCTAATTTTGGTTTTGCTCAAAGGTTATTTCTGTATTTCAGATTTCTCCCTGAAATGAAACAAGCTGTATTTACCTGGGGGGGGGGGGGTCGGGGCAGGGGGGCAGAATTGCTCTTAAGCGTCTAGGCTATCACACATTTTATATGAACTCCATGTGAAGTCGATTATAGGTGAACCTTTCCCAGAGCATACTCAGGTTAAGCGCTGCAGTTGGCATAGTATCAGTCAGGTAGTCCAGGAGAGGGTCTTTTTTTTTTGGTTTGTGTGAAAATAGTTTCAGTTCATTTCTTTTCAAATGTGTTGTGCTGCCTCCGTTTTGAAAAAAAGAGAATCTATGAGTCTGACAATCTCTTGGAAAGAAATATCTCAAAACTGCAGACGCGGTATTGTGTAGTTAGGGAAAAAAACCCAAAACAACTATTTCAAAATACGAATTAGTGCCTAAACTGACCTGAAGTTTCCTAGAAACCTGTACTGGCCACTCAGATGCTCAGAGGTGACAGTAAGAGTTCTTCAACTGGCAAACATATGTCTTCATTTTAGAATTGCAGTATGTGTAAATGTTCTAAAGCATGCAGCATTTCAGTGACCTAACATGCGATGGTGGAGCATTACTAACTCACCCTCGAAGAACGGAAGCGCAGAAGATTCATGCTGTATAACTTGTTTGGCAGATTAATTTTCAGGAAATGCAGAGACCAACGAATATGGCAGCTGCATTATTAAAAATACTGTATTCAAGCCCAGGTCAAATTGTTCATTCATGCGTGGAGTAACTCAGCATTAATTGAATCATTGCATTTTTTACATATTTTGGATCACTGATATTTTTTGCTTCAGCACTTGAAATGCCTGATAAATTACTATATTCACAAGGGGCAAGCATTTTGACAGAGGAGTGCTTTATAAAGCATTTATGTGTGAGTGTTTGCTTGTCAGGTCATTGCAGTAATAAAATTGCGTTGGTAGAACTAAGATTCTGTCTTAATTCTAATGTCAGGCAGCGTATTTTTGGAAAACTTCAAGATGCTTAGGTAAAACTATCTAAAATTATACAAAATAATTAAAAGAGAATGTCTTCCTTTGTTCTTATTAGCTTGATACTGCTTGTGTTAGATAAATGACAGATGTTCCTAATGAAAGGTAAGAGAGTTTATTTTCTCAATTTAAAAAAAATAGGAAGGTAGGGAGAAACCCTCTCATGTCCATTAAGCAGATTTAAGAGTCCTGTCATCAAAATTCAAGAGAATGAAAGGAATATTCTTTTTGAAATAATTTGAGGTTTTTCATATAAAATAGTTTTTGTAAGTTCCAGCTTGTGAGAAGCAAATCTAACTATGATTCTTGTCTTGACTCTGCCAAAACAGACTAGTAGTAAATAAATTATTTTAAAGGAATATATTGTTGGAGGCCTATTCTTCCCTTAAGCAGGCAGTGTAGAAATATTTTGTCAGTTAACATTCCTGATGCTCCCTGACACTTTATGTGTGTATAATTTAGAACAGGAACCAGTTAATAGTTACTAAGGCAGGTGGAACTCCAGAAAACTGTCCCTCATCAGAGGAATTCACATAGTTACTTCTCTTACAAAAGGGTTACAGAACCGTTCCCTAAAGCTTCACATTAAGCTTCAAAATGCCCTTTTCCAAAACTGCTTGTCCCAGATATCATTGCCATTTAGGAGAGCCATATCTTTTATGCTTTATTTACAGTGACCTTTGAGCAACTGAAAATGCTGCCAACTCCTTTAGAAAGTGTGGCTTTGAAATTTCAATTTTGGTCTATGTTTGCAAATGAGTAAATGTGGTTATCCATCAACTGTAACAGCAATAAAATGGATACTGACCTTTTATAGTAATAGTATTTTATACTTCAAGTGAGCTTCGCTGTAGAATCTGAAAATGCTTAATAGTGCACCAGCCACTTGTAGATTATGGAAACTGAAGAAACAGCTCAGTCAGCCATGAGAGGGATGCAGAATTACAAGGGGGGAAAACCCCAAATGCTGCAATTCGGTTTTACACTTGTATTTTTACTATGCTGAGCATGAACCTAATGTTTAATGGGTGTGTGCAGTTCATTCTTGCCTGATTGCAGACTTCTTGTGGAATCCTCTGTATAATTTCTTACTCTATATTAATCCAAGTCATCAGAAGTGATGCATCTTTTAGTTACTGTTGTGTCCTGCTTCTTCTGAGTTTATTTAGGTGCTCTAGAGCAACAAAGTGTTGTGCTAAATTCCTTACCCATATAAAGTAATGAAGGTTTCAAGCACCACTAGATTTATTTTTTTAAGCCTCTGTGGATGCAGAACTAATTAAAATCAAGTCCATCTAAAGAAAGGTTTAAATGACAAAATATATTGTAATAACTGTCTTGCCAGTTTTCTTCTGGTTACCAGTCTAAGTCTTTTAACTGTAGCTCAAAAATATGGAGCAAGTATTTTGGCATAGAAGTTTGTTGTAAGGAAGATTTAATAGCTTGTTATGTCCTATTTCTATAAACAGAAGTCATTTAGAGTTCAGCAGATATATTTAGAATCAGCATTTGTGCTGGTAGTTACAAGCTGAATAAAATAATCTGTGAAAAGCTGAATATACAGAAGGGAATATTCAGGTTCAAATTTACCTCACAACTAATTCACTTTTAAGAGACTTAAGCATTTTCACAAATAGGAATGTACAAAATTGGGTATCATGCTTATTATTTTATTGAAAAATCTTTTTAATAACGAGGTTTTGTTGTGTGTGAATGTTAATAGTTTGAAGAGAACTATGTGTCTACTGCTGTTCAAGAGGTCAGTTCCTGTACTCTTTACTCTGGCAAAATTCCCTGATCTTCAGAGAGGGAGATTTCCCTGTCTCAGGGAGTACAGAGGAAGGCCCAATAAAGTGGACAGCCAGAAGCTTTGGAGAGGTCTTCTCTACTTTTGGCTGGTTTGGGACAGAATAATAATAGAAGTTTATGTTGAGTGATTTGTAATCTAACCTCTGATTTTTTTTTACTTCAAGGTATGCGTGATAACTGAGAAACATATGCAAAGTAGTTTAAGATATGAGTTTTATATCAAATAGTAAATTAAAATCATAGTGACCTTTTAGTCTTGCTGATCACGTGCAGAAGGATGTTCATGTGTTGCCCTGTACTAATCACAGTAACAGGATTCTTGCTCAGGGAATAGCAGGCACAAGCAGTACCCTCATGTATTTGTTCTTCTACTGCATTTTTAATTGAAAAAATTTCGCAATTAAAATGTTATAATCACACCTTGATGCAATTTTTGCATATTGTGTTCTGGAAAAGAGAGCAGTTCTTTTCTTGTAAAAAAGGTTTTTACTTAGTGGTGCAAATAGTCATCAATGCCCTAGTTCAAACATCAGTTGATATTGCTGTCCTGATTACTGGCTCTGGCCATGTTTGGTGCGCAGTGTAATAATTTTTATTATATCAATTCTTGTATAGATTTTGCCAAACACTCCAGGAGCTTGAAAACTACTAATTAAAAGCATAATAGATATTACACTTAAATATCTTTTTCCTTCTATTAAAAAAGATATTTCTAATATCTTTTTCCTTTTCTATTTTAACACAATAACTGCTGTGATTTCTTTTATATTGAGTGTCCATGCTTTTAGCATCACAAAAAATTTCACCCAATCGTATGATGACCCATCCTTAAAGAAGTGTCTTGCAAGAATGGTTTTGCAAATAACAAAAGCCTTCATTTTATGTACTCATATCTAAGCAGGTCATTTTTTATTATGTTTGAATTCTGATAGTTTCAGTGAGCCTCGGAGGAGTATTCATGTAGATGTATTTTTTTAAATGTCAGTACTGAAGAGAGAGAAAACATTAATACTTTTTTTTTTCATGTTTTCCTTCTTTACAATGTTGGTAGCTGTTTGTCTGAGTGTCAGAAGTGTGAAACTGTATACACAAATGAAGTTGTGTACACAGATTATCCTTATGATGCCCCTTTGTCCCCTCATCAAACTGGAGTTTTGGAAAGAGGGCTGGTTGTGTGGCTGGCTCTTGGCAAATCTGGGAACTGAAAGCGCTAATAGAGTATCCCCATTTTAACTACATGGGGACTCTACTTGAGGGGGAAATGATATGCTGGTACCAAATCATCTATATGATGTGCAACACAAAAGTTTTCCTGTTTTTGGTTTCTATGACATGACCTGTGGGCTAACTGAAGAAAACATCACTGAGAAAGTGCTACATCTACATATACAAGTGCTCCTATTGATACCTTATTTTTCTAAGATTTTGCTGAGTAAAGCTATTTCCATACATAAGCGTTTTGGCCATCTGCAACTGCTTGTCAGTGAGCCTGGTTTGAGAACACTGGCTGTAATTGTAACCTCAGGAATGTGTGACCAGCTCGCGGCCAGCTGTGCATGCTCTGACTTTTCCCAGGTGTTAAGATACATGGCCACTTTTGTTCCCCTTAACCAATGGGGCAAAATACAGTCCTTGTTTTTCCACACCTTATATTAAGCCTGAAAACTGCTGGGTTTTGTTATTTTTTCAATAGGTCATAGCAAACAACTACATGAAGTTGTCCATGTTGTTTAATTATTGGGCATCTGTGATACAGTGTGCTGCATCTGTAGGATAGTATGTATTTTGAGAAATACAAAAAGGGTACTCAGTTCACCATGGTCTTGCTATAAATTAGCAGTGCTGACCCTGCAAATCACATAAGTGCTCTTTTTTAATTGTTGTTGCTTGAAAAAGATTTTACTTACGTTTTGATAGGACGGGTATTTCTGCAGTTTAAGCCTCTTGAACCAGAGTGAGTTTTGATGCATTTTTCAATTGGTTTTCAATTGGTATTATTTTAATGATCCATTTCATGTTCAGAGGAACACTTAGTAGCTGTTTTCTGCACAGGAGCCTAATTGGAACTCCTCCTAAATGCAGCTTGGAGTTGTCTGCATAGAGTGTTCTGCATTTTGTCATTACCTGTGTAGCACTTTCTTAGCTTGTATTGCATTCAAGGTGAGGCCCGAATAGCCTGAAGGCAAAGTGTATGCCCACAGGTCTCCTCCTTAGAGCAGCTGGGAGGCACAGCGTTTCTAGTAATCATGAGGACAAAATTTGCTCCATGGCCTGTGACACTTTAGTCAAGTAAAAAGTGAAAACATGCGATTAATTTATGTACATGATAATTTGCATGGTGTGGTTGTTATAAAGGGATAAATCCACATCTCAAGTCGCTGCTTTTTGCTCTTCTTTGCCAACAAGCTGACATGATCTCCTCCACATAGTAGATATGGAAAAGGAATTAGTTTTTAACTTAGACCAATTCTTTGTATGGTCAAAATGACAGATATTATCCCTAAAAGTAACCTACCTACTCATTCATATTAGTTTCTAGGTCCATGGAATGAACTCAGACCTCAGAGCAGATCTGTATTGTGTAACACATTCTGAGTTCTTGAATTACAAATTTCTGCCTTTTATGGACTTTGAAAGCTTGCACTTTTGGGTTTGGTCATCTTTGAACACAGGAAGAACACAAAGATTCTAAACCAGCACTGGGGTTTTCCTAAATGCTCAGAAGTCAGGGATGAGCACATGTGAAAACTTCCATGTGCCTAAATGGTTTTCAAAATCTAGTTCTTAGAAACTCAAAAAAGTTCATGTAATTTTGAAAGTCAGGGAAAAATATTAGGCTCCTAAACACTTGCTTAACCCTTTAGAAATACACCAGAGCTGTTTGTGGGCGAGAAGAGGAGCACACCAATCTGGTGCTGGGACCTGTTTGAACATAAACACCTGTAGCAAGAAAAGTTCTCCCTTATAGCTGCAGGGATATGGAGCAGTCTTGCAAGACGGGCTTACGTAAAAAGACTGAACGATGTGCTTTTTCGAAGGTGTTTCTGTAGTTAAAAGTCCTGGTCTGTGAATCCCCTCAGAAAAGCAGGGGATTTTTTAAGGGGATCCACTCTTCCCCAGAGCACACAGAGCTGATGAGTCCTGGGATAAAACTGCATGATACAAATCACTGATGATTTGTGCCTCTGACTGACGTTCCTCCAGTGAGCATTCCCAGATATGTGCCAGCATTGTGAGATTCCTGTAACCACTGGCCTTCGGTATTTCCTGTGAAACTTAAACCTAATATTTGAAATCTGCATCATCACTGAACTGTTCTGCCCTTTGTTTTCTGTTCGTCAAGGTGGCTTTTCTCATTAGCATAAATCACAAAGCTCCTGCAGCAATAGTGTTGTCCATGTGATATACAGCATCTCTGCTGGGCCCAAGCAATATTTACAAGCTAAAGGGCTCTGCTTTGCTTACTTTGGAGGAGCCTTTCATTGTTTCTTCTTTCAGTTTCTCATTATAAGATGAAACAAATGAGAGGCTTTAAGAGAAAATAATGTAGAATACTGTGATACTTTTATTATTATGCATGTCTGAAGTGGACAAAATAAATCAGTCAAAGGAAATGCAACCCTGTGGACATTCAGAAGTTTAAAAACAATGAAGTAACAATATCTGTACTGCATTACAGTGGGCTATAATAGAGAAGTTGTATGACTCTAAATTGTTTGTAACCTAGTTGAAGAGTAAGACCCTTCTGTGGGGTATGGGTACCTAATGTAAACAATTTCAAAGAGAGTTTGGCAATCTCTTGGAACTTGCTCCAAATGCTTTTGGTTCAATGGGAGTGAAAATCTATGCTCCATTATAGCCTCACTTGATATTTAATTTTAGAGGAAAGAAGCTTGGGATCAAGTCTACTGTTTTTTCTTTAATTGCTTGAAGGTGACAATGGAAAAAAAGTAAGATGAACTGCATGCTTATATTTCTTTTTCTTTTACCTACTCATCTTTCTTATTTTCGTTGTTGCCTTTAGTTTTCTCTCACTTACAAAAAAATTAAAAAGCACATGCATCAGATATATAAGTAAGAATAATTGGTGACAACTGCTCCCTTCATTTAAGAAACTAACTGATCTATACACGTGCTTTAGTTTCACGCTCTTTCTCAGAGGCTGATGTTGGAGAGGGAACGGGTGTTTCTGATGTTATATTCCTAACCTGTATATCTTTATAGTGTCTATTATTGTTATACCATCTGAAATGATCTCGAGTGCTTTCTATATGAGGAGTTAGGACTTTTTCAAGTAGGAAACGTTTTTTTCCTCTATGGCTTCTGAAAGATAGGTAAGAACAGCTCTAATTCTGTGCAGCTTTCATTCCTGTTGCCTTCTGCTGCATTTTTGTGAGAAGTTGCAGCCTAAGTAGTATTAATCTGCTTAGTAGTTGGGTGGAAGCAGAGAACAGCTAGAAGTTGATTTCCCCCGTTTCCTGCAGCGCACAAACCCAGTTGAGCAGAGCAGTTAGCCTTGCTCCTGAGGGCTAATATAAATTAAAGGTCCTGAGCACTAGGGGTTGTTAAAATTCTCAGAGGGCTCTTTATAAGATGTTAACCCCCATGGTCTGGCCAGGCTCCAAACGGGGTAATTACATTCTTCCTACCTAAATTCCCCCTGCAATTGCAATTCGATGTGCTGGTATTCCTCACTTCCTCTACTCTGCCGTGCCCTGTGGAACAGTTGTTGCATTTCATCCCAGAGGTACTTGCTTTTGGTGACTGATGGAGTGATCTGTGTGTAGAGTCTATAAAGCATTTTAAGAGCCTTCTGGATGAAATGTAATTTATGGTGCCTAATTTTTTTTTATTTTTTTAATTATCTGCTGTTTAAAATGGACTGGGTTAATCTGAGCCCTGAATGCATGTGAACTGTGTGCAACAGACCTGGAATGAGAAAGCATCAACAACTGTTCTCATTCCTTGTTGAACTTCTTCCCAGAGTTTTTTTTTAGATAAAAAAGGTAAAAGATCAAACTAAAAGTATAGAAAGCTTTTCTAAAGGGTTCTCTACAAAATAGGAATAATATGAAATATATAATAAGGCTAATATGATTTTTGCCTCAATTGAAGTACAAATTGAAGTGTATATATACATATGTATATGTAAAATTCCTCCTGCTTAGGGGCTCTGTTGTAACCTTAAAAGAAGCACCTAAAAACTTATGTTCTAAAAGTTACTCTTCTTCTACCGCTTTTTATTCTAGAAAAGCTTTTTATGATAAAGACACTATGATTTTCATTAAGGTATTACATCCTGATTGTAAGTAGACTTATTATGTGTAAATTTAAGTGTTGCTTATAAGCAGAAAAATATGTAATTAGTACTCAATGTTTAACAAGGCAGTGGGGAATATCTGTATGTGCCAAATATACAGAGACTTCAAATACAGTCTTCTCTAAATATGGGATTTTTGCCTGTCAGTTACATGCCATGCCAACAGGATAAAGCAAGGCTGGGGGAACATCTTTCTGTTTAGTTGAGCACTGATTTCTCTTTTCACTCTTGGAGTGTCTTGTACTAAGCCTGTCTACACTACCTAGGAAACCTTTGTACAGATGCCAGCCTGAATGAGCTAAACTCTTCTTTCAAGAGGTCCCTTAGTCTGGTCTGACAGCCTGAAAGGTTGTTTATATCAGATATTTCTCTCCTAGAACATCAGACAGAAACGAAAGAACGTCGTTGATCTGTGCCATGATGTCGTCACTAATTAAGGAAGATGCCTCAAGGTGGCCTAAGCAGGTGAGCTACTCACTGTGCTGCAGGACAAGTTGAAGATTTTGCAGATTTTGAAGATTTTTGACTTGTCTGGTAGCACAAGAAATGTTCTTCCAGTCCCAAATGGAAAAAATCAATGTATGACCCTGCGCAAGTGAATGTGATGCACTACTTGAGATCCTGGGAGGATTCTTTATGTTGCCTTCTGTGCCAGGATGCTTGGAGATCTGCACTAACCCTGCATCAGCCATTTTCTGGTGCTGCTGAGAAAAGTTAAAAAAGTAAAAACAGCCAATAAAGAAACTGAAAAAACTCTTATTTACATAAAAAACATTTAAAAGACTCTTCTAATACAATACAGATCATTTGAAAACCTGGAACTTAAAATGTTCTTGCAAGGTCTTCTGTTGTGTTTTAATGAAAAACGACACTATTACAAGCATATCTTTCTCTCTAATATGTGATAAAAGCTGAAATAAATTTAAATATTTGACACTAAATTTAGCTCAATGTGCTCTACTGCTTGTTGCTTAGAAAGGAGCTGGCACTAACTGCATAGCCAGATGTTCATATGAGTTATACCTATGTAATCCCACTCAGTATGGCTTTAATGGATTTTAACCTGGAATAAGAAATTTAGTTCTCTTGCCTGTAATCTATCCAAACATATTCTTATTTAAAAACAGTTTGCAATTTAGAATGTAAGTAGCTATTTGTATAGTTTTAGTACTGTAACCGATGTGCTTTTTTAATTGCAATGTGTGATAGTAAATATTTCCATAAAATACAGCTGTGCTCTGAAGCATTTCTCTTATGATGCTTTATAGTTGCTATTACCAACACAATTTAAAAAAGCTTTTAGTTTGTAAATGTATTACAGAAGGAATATTGTTATTTTTAGTTAGTGTAAATAAGTATAAATAGCTTTCTTCACACTGATGGTCTCCTGACAGGCACAAGAGCTCTGTACTCACTCTTGACACCAACTCTCACATGCACTCACGTCTTCTAAGCATCCTAAAGTGTTTACATTTTTTTACTCGTTTGAGCTTTGGCAAATCAGCATCCTTTCATGTTTTGTACTAGGTTCTGTTGCCAAGATGAGACACAAATTCCTGGAAACTTTCATGCAGAAAAAAAAATCCATGTATTTTAGTACCAGAGAAACATTTATTTTTTTGAGTCATGATTTTAGGTAATCTGATAGAATAAGGTGGCAAAGGCTTTATTTAGATGGAAGGTGACTCACAGCAAGATATTGCAGAAATGCATAAACCATAATTTTGTGTATCTGTGATCTTTCTAGCTCTTGTTTTGTATATTTTTCCTTGCCTCACATGTGCATCTGTTTTCCATTAATTTAAGTATCAAATTTAATTTTCCAGAAATTAATATCAAAAAACAATTTATTAAATTAGTCTACATATTAAATTATTCTTAATCCTGATATTCATTCAGCAAATAGTCTCTGCTGTTTGTGCTTTACCCCTTAAAGCTATCACACTTTATTTTTCTCCAGTAGATTCTCTCCTTTGCTTTCTGTTGGCTGTTCCTGCTTCTTGCATCCTCTTCCTCTATAAAGGAGGACTGTGCTCTTTTTTTCTCCTACTCATTCATAACTTTTTCACTTTCTTTTGCTCTTTCCTTTTGTTACCCACAACTGTCTGCATGTTCTTTTCAAACTCTCCATCTACAGCTTCGTTCCCTGTAGCATTGTCTGGCCTAATTAACTTTAATTAGAAATGCCTTTTTGTTGCACTCTAAATTCAGTTTTACAGAACTCAGTAGAAGCTTTCATATCTAGGGTTGAAAGACAAAGGTTTGTTCCTATTTCACCTAGTCTCCTACCTGTTTCTTCTCTCTTTTTTTTTTCTTCATTGTTACCATTTTCTTCTTTCTCAACCTGTATCTTCAGTACTCCAAACCCAAATTTCCTTCTGTGGTTGTATTTAATTAAAGGCACAGTCTGATAATTAAATATTCTAAAAGATTTTTAAAATAAGTCAGTTTGCATTCACTTGCAAATTTTTTGGGGGGTGTAGGGGTTTTTTTTTGGTTTTTGAAATAATTTTCAGTATTAGTGTCCCAGTAACTGCAAGAAGTGTACTTGATTTCAAAAAAAGCATTGAAGTGAATTTTCTCAGAGCCCCAACCTCCTCATATTTAGGAGATTATGTAGTCTACCCAGAAGAATAGATTATTATTGCAGTTCATTAGAGTGAAACTGTAGAAGTATCTGTAGCTTCTCCAAAAATTCATCATCATTTTGGGATGTTGTCTTTAATGACTGCTCTAAATTCCATTTCTTTACAAGTATTTTGTTAACTTGGTTGTGGAGACAGGTGGATTTTTACACAAAAATTTTGTTTTGCTCTTGGGGAAACCAGCCATGCCAGTAATACTCACTTTAACTGAAATTGAGATAAATAATCTGAGGGTGACTTATTTAAGGTTTGAAACAGTTAACACTCTCTTAAAAGGAGATGAGGGGTAGATAAATGGTGAACAACTGGGAAGCTGGCTCTGAAGGGCATGCTCGTGAATTTGGACACCGACTAATCTGTTTTGGCTGTTGCTGGCATGGCAAATAACAGCATAATGCAAAACCTTCCTGTTTCTTCCCACTCTGGCGTTTTAACTTTCCACTGAGGGCAAGCAGCGGCCACAGGCCGAAGCCTTCACTGGCAGAAGTGGAGCAGCAGCCTCCCTCTCCCCGCTGTGGCTCTTCTGGCTTTTGTGTTGACCAGTGTACAGCAGACACAGATCTGGGAGGTTCTTCCCCCTCAGGTCTGATCGTCTCCTTAATTGTCCTGTTCTTGCCTTACAAGACCAAATCCCTTTTTAGCACTGCAAGCTCTTTTGGCTCTGTCCCATAGAGCATCAAAAGAAAATGTTCCCTGAACAGCTACTCGTGTTCATTCAGCCTGGTTTGGTGGTTTTCTCACCCTCTGCTCAGTGTAGGTATAGGACAGAGTTCCTGCTGTCCATGTCCTTTCCAGATGCTCCTGATAGCAACCCTCTGGAAAGCCACAGCTCCATCAGTCCGGCAGCCTCTGAGGACTCCCATATGTCTACTGTGTCACTGGTCCCACACTGAGAAACCACCTACCTGCTACCGTGAATTTTAGATAAGTAGAGTCTTCTGTATGGCTGTTGCCCCAACTGGAAGAGACGATAAGGAAAGGATCTTGTGGAAAATATCTCATATCCTATGTTGTGATAAGTTGTAGGTATGTTCTCAACTTTCTGTAAAAGGTAGATTTAGGCTTTTAATGTAACCAAATTATTTATCTTTTTCCCCCCCTCTCAAAGCTCCTGTTTTATTCTGAACCACGCTAAATTTTCTGCTTGCTGTGTGGAACGATTTTTATGTTTCAGTGTAGAGAAAAATGAATTTTCATTGTTTCCTAGAACTTTTTCATACCCTCCATGTCTTTTGCCTACTCACAAAAGTAACAAGTTTCACCAATCCTGTCTTGATAAAGTCAGTCTTCATCTGTGTCAGACTTTTCTAACTATATTAAGACTAGCTATCAAATAACAAGGAACGTGTTAAAGTCCTGTTCCTCTGAGGCGCTGACTGTCCATGCTGCTTCCCTTCAGCAGTTCCTTGGAGTTTTTTGTGTGTTGCTGTTTAGAATCAGATTTATGCATAAAATTTTTACCTGTTGACGCAGAATTGTAGAAAGGATTTGTAGTGTGCTCTCTTCAGTCTTCAAATTGCACTTTTTTGTCTGAAGCTCAGTGTAGAATACCTTTGAATCCCACAGATGAGAGTCTTTGGGGAATAAATTTCATTTATGCTGAAACATGTATATACCTTCAAAGTAAATTTGTATATATCAGCAATGATCCTCTTCTGTCACCCACCCTGCCCCACCATCCCAATTAGCTGAAGAAATATAGGTTAAAAACTCTGAAGTCTAAAAAATTCTGTCTTGTTAAAAACAAAACAACCAATCAGCCAACCCTCCTGAAATGCAGTTAAAGCTCTGCTACCCTTATAAAGCAATAGGGAGGGCAGACAAGATACAGTCACACCTAAAGGAATACTCATGCTAAAAAAATCTAATTGCAGGTGATGCCTTAGGTTTTAACTTTCATATTTTTCAAATCCTGTACTGCCTAGTGTGTAACTGAAGTTTCTTGTAGCCAGTTAAGTTCTGCTCTCTCATGCTGGGTACACATAACAAAGCCTCTCCAGGCCTGCTCTCCAAGGACACTCAGACTGTCCTAGGGCCAAAAAGTATAAACCAAAAGCCTCTAAAGGGGGGGGCAGGCTTGTGGAAATTACATCATTAACTGAAGCTTTAATTGGAGAATTAACCCTGATATGCAGATGAACCAAACTTACAAAAGTGTGAAGAACTTGTGATGTGGGGTCCATCTTGGGGTCCATCTTGGCAGTAGCCTCTGGCTCCCCAGGGGGTACCTTTAAAGGCCTTTCAAATAAATATCTGCCTTTATTCCCTTATTCCTGTCTAGTCTCTGTTTTTTAGGTAGCCACTTTGGGCATCACAGGCATTTAGCAAATGTGTAGTTTACACAGATCAGTGTGGGCAAAACATTTTCAAGACCTATTCCTCTCTAAATTGTTTAGGTTCTTGCCTAGCACTTCCCTTAAGAACAGGAGACATTCCGACAAATTAAGGGAGAATAGGTTGATCATAGCTGGTAAGTGGTGACTGGAATTAATCAGAATCTTGGGGTGGTGAAATTCATACATTTTCCTTACGGTCCGATTTGTTCCTCAAATAACCTCCCATATTTTTTAGGTTTAGCAGTGATGTCAATATCTTGGACAAAGCTTAGCAAAGGAGCTCTATTAGTTTTGAATTTTCCTAGTAGTTCATTACATCATATCATGGCTCTAAAATAACTAAATTTTGTCATCAAGTTTGATTTGTACTTTTGATTTCAATTCCCAAGTTGTGTAACGCTGTCAAAACAGCTCAAGCCTGATTCAAACTCTAGAGCAATTGTGATACTAAAAATAAGAAGAGGGATTGGTCAGTGTTTGTAGGAGTAGAACTGTCCTTTGCCTTTATGCCTGTGCTTGGAATGATGCTTGTGTAAGTTACTGACACTGAGGAGTAAGATCAGTAGCAGAAGACAATCCTCAGGGATGAGGTTTCTCTTGGAAAGGAGCATCTAAGAGAAATTTGCATATGTAAATTTGGTGTAGGTCAGCAGATGGGTGGCTTCAAAGATCTTAAAGGAAATGTTAAATGAATGCATATTAGGGGTTCTTTAAATCACAGAAGATTGGGTTTGCATGGCAAGGTTTTGGTAGTGGGAGTGCTACAGGGTCCTACTCTGATTTGATTGGTGATAAATTCAACTCATTTCCTCAAGTCCAGTCTGTTTGGCCTGCAAGGGTAATGGGCGAGTGATCTCTCCCTGCCTTTCAGATGATGAACCTTTTATTATATTTTGTATTACTTTTTCTCTCCCCTGTCCAGATGAGGAGGAAAGTGATAGAGCAGATTCGGTGGGCGCCTGGCATCCAGCCAGGAACGACCCACCACAGTGATGCAGGAAAGCAAAATGGCAAGTGCCTTTGGGGGTTCCCCCTCATTTACAGAGTGAAGACCTAAGACTGTAAGAGGGCATTGAAGTAGGCATAAAGGAAAATGAGTCTTCCATGAATGTATTTAGTCAGATGTAGAGTCAAGGTAATGATGAATAATGCCTAAATACACTTGTAAACAGGTGCAAAACACTCTTCCCCTGCCTGGAGAGCTGCCACTGTTATGTGATAGCTTAATATTTCAGCTAGAACTACAGCTGGAAAGGCAGTGATATTGAGTGATTTTCATTATCCATTCAGTGTGGCTGAAGTGAGCATAGCCATGTAAAATAATACTAAATAAACTCATCAAATAGACTTAGCAAAAACCTTTGCAAAACTGCAATTAATTTTTTATTAGTAAATAATGTATATTTGTGGAAACCCCTCCAAAGAGGTCTGGGCTGCTGATTGAGTTTTCAGTTTTAATTTGTTCAAACCTGTTTAAGACTTTGAGCTACAGCTTTGAAAGGCCTTATCCCTGACTTTGTAGCTGCTGCTGCTCTCCATGTGTCAAGTGGAGTTTGAGAGTGGATCACTCATCGGGGCAGTCTGAGAGCAGCTCGTGATTGTATTCTGGTACTGCTCTTATGGCACTAGCACTCTGGTGAAGATGCTGCATATACCTGCAGCAGAGGTGCTGCCCCTAATACAGGACAGATAGGGACAGTTGCTATACTAAAGCTAATTATAAAATTAACAATAATTTGTTTTCTAACTGTATTTCTTGGCTTTGCTAGGTTCATGCTATAGGTGGTCAATTTTGGTGAGATCATAACCTTGACTGGGGGGGAGGAGGGTTTTACTGCCTTCTATTCAGAGCATCTATTTTTATGATCAGGTATGTATAAGCCTTATAAAAACCTGCACAGCAAAGATTGTAATATTCCTGAGGCTAGAAGAAAAGCAAGAAAGCAAAAACATCACTGACTAATTGAGAATTACTATTTTAAGTTCAGTATAGCTTGCATAAGCAAACTTGAGCAGGACTAGTTGGATTGAATGTCTAAGAGAGATTCTTAATAATAAATATTTCTTCTAGCCTTGGATTTTCAGACCTGGGAAACAGATGAATGTTCGAGTGCTACATATATATGTAGCTTAGCTTTCCATCAATGTTTTTAGTTTCTTAGCTGTGTCTAAATGTTTAGTTCAGCATGTAACAATGTGAACAAATGAAATACAAACATCATCTTTAGAGTGCAGAATATTATTTTGCCTTGTCTGAGTTGTGTTTGAGCTTGAATAGTAGAATATCAATCTGAGAAAGCAGGATATCAAAATACAACTGACCAATTATCCAGGTATTTAGAAAGCTGTAGTTAATTTTGTAAAGCCAAATTTGTCCAAAAATCTTATGTTAATAACAGATAATTTATTACCTCAGAAAATCCATTCTGTATTTTAAATAGGATTACCACTGGATTCAGAAGGATGAAAACCACTGCTGAAATGTATCATATTATTCATGGTCCATAGGGGAACTGTGCACTACAGAAAAGCAGGTGTCTCCTTTCACTAGGAAGGCTTCCCTTTATAGGAATAGGATTCAGAAGGAGACGTGGATCTTTGGAGAATCCTTAAAGTTTCTGCTTCCTACTCCTCTACATCCTTTTTCAACAGACTTTTAGAAGGATGAAGGAAAATTGTGTTCACTTGAGTTTTGTACTTACGCAGCAGAATTGCATTCTCTTTCAAGTAATTTTATTTTGGGAGACTGCTTCTTTCTACTGGTGACTTAAAAACTGGTGTGGTTTGTTTTTTGGTTTTTTACTGTGACTTTTTCATTTTGCACAGAGTGTAGTGATAAAACCATGCAAACTTCTTCCAGATTAACCATATTCAAATAAGTTCGGTAGATATACGAAGGAAAACTGAAAGCAGCAGATCACTGTTGAGTGTCCATCAGTGCTCAACGTAAGATAAATTGTGTGTCTTTATGGAAAGGCAGGAATTACCAAACACTGTGTGAAGGTCCTGGAGGAAGGCTAAGAAGCTGGCAACTGTCCAAAAACATACCTTCTGTTGCATGACTGCTCTTGGGGTAGGTCATGGGGTGATGGTGTGTTATCCATCCTTGTCCCATCAAGGAATGACTGATATTTGTTAGGTATTCTTCTCTTTCTTCTGTATGTTACATTTGAAAGGAGTAATTCTTCCAGAATTAAAATACACTTTGTCCTAAAAATAAATGTCCACGTGCAGAGGTTATTCTGAAATAGCTCTCTGGTAATGTTTTATACTGAAGAAGTGTTAGCAGTTTGTCTTCTTGATGAGTAGCACTGAGTCTGTGCCATTAGTAGTTGCTTGAGATGGTGTCCTTGAAGCAATGAGTTGGGGTTTTTATCACCTGATGGGTTTTTAGCTTTAGGGATGAAAATTGAATTTCCAGTTGAATATAGGGTGGTAATCACCTGGTGGCAAAGAGCTTCAGAGAAATGGACCTACTGGAAAATGTCTGGCGCTCTGTGCTGCAAGATTAGGTGTCGACAGCATTCTTTTGAGGTGATGTGAAGTCTCTGAGGAAACACCCTGGCAGCTTTTTATCCAAATCACAGAGGAGTGTTCGGAAACAGTGGCAGTCCTGGGGGAATCTTTGCAGTGCTATGCTCAGAGTAGATGTATCACTTCAAGGTACAGTACTGGGCTTGCCCCTGCCATGATTTAATTCAGGTTACTTGTTTAGACCTTGGACTTCCACAGCTGGGGTCCCCATTGCACACCGATACATTGGCCCTACAGAATAGTTAAGCTGTGGTAAACTATAATGATGGTGGAGGGAGGAGGAAAAAAATGTTTTAGGGTGTTTCAGTTTCCTACTGCTTTTGGAGTCTGTTCACCTTCTGGAATAGTACTTTCAAAAGCAAACTGTATTTCCATTACTAGTGTATCCTCACTGAAAGGCTTAAGATATTCTAAGCTTCTCATTCAGTAGGGAATTTCTTTTTTTCTCAAAGGCATTTGGTGGTGTAGGATCCTTCTGCTATAGGAGTATGCTTGCATTCAGTAAAGAGCTTAATTTGATCAAGAAGTATAGAGCTAGTCAAAACTCAAAAATCTAACATATGCTCTAAGTAGTACATAATAGGAGTTGGAGAAATTATTTCATTTTTATCTCTAGAATTTTCAAAAATCCAGAGATGTTGCATACCTGTGGTGAGTTTACCCTGACTGGATGCCAGGTGCCTACCAAATTCTCTCTATCACCCCTCATCTGGGCAAGGGAGAGAAAATATAATAAAACGCTCATGGATTGGCATAAGGGCAGGGAGAGATCACTCACTCATTACAGTCACAGGCAAAACAGATGGGACTTCAGGAAATGAGTTGAATTTATTACCAATCAAATCCAAGTAGGGTAATGAGAAATAAAAACAAATCCTAAAAACACCTTTCCCCCGCCCTCCCTTCTTCACAGGCTCAACTTCCATCCCAGTTTTCTCCACCTTTTCTCCCAGCAGTGCAGGGGGGGAGGCAATGAAGGTTGCAGTCAGTTCATCACATTACTCAGGGAAACATTGAGTGTATTACCAGAAATTGCAGGAAGATGAGGCTTTTTTGTGCCCCCCCCAGTGTCCCCAAAAGATCAAGTCTGGAGCATGGATTAGCTTCTAACCTACCTTTCACCGTTCTGGTCACAGTAGTTTTGAATGTTTTTATGATTTAGTCTTCAAGGTAGACTTTTGCATGGTTTTGTTTTAGGAGTTAGCTGGGAATTGAAGTGTGAATTAGGGTAACACAAAGGTTGCTGCTTCAAATTTCATAACTCTTCTGGTGGGGTTAAGAACAGCTACCGTAGCCAGAGGTACATTCCCAGATCTCAGCATTTCATATAGGGTTTTCTGAAAAGAGGAATGGAAAAATCTTTCAGTGACTGTACCATTAGTTTAGGATTGTCCTAATTTCATTGTGAAGTCTTCAGCTGGATACAGAAGCTCTTTTACACTTCAATTTTTCATTAAGGTTATTTTTGTTAGTTCCGTCTTGTGATTGGTGGTGCATGTTTGCACAGTACACATTTAGGGAAGATGGACTTTCTAGTTAAGTCATTTAAAAATACTCTATATATGAATCAAAATCTATGAATCTAATATTTTTTTCGATGGGGAAATTATTAGATTAACTACTGATAAAGGGATTAATGTTGTTAAATCATCTGTGGGTTTTTTTAATTATGTTTCTGTTTCTTTGTAGGGCACTTCATGTGGCTCTACTATGATTACTACAAGCCATGAAGTCTGCTTTTAGCATCTGGCAACAGTCTGGGGTTTTTGAGCAGTGGCACAGAAGATAACAGGGTATCCCTTTGTCAGAGTGCATGTGTATCCCAGTCTGTGGCAGTCGGAGTTCATGCTCACATTGATATGAAAAATAGGTTTTTGAAATACACAGCTAATTATGGCTTTGATTAAGGAGTAATCATTCTGCTATATGATAGACAGTTTTGGTGCAAGTGTTAGTTGTAAGGGACAAATACATGTTAGAATTTCTTTCCAATATTTATTTCAACTGATGAGTGCCTCTCATTTCTTCATTTGTGTAGCAGTAGTTCGGGTAACAGGAACATGGGGTTGTTGTGCTGCCCTTTTCTTAGAGCAAGCCTGCCCTGTCCTGCTGAGTGAGGCCATGCATTAGCTGAGAAAAATCTGCTGTACTTCCCAAGGGTGCCAGGTCAACAGCCTCATGATAGGGTCACTTAGTGCATTGAACAACACAGGAGTAAAACTGTCAGAATTTTGTAGCCTTAAGTGTAATTTACTATAAATTATAGCCTGCTCTGTTGAACTCTCAAGAAAGAATGAAACTATGGAATAATGCTGAAGTCAAAGCTGTGTGTTAAAGCCACTTTCTCACCTAAGGGTTTATTCACGGTCAGATTGTCCTTTAGACACAAATATGTGAAATATAAAAGAGCATTCAAAATGTCCAACTAAAAATTTGCCTTTGAGCAGCCAAATTCCACTGTCTTCCTAACAGTGAGAGTGGAACTTCTTTGTCATTAACAGATATAGCCAAAGGAAAAGGGGCTAAGAACACATATACAAAAAATCAAGCCAGAAATCTAGGCCGCTGGTTTCTGAATAGCAGTCAAATTAATGTTTGTGTGTTTCCATCCATTTGCTCATTTGGGTTTCCTGGTATTCCCAAAAAAATTCCTGGGATTAAATGCATCTATTTGTAGTAATCTCAGTAGTGTGTTAAAGGAAACCATCACAATGGCAATATTATCTTACATTCTTTCCACGTGGATAGAATAAAGATTGCTTGAGTATTTTAGCACAACTGAAATCTGGAATTGAAGACTTTTGTCTCACTTGTAAAATAATGGTCATGAAATTCAGATTCCAGTCCAGGATTTTGTTATTGAGTCCAAGGGGTTTTTATTCATTATTTTACTGTTTGCTTAAATATGACATCTGGGAAGAGGGGGAAAAAAAGAATTTCTCTGTGACTTTTTTTAGTAATAATGCCAATAATTCTTCCAATTATTCATGCTGGTCAAGTATTGTTGGAAAAGGTTAAATATTTTTTTTTAAATCACTAAAGAACATAATTATTTTTACAAAAAATTTACATAACTTTCTTTCTGAAAGAAGGACTTTCTGTCTGAAGTCCACACAGCTCACAGAGTTGGGGTGCTTGATGGGAGTCTCATTACCTACACCGCTGATGAATGGTGAGAGAAGATTTAAAAATTAATTGAAGCAAAGGATTAAAATATTCCTCCTCCTACCTGGTGAATGAGGCTGTACCATTCTCCCATTACCCCAAGTTTTATCTATTTATTCACATTAGGTAGTAATATTTGATCAGGAGAGTTCTCCCTTAGCTCGAGAGTGCATTCATCCAGAAGAAAAGAAATACAGAATTTAGAAGGCTTCCTCATACTTTAAAAAAACAAAACAACAACAAAACCCAAAACAACAACAGCAAAAACACACACAAAAAACCAAACAAAAAAAACCCAAACAAAAAACCCAAACAAACAAACAAACAAAAAAAAAACCCACAAAAAAAAAACCAGAAAAGCAAACAGAAATTTATTTCTCTACGGAATACACGTTTAAAGTCAGATGCTTCAGTGCAGTAGGAGAACCAGTGGAACAGGGGCTTTGCAGATCCTGTAAACACATATTTTTCTATCATCATTATAGCAATAGTCAAAAATACTGGCAATTTGAGGCACCTGATTCTGATGTCCATGTTGATGCCACACAGCCTTATTTTTGCCAAAGCTGTTCCTCCATTATTCTGCCTCCCTCATTTCCTTTGCCCTACTGTCTCAGTCACAGAATCATGGAATGGCTTGGGTTGGGACTGAACAGTTATCCTGGGTCATCACGTTCTTCCCGAGGTGTGAGTAGCAGTACCAGTGAAAAGTCTCTTGTGCAGCACATCCCAGCCATCCTCCAGAAACCTCTAGGATTGCTGATGTCCTGCTGCATTGCGTTTCCAGCAGGTGCTGGGGGTCGTTGAAGTCCCTGTGTTAACCCAGAATTGTGAAGTTTCAACTAGCTCTTTAAAGGAGGCTTTCCGATTTCTTGGTTAGATGTTCCATAACAGATACCCACCATGATGTCTCCCTTGGTGGGGACATCAGTTTGATCCCAGTGGCTCTGCAAATGTCTGGAAAATCCTAATTCCTCCTGCATGTTTATCTCTATGTATGACTTTAAGTTTAGGCACTTCTTACTGTGAAAATGCAGTATCAGGTACACTTACAACAACTCAGTCTCATGTGGCACAGCATTCCACCCTCCCGTCATTATAATAGGCAGGATCTTATATGGATAACTTCCAACTTCTGGTATAAGCAAGCTGTGGGTTAGCTGTAGACATTGGTGTTTGCTGTAAGCTGGTGGAGAATGTGTTGCTAAATCTCTGAGTGAGATCCATGGCAACGCTGCCAAGGAACAATTGGCTTCCAAACCAGAATTAGGGTCCGTGGGAGCGGATCTGGAAAAGCCTCGTGAAGGCTGCGTGGCCAAAACTGAGTAATTGCATTTTGTTGTAACTAAGCTCCTTCTTAATCATAGCAAGAGAAATTTGTGGAACCAATTTTCAGTTGTTTTTCAATGAAAGACCTGAAGTTTAGCTGTATGTAACCCAAACAATGGGTGCTGAAGATTGCACTGTGCCTTCCATAGACATGATTTGTTTTATCCATGAGGATTGTTGTATGTGTTCACGTGGTAGTAGCAATTACCACAACTCTGTTCAGATGAGGTCTTGTACAAGTGCAGTGGGTGATGTAAAGAAGTGGGCAATCAAGGACAGCTACAGATTTCTGAAGCATTTTGTAAAGGCCAGTAGTCTTCACACAAGTACACTGGTAAAAGTAAAGCATTAGAGGTGTTACTGTGGTGAAAAGAAGGTTGTGGTAAAAAGCAGCACTTGATGTAGGATCTGTCTCCAGAGCGATACCTTGCTAAAAATTATGGTTAAGATGAAAAAGTGCTTTTATTGAAAAATACCTTTTCTAATTTTTTAAAATGTTCCTAAGACTGCAATTTTAAAATATAAATCAGTAAATTAATCCCTAGGCTGATAGTCAGCTTCGGGCTCTAGAGCTTGTGTTTAGGTCTGTGTTTGTTGAAAAGAAAAGTTGAGACAGTTGTTTGGGAGCAAGAAGAGTAAGATGCTCTTAGAAACCAAAGGAGAGTTCTGTGAAGATGCTTTAATAGTATTCCCAGCTTTACTAAGGTATTGGAGAACTGAAAATACATCAGTACAAAAAAATTTATTGATAAATAAGTCACAAGCTATACATAAAAGCAAAAAAAAAAAAAAAAAGGGTAAGTCAAGTATGCTGAGACTATTTCAGAGACAACACAATGACCTCAGAAGAGAATATTTAGGGTAGCTGCCTTTTCTATTTCCTTAGGTAAATGGTTTAACTGTAAATGGGATGTGCCATGGTAGCAAAAAACAGGTTAAATAAATATTATTCATTTGATTTATCAAGTTGGTTGGTGACTGTTGATACATGGTGGTGTGAGGACTCAGATTTGTGAGATCTGACTGCAGGTCAGAGTATAAAATTCTGATGCTGTGGCTGCATGCTGTGATATGATGAGAGGAGCACTTCTGCATTGGGGAAAAGCCCAGTTTTAGGGTGTTCTTAGAACACTCTTCTCTAGAAGGAAAAGACTCAGTTATGATGAAGTTATGCTGCTGTTAGTTGGAATAACCCATGTTCTTTGGTACCTCGGAGTACACAGGGATCATGACTGGAATCCTGTGAGATTTGTTGTCCCACCCTGCAGTGGGTGAGCAACACAAATGAGCAGAAAGCTCTGGCCAGCCAGCAGCAGATTGTGGTAGGTGTCACCTAGAGCAGCAAAGCAACGGGCATTTTCCCCTGGACTAGCACCTAGGCTGAGCTTTCCCACATGACAGCAGCATACAGTAGGCAGCTGAGCTCAGCCCGAAGGCATGTGTTTGACGTGCCTCCCACTCCTCCGACCACCTGGCGCTGCGCGAGAGGCGAAGCTGCAACCTGATGCCATAATGCGTGACAGCCAGGTGTTCAGCTTGCTGCTTCGTATGTCAGCATTGCCGGACTTGAGGAATAACAACGGGAAAACATGATGATGAAAACGTCAGTAGGAAAGAAGATTGCTGTTGACTGAAATCATAATAAACCTCCTCTTCAAATGCACAGAGGGTAAAGCATAAAGAAAATCTTTGCTCTCCGTGCTTTTGTGTATGATGCTTAAGAGTGCCTAATTGGGTGCCACAAAGTGCCCTGAAATAGTGCTCTAACTCACTAATACCACTGCTTGTTGGGAAGATAATTGCTTCTCTCCTAGGTAAAAAACTAATAAGGATTTCTGCAGAAAGAGTGCATGAATCATGAACCTTAACTGCAAGCTACTAGCCAAGTTATGAGTAATTATATTTTGGATTGCTACATATTCAAATTATGATGCAACAGATTACACTTAAGTTAGATTTGCTGTAAAGCATCTTTTAATTTTGGCAAAGAGCAGACATTTCCAGTTCAAGGATTCTTAAGGTAGAAGAAGTAAAAGTTTAGCAAATGCCTTCAGTATCATCCTGGATTTGGGAAGAGAAAATCTTTCTTGCTGCCTTGGTTACATCCCTCAAATTATTTAACTGCTTTAAATTTCACTTTTTATATTGTACTCAGCTCCTTGAAATGCATAGAAGCAGACCATTGTTAGCACACGACTGCTTTACAATTAATGTTACACCTTACATGATTTCAGGATATTGTCCTGTTTGTGTTGCAGCTGTCTCCCAAACTGCCTTTTTTAAAATTTAGTGGAAGGTGTCTACCAAGTAATGCCTTCATAATGCTTTCCTAGGTATTCTTCCCATACCATCATAACCTTTAAGCACTCCTGGTAATTTTACTGCTGAAACATGGAGCATAATGCCAAAACCAAGCATGTTTTATTCTTTCCTAACTGGAGATCCTAACCAGATCTCACCCAAGACCTTGTAGGCCTCATCAGGAGTAACAGGAAAGACACTACTGAGCCAGGGCTTGTTCCCCTGCCTTTCCACAGGTAGGATTCATTCAAGCTGAATATTTTCAGCTCTTGAAGAGGGATTTGCTTTACTTGTACAGAGGGAGTATGATAAATATAATGGAAAATCTACGGGTTTGAAATTTTACTCGGTTATTGACTTGTAGGTAAAAGGCATTTCTATAGGGAGAAATTGCGATAGCTTTTAGGACCACTGATTGCTTTTGATTCGTAATTAGATTTAGAGCACAGAGAGTGTCTACATTAAGAACACAAGTTCAAGATCACAAGTTGACTTGTGGACACTATGGTATTTTATATTTTCTGAAAGTACTGTTTTGAAAGCATGTGTAGTGTGAGAGTTATGTCCACTTCTAAAGAAAAGGAATAGTCTTTCCTGTAGCCTCAGAAGGCCTTAGTGGCTAAGGCTGGTGAAAATCAGCCACACTTACACCCAAAATTCTGTAAAGCTTGTTGCTGATCTTGACACCTCATCTACAGAGGGCTTCACAACTTGTTCTCCTCTATATTCTGGAGCAATAAAAACAGACAGGTTTTGTTTTTTCATTTCATACGCACTGTAATAGTTCTTCATCCCTCCAATTCACCCCGTTTAGCCACCAAAGAGAATAATTCTGCTTAATTTATCAATACACCTAGTAATTAATTGGAGTAGTTCACTGTTGAATGAACTGTACGTTTGCACTTCTCCATTTCTTTTTGTTTTGCAAGATTGCTACAACAGATGTTAGCACTATCACTTATTTTGAGATTATTTAGAAGCAGCCAAGAGTGAACAGAACTGTACTTTTTGCCTATTCAAATTCAGAAGTTGGCCTGTAGCCCTAACTTTTTCCTTTGAATTTTGTTAGGGCTTTTATAAACTAAATAGGAGAATTGGAGCTTTAGTGTTTCCAGAGTTTGTTTACATCTTATTTTTATGGCTTCAAACATGTTACACTTGCATTGCAAGCCAGAGTTACAGTCTTGCTTCTTGCAGGGGAAGACTTGACAGAAAAGCAGATGCAGTTGCATTAGTAGTTTCTTTGCTGGTGTTAAATCGATGTATAGGTATCTACTTGCTGCAGTTAACATTGTTGGGAGGAAGCTAAAGTGGAAGCACATAGCTAATTTGAGTGAGTTAAAACACACCACTAAGGTTCTTACTGACAATTTTGCTGAGTTACATAGGTACTGTGTTGCTTGCAAAGCTTCTGGCTAGTGCATTCCATTATGAACTGTTTCCTAACATTATTTTTTTGTTGACATGTACTAAGTTTATAAGTTGAGGTGGGATAATATGGTTGTTAAGTTTGTCCATCCAGTGCTTCAGATTATAATAACCTGCTTTGTTTTACTGTAGCTTTAACAAAATCTGTCTGCCTGGACTGAGCTGTCCAAACCTAATCTCAAGCAGATTTATTTTTTGAGTCTTTTAGCCAAAATAGGTCATTCGCATCCAAGAATGAGTCAATTCAATAATCCTTCTGATTAAAAAAGAAACCACCCAAAAAAAACCTTCAAAAAACCCCAAACCCCCAATGAACAACCACAAACCCCAAACCTAGACTCCACAGAATTGAGGAAAAGCTACCTAAAGCTGTGAATGGATTTGGCCTTTAGTTCTTCCTTTGAAATCTGCTCATATTTAACAAAACAGTACATCTGTGGAAAATTGCAGTGCATCTGTGCTTAGTGGTGATGACTTCTGTGTTCAGCTGTTAATTCCCCACGGGCTCTGTTGAGCATATTGGAAGGTTTCTCCCCTAACTGCAGCTTCCAGCAGATGCAGGATGCACTGGATCTGGTGAAGGGAAAGGAGGGCAGTACTGCAGGGGGGCTGTTCCACCTGCAAAAGGGGCTGTGGGGCAAGAGTGTGGGGTGTGCTGGGGATGGACATTGGCTGGAGTGGGATGGGATGGGATGGGATGGGAGATGCTGTGAAAAATGGGAGGGGAAATGCTACTTGAGTTACAGTGTAACTGGAGCTGGGTAAGAAATAGGGGTAGAACTGCACTGGAAAACGACTGGCTCATTTTGGGAGCAGAAGAGCTGGGCAGTAGAGCCAAGGGGAAGAGCTGAAGCAATATAGAGTTGAGGGACTGCCCTGTTGTGGGTGTGCATGTGCGTCTTGGGGCACTTGAACACTGCCTTGGAAAGCTGGGTTCTACCTGGTTCATTCCTGTTGGGATTCGTAGGATGCCAGACAAGGAAATGATGCTGTTTGTTTCTCACACATCATCCCTCACTGGCTATTTTCATTATTCTGGATACACAGCTTAACAGTGAGGTTTGAGAGCCATACAAAGTATTCACAGATGCTGCTGAAGTCTCTCAGACCTGAGCCTTGGAAATATGAGGATGTAACGGTAAGAACAGAAGGAATCATTGACATCTTAAATTGATTGTCAATAAACACATTAATTATGAACTATTCAGCAGCTGAAATCAGCAAGATCAAAGCCCAGAGCATGCTCTGTGAGTAGCCCCTTATCTGTAAGGCCAATATTAAATCATGGGAACCAGAACTGCTCTATGATAGTTTCAAGTTTGGCAAAATATAAAAGACGCATACTGCATAAAATTTACGTGGAATAAAATTTTGTCTGAGTGTCAAGATGGAATGCTGGTTGGAGTAGATGTTCTTTGGAATTCATATTACTTATTTTCTTGGTTTAATTTTGTTTCCATTGATTCCAGGAACAAAAAATCCCATCACTTGTACACTGCCTTTGTGCAGGGTACGGTTATTACCAGGCAGCCAATGATGTCACTTGTATGGGGGTAAATGAATTTGCATTAGCTTTACTTTACGCATCATGAATAAAAATAATCCTGCAGGTGTTGTAACTGCACTTTGGTGCAGACTGGGAATATATTTTGTTCCCTGTCAACTGCAGAATCCACGCTGCTGCATCTCTGCAGCTGTTGCTATATGAACTGGCCCAATTAAAGCAGTGAATGTTTAGCTACAGGGTATATGGAAGTTAATTTGAAGTCTCTGAATGGTTTAAAAGCCTCACGCAAGGAGATGCTATTGATAGTTCACATGAGCAAGATGGCACTACTTGGTGCCTGAATGTCATGAATTAAAAGTCAAAGGGCAAAACGTTGGTCTCCCTTAAAGCCAGTGAAAGTTTTGCCTCTGACTTCAACAAACAGAGGATTTCTCCCTTAATTCTGTAACTTTGGTTAGGAGGGGAATTTTGTTGTACTTTTAATTCTTGTGGCTTCACCAAGAGTCTGTATTCCAAAAGTTTTTAGATTTTTATTTAGTCTGATGGTGTTTTGTGGGAAACTAAATTGAAAGTGTATTTAAGGGCCCCAGGGATCTGCTCTGGTGAACTGCATCAGGAGAAGCTGAACATCTGCTTGATGCTTGGACACAGCTTTAGCAGAGCTCCTTATCATTCAAAAGAAATTGCAGAAAATCTGTTTGCTTTTAAGTTTCAAACCTCATTGCTCAAACTTTTAAGTTTTAATGTCCTTACATACAAATTTTTAAAAAGTAAAAAAACTCAATACAAAATATTTACCACCAAGGCAGAAAATATATAAAAGGGGAAGGGAAAGAAAATCAAGCAGTTTTGCAATTTTAGGGTGGTTTTACACAAAGGAAAGTTCAAAACTGAATTCCAGAATATAACAAAAACGTGCATCATACTAACATGAAGGTGTTTTAACAGTGATTGTGTTGTCTTAACAAACACCTGGTTTATCAGTTCTATTTCACATGTGAAATAAAATGGACTTTATAGTAAATAGATCTTTTTAATTTCAATTAACAACTTTTTACTGTAAGGAAAATGTACAGAATTTGTGTGGAAATCCGTGTATTATGTTTACTCAAATACAGAAAATACTTTGCTGCAAACTTTTAAATATAATAAAATGCATTTAATAGCAATCTTTTGTGGTATCATCATTATTTATGAACATAACATTCAAAATATGGAAATTCAGTTGTGGATCAAAATGACCATAAAAAGAGTAAACCAAAGAACCTTATAAACATGTCAACAGCCATCATTTGTCCTAGATGGCTCATACCAATGTAAAAAACATATAAAATGTAGAATAATTCTCAACATATGGTTTACTTTGTTGCATTGTTCCTACATATTATTTGTGTTAAAATCCATAAAATTATATTATGAAGAGAATATTGGGGTTTGTTTATTAAACTAAAGTACAGGTTAGAGTTATTCTTTTCTTGTGATGAACATATACCAACAGTGATTAAAAAATAAACATTTATTTACAAAATATTGATGCATACATATTACACAAGTCAGTTATATCAAAGTGGTTTTTAAACAATATCTGTAGCAACCAACTATTTGCATTGGTTTACCATAGTGCAAATGGTAATGTTGCAAAGGCAGGTTAAAATGTAGGATTGCAATTTGAATGTTGGGCTTCTCTGCTGCCTTCTGTTTTTCCATGTCTAGAAAACTATTCCTTTTCATTTAAAAAATATCGATTTCTTGCGAATGTTGAATAGTGTACCTGAGGATAGGGCAAATTCATTATTAAGCCTAAATTCTTTCACTTACATAACTATCTTTCTATTTACTCAGCCTGCTTACGTAGCACCATTGCCATTGATTACTAAGATACTAATGAGAAAAAGGAATGGAAACACGCTAAATACACTATGCCATCCCTAATTTCAGGATTTGTCCGTTTATGTGGAATTTCATCTGATACATTTCACAAGTCTGCACTATATATTCAAGTGTTTAAGGATGATTCTGGTGGTATTGTGTAGTGGTGTATATGTTACCAGTATATATGTTCCTGTAACTATGATATTAAGTGAAGCTGTGAAGAAAGGAACCTAAAAGCCTGCTCCTTCTGTCCTCAGGTGAGAAGGAGTTTGCTTTTGATTACCAACATGTACTGAAACCTGCATATAAATTTGCATCCGAATGACTGAATATTGATTCCCTCGTAATGTAAGAACTTCATGGATTAAATCCGGTGATTTGACTGTAGCTTTTCTCTTTTGCTGGCTCACAAGCAGCCATCAGGTAATTACATTGTCCTTTAGTTCACGTTCTGTAGCTGGTGCTGCACTAAATCTGTACGGTAGCACACAGGAGGTCGGCAATGCCTTGTGTACGTAACTTCACAGTTTGAAAGACTGGTGAGGGGGTATAACTTTTTCTTTTTTTTTCTTTTTTTTTTCTCTTTTTTTTCTTTTTGTGGTAGCTTCCATGATTTGTGAAGCAGTGGATCTGACGGGGATCTCATGAGCACCCGCAGCGATCTACAACCATGGCTGGTATCTTGCCGTAGATGATTTGTTCCTTCCCATTGAAATACAGCATATTTATGGGGGACATCTTGGTGGGTGTGCAGCAAGGGCCTGCCGAGCCTCTGGGGTTTGCTTGGTGCACGAGGTGGGTGTGCGGGTATTTTTGTAAAAACACAAATTCACATTCTCCGGAGCAATAATTCGCTTTGTATCTTTTAGGAGCGATAATCCAATCCCATCCGAAAGCTTCGAAATCCACCGTCAGCGGGTAGCGACAACATCGGGATTCTGTCGAGTGCTCGTCGCAGTCGAGACCAAAATCTCTGCGGGACCGTTTTGGGGTGTCTGTAACTCTGACCTCTAAAAATGGGTTCTGTGAGAAGAGGAGAAGGAACTGGAATCATTTCTGGGGTAAGCCCAAGTTCACTAAAAACATGCAAATAATATTTCAGATGTAGATGTATCAAATTAATATTCTGAAATGAAATTTAAAAACAGAATTTTACCTCCTGCAATTCTGTTATAGTTATCTCTGTATTTCCCTGCTATTTCTCTATACAGAGCTTTAAGACCCTGAGTATTTGTCCCTGAAATCCCCACTATCTCAGTGCTAGAATCATTTAACTGCTATAAGAACATTTCAGAAATTTGGAGGATGCTGGATTTTTACTTTTGGTGTGAGTTTTGTTTGTTTGTTTTAAACTCCATAATAATAGCTTTTGTGAGTCCTTCTGAAATTTCCTCCATTAAAAGCATATTGAGTTCAGGCTTTCTGGATATCAAGGAAGGTTTTTTGTCCAGACCAAGGAGGACAAAAGTTGCTCCTCTATTGCTGCCATGCTTGAATGACTCTGTGACTGAATGAAATTGGAGGGGCAGCTAAATATTTTGACTCCTGGAAGAGTCCTGTGGCCAGGAATGTACTTTTGGCAGATTTCCAGCCACATGCCTCCTACCAAGGTTGTGTTTCCACAGTCACCAACTGAGACTAGAAGGGAATTGCAACCATCATGATCATGAGTTTGAAAAAGTTCCCGAAGCTGCTCCCTTTCACACACTGATTTCTGCCCCTTGTGCTGGTTTGGCATTGATGGGGCCATTCCACAAAGACCGTTCCTCCGGAATGAGTAACAGCCCAGCTAACTTTGTTACACAGGTTTCCCTCTGCCCCGATACCCGCCTTCTTGGCTGCGAGCTGTGGAGCTGCTGGAAGTGCTCTTCCCAAAGGTAAGTTATATGGGGAGGAGTTTGGTGAGAGGAGCACCCCTGTACCGGGAGCTGCTGGAGAGGAGCTGGAGGCAAGAGAGGAGAGATTTCCTCTTCCGTTATCAGCTGTGCCTCTAACCCTGCTCTGCCACTGAAATGTTAATTTATAGATGGTGATAGCCATGGGTTATCCATATGTATAATCATCTGAGTGGATGGAGGTGGTGAAGACATTCCTGATCATGATATCCAGCTGGCCCGTTTCAAATACAGGAGATCCGTATTGATATTGGATGTACAATTAAGGTATCACAGAGTTTTCTTTTAAGCTCTTTTTAATTATATTATGCTGCTGTGAAGTTAAATGTTGCATAAATATGGTTGGACACAATGAACTTAAAGGTCTTTTCCAACCTAAATATTTCTATATTTCTGTGATCAACAGATTCATGCACTACATAAAAGTAGAATAATATTCTTCATACTGTATTCAAAAGGAGGGATCACTTCATTGTGATAAGTTCAGAAATTTTTATAGGTTGTAGATGATTAGTGATTTGCAGAAACAAATAGCAAGGGAAATACTGTAGTTTCACCTCAGGTTTACTTCAGGTGTACTTGTGGGTACACTTCAGGTTTAATTTGTTCATCTATTCTTATAAAAACAAACCAGATAGTTACTTTATGCTCTTTCTTATCATTATGACTCAATTATTGTATCAAGCAGAATTTCTTTATTCAGACGTTTCTAGAATGATGCACTCTATTAAGTATTGGAATATAAAGAACTTAACATTATGGAGAAGATCTGTTCTCACCTTCATAAAGAGACAATTCTTGTTGTTTAATAGAAAATATGTGCATAGAGAGTATGTAGGAACTCCCTTGCCTTCTCAGCAATATTGGAGGCATCTTTCCTACCAATCAAACAATCTAAAGACTGTTCTTCTAGCTTTATGTGAAATAGCTCCTTATTGAGCAGTGTTTGCACTCAAAATTGAAAACAATGTTACTTTGATAGTATCATCCATCAGTAATTGCCAAAACCTTTTCTAGTTAATGCCTCGAAATGTCTCTCTGAAATACTACAATTTCTCTCAATTTTTTAAATAGGGAAACAGGCAGAGGAATGCTATTGATTTTTGGCATGATCAGAGAGTAAAGAATGAAAGAATTGGACATACAGAACTTTTATCTTCCATTCCCTAAACAATGCATCCATTTTAACCTTAAAACAGAGCTTAAATGCTTTTCAGTGAAATGGGATTTTTCTAAATAGACTTACCAATCCATCTTCCCCCGGTCCTGGAAAAGTTACAGCAAGATTCCGTCCGTTCTCATCAAAAGCTTTTATTTCGATGCCTAAATTGGATTCAGGCTGTTTGAGCCAATTTTGCAACACTGTCTTCACATCAATACTCTGCCAAATACCGGTGCCTGGGTTCATGTCAAGTTTCAAAGATCGAATTCCAGTATATCTTGTACCATCTTTCATGGGTTTAATAAGTCTCAGGATCTGCACAAACACCGTTGTAGGTTTTTGGACTTGCCTCAAGTATATCCACAATTGGGCCTTTACTACTTTGTTATATTGTATTTTAGAGCTAAACTTAAAGAAGCAACATTTTGGTTTTCCCTCCATTTGTACAAGTAAATCAGCTATAAATGAATGGAAAGAACAGATTACTGAACAGAGAACAAGAAAAAAAGCATATATAAACCTGACTATTTTTTTTCAGACTGCATAGGAAATACTACAGTATGTTATAAAGAGTACCAGTAATAAAGTGGATTTAACTTAATTGATTTTCTATGGTTTACACTCTACAGCAACATTAATGGATGTCAACAAAATTATTATTCTATCACCTACTACCAATTCATTTCTGCTGGTCACCTCCTGAGGACCTTCATAAAGCATGCAGAATAGCAATTCTGCATAAGCTGACTCGACACGTGTGTGGTGATCCAGCTATTTCTAATTTACTCCAAAGCCTCAGCGTGCTGCAGACCATACAGCCCTGGGCAAACTGCATGAACATTTAAATTTCTTTTCTCAGTGGAAGAAAATAATTGAGAGGATTAATATAAGGATCATTTTGTTTTCATTTGAATTATATTAGAGGAAAGTCACGTGCAGTGCTGCGTTCCTTCTTCCTGTAGCCTATGATGCAGCTGTCATACCTAGTCATGGCAATATCTTTCCATGCCAGGATAAAATGGGTAGTACTAATCCTAAATGGTGCAGGGCTTTAACATTCATAAATCTCGTCACTTAAGATACCTGTCTCTTTAGTGCGTTTAAAATAGCTCAAGGGCTTTTTATAAGATGTAGGAAATGAACTCAGCAATGAAACACAACAACTTTTCTTCAGTCACTGTAACTATGAAGCAGTTTGATTAAAAATAGTTATAAAGCCTTATACATAATAGGCTGGAATAAAAGTGCAGGCAGACCTCAGCTTTGTGATAAGGCTGCAGTAAAATAATGCTATTAAGTGCCCATCTCAATAATTACTAAGTTGAAAAATTTCACTGAAGAATTTACTTTTTCATCTGTGGGTTCATTTTTAGCTGGTGAGAGCAGCTGATATTATTCTAGTCTGCATATCATAATGATATCTCTAACTGCTAACATGTCTTATATGTCCTGTCATCTTTTTCCTTTTTGACATCATATTCATAAGTGTTATTTAAAAAAACAGCTGCCATAGTCAAATACCTTAGCTGATGAAGAACATAAGATACTACAGTATTAGCTGTGCAAAAGATACTTGATAGGAGCCATAGCAGATGTTTAGCACTCGGAAGATAACTCAGAATCTGCTCATTCAGTAAATGCCTTCATTCTTCCTTGGCATGACTACGTGAGCTGATTGCTATAGCACGGACATTTTTACATTTAAGTCTGTTACACACATATTTGCTTTAAATATATAGTTTTAACTCCGAGGTGGGTGGTGCTAGTTTATGGGATCAGCAAAGAAGCAAGAATTTAACTCTCTACTTGCACTTGCTATAGCATGTTGCAGTTAGGTAGATATAGTGCTCTAAGCTGCATTTCTGTTGATTTCTATTGCTTCTAAAAATACTGGCCAGTGAAACCTCCCTCACAAAAATATAGTTCTCTCGTTATCTGCACTTGTACTTTATATTTGTGAGAGGAAATGCCCTGAGTGCTGCAGATAATGAAGTTGACTAAACTGCAGATCTCCCTTTGCTTTCTAAGGCAGTGGGCAAATCCTAAGTGCTACAGGGCACACACATTATAAGGAGCCGAAAACCAAACAGTAAAACAAAGGATTGCCACACGGTCATCTGAACCTGGCTCAAATTCTTTAGTAATAACGCTCTCCTCCCTCCCTCCAGCAGACTTCAGTCAGCAGCCTGTTGGGAGAGCCTGAGGAGGAGTTGTGTGGCTCTACAGCAGAGAGACAACTCTCTCGGAGGGGCAGTGGGAGGCGAAAGAAGCAGGGTTACTTACACTCTGTAGGCATTGTGATAATCGTTTCGGTGGTGGCATGATAGTCATCATCTTCCAAAGAGCCATCGCTACTGTCATCTCTCTGGACATCATACTGATCAATCAGTTCCTGCAGTGGAGGAGCCTTGGGTAAAAGTTGTTTAATAACATCCCTGCTAATGTTAGGAGCTTGTTCCAGACGCAGTTTGCTGAGGATTTGAATTTTTATGGCTTCTATTCTGGAAGATTTTGTATTCTGTCTCCACGTACAAGCATTGCACAGTCCGTCCTTTTCAGCGTTCTCTGTGGGCTGACTACTGTCATCTAGAGCCACCAGATCAACTGAAATCAGCATGAACAGGTAAATATAAGCATAGAGCACTAGCTTTTGCATGATCTCACATTCAGTGCAGCACTTTTGCCTTCTTTTTTTTCCCCCTCCCCCTTTCCCTTTCAGTCCTAAACAGATCCGTGAAAGCAAATGCAATCTGAGAGACAGCTTGCCACACTGGTGTACCTTATATATTCCAAGGGGGCTTTTTATACTCCAACTTTGATTAGGCTCATGTCGTCAAACCCGACGATTGGTTGCTGTCCCAACAATGAATCTGGCTGTCAGAGGGTAAAGCCCTGTCGATCACAAGTCACTAGACAGCATTTAGTTACAGCCAAGGGTGAACTGATTTATCTGGATACTTCTCAGAGGATATGCCTTCACATTCTGAAAGGATATATTTCCAAGTATTGTGGGCAGCAGTACTGAAAGACAGCACTGTCATTCTTAAATATTATACCAACTGTGTACTTGTACTATGAATCAAGAGAGACCTTGCTCTAAACTTGCTTTAGGCTTCTACCAATCTTTCTGACTTGAAAGTTTGTTCTGTTTAAAAGAAAATCCCAAGGGGTTACTGTTAGCAGGCAGGAAAATAATACTTTAGAAATGGATTGCAAAGAGTACTAATTTATGTTGTTTAACAACTAATAAATATTCAGCAGTTCCTATTTCAGAAAACCTTACTGGGTTTTCCTAGACATTAGTTAAAGCAGTATTGGAAATTTTGTGCATATCTGACACTATGCAAATGCCTCTCTTATTTGTTTGCCCCTTTAACATACATTAAAATCCACAGAAATAATCCTTTACTGAATTAACAGTCAGTTATGAAACGTGAGTCTGTCCCCTCTTCATGCTGTCACCAGAATCCTGGGCAGTAAATTAAGTATCTTTAATAACAAAGGTATTTTAAGGAGTATCTTTAGCTACTCACTTTAATATTACACAGGAATAGTTCAACTTGCTATTTTCATTATTAGTGAAAACGTTAAAAGCCTTAAAATATTTGAATCGCTACTGTGTATTTATCTTCTGTTTCCATGTAACCTTTTATTTCTCTTCAAAATGTCTCTGTATTATGTCAACTTAAGTCGTATCTCTGTGCTTTTTTTACTTTCTATGCAAATACTTAGAAATTCTCTTATGTCTTATATATTAAAAATACAGTTTTAATATTCTTTCTGCATAAGAGAGATACATCTATGTGTAATTGTATAGGTTATGGCTTATAAAATCTTATATTGGATCTTAAAATCAAATGTAGTCAGCCTTTGGTGTGCTGTTAGCAATAATTATGGAACTCACAGTGTGGAGGGGGTTACTGCTCAGCACAGACTGCATGTCACAGCAAACAGAAACCCTGGAATTGGTATGTGTTGTATATATTTGTATGTTTGGAATCTGTGTATTACAGCAAAGGGAAATCCTGGAATTTCATGCAATACGCCAAAGTTTGCCTAAGTTAGGACTGAATTTTCAGTTTCTCATGGTTTCTTTTCTTTTCCCATTTTGAGTACACCTAAAAATATGTCAGAAAAGGTGTTTTGCATGTGTTCATGTAAGAAAAACATTGGTATAGGTAAAGATGTCGACAGAACTCTCAAAAAAATTTTTTTTCTGCCTGGTCATTCATATTTTCTTGGTGTCACCTCCCCAGGGCATGCAAATTCACTGTATACCACAGAACTGAGCCTAATATTCAGCTCATTACCAGTGATATAAATCACAAGTATTCAATTGAAATTGGTCGTCCTGCCCTGATGTAAAGTTGATGCAAGTGATAGATGTATCATGCTCACACATTCCAGGCATACAGCCTTAGGGTCAGACCCTGATATTCTGATTTTAGCCAAAAACCCATGTTCAAAGCGAGCAGTTTGCTGCCTTAGCTCTTGAGCATCTGAGTTTTACACAGAGACCGATGCAGCTACTCTCAACATGTGGTAACGTAAGTGGGCTGTGGTTCACTGGAACTAGAAGTCAGGAGTTTGCAGTGCAGACTGCCTGCCATGCCTATAACACCTTTAAAACAGACTCTTAGGACATTTTAAGTGCTAGAAATGTGTTTTTATGGAAGATGCATAGGATGATTCACAGTAAGAATCTTTCTGAAAAGCACTGACCTGTTGGTGAATTTTTGGGGGAATTTAAGTTGGAGTTTGTTTACTATTATGACAGCAAATGCCATCATAAAATCATTTTTAATTATTTCTTTATTTTAAACTAGAATGACTTAACCAGATGGCTGTAAAAAGAAATCTAGTCCAAGTGGAAACTTTGACAGGTACCAGGTTTCACAGCAGAAACAGTTTAAGATAATGGTTCATCAATAAACAGATGGAAATAATGATGCAGTCATTGATATGAAAGTAATTCAGTGTTGTGGCAGACCATGTCTAAAAGCCACTCATGAGGGAGAGGGGCAAGAGAGGTGCTCAGCAAGGCCTCAGCACTGTGCCTCCTCTTGGGCTGTGCTCTGAAGCCACACTGGTACCTGGCCTGCTCCTTCTCCTGCAAGCCTTCCTGCTCTGGCTGGCCAGCATGAATGTGCAGAGCTTCAAGATTCTTTTCCCAGGCTTCTGCAGAGATTCCATTAATCTGCAAACTAGAGTCCCTTTGCTCCCTTCTGTGCAGCACTTATTTATGGCTGCAGGACCAAGGCCCTCTCCTGTAAGCCTGACACCCCAGTGAGCTCTGAGGAAGAGCTCAGCTTGCTCTCAGGTGACGCGTGGTGGCAAACAGACCCTGCTGAGCACCGCTGTTCAGGAGGCAGCAATAGCAGCTGGAGTGGTGGCACAGGCACTGCTGTCTGAGGGTGACAAAAGCACCCCAGAATTCACCAGCAGCTGCATAACAGCAATATTTTTCCATTTCCCTCATAAAATGCATTTCATATGTACTCTGAATAACTCTGGGCTGTTAGTAGAATACTTTTCATCTTTTCTGGTTTCTGGCTTATTCTTTTTTCTCTGAAATTGCAAGAATTTAGGAAAGAGCACAATGAGTTGCACTTGATCAGGAGCTCTTGAAGAATCTAATTTCTTTGATAATAATAATAGAATATGTGGTTTTTCTGTCTGACTGGCATTGTAGTGTTTTTGGAAAGTGATGACTATAGAAGAAGGTGATAGAGGGGAGAAAAATAAGTGATAAAGAGACCAGGTAAAAGTTGTTCTAAAATTTATTAGGCAAAAAATACTTTAAAAAACCACCACAACAACAAAACCCTAACACATTATCACTATCAAAACTAAAGAAGAGTTAAAAATGAAATGCACATCTTACTGAATGTTATGGCATTTTAATAGTATCTTTGGGATTTGTGTCATTCTACCCGTTGTGCCTGCCAATAGTGAATAGTATTCCCAATCCTGACTATGTGGAGATCATGGCTCAGGCCCCCAAAATCAAGCACTGCAAGAATGTTCCTTTTTAAAGGAAAAAGGCATACATCTGTCTACCTGGCAACTTCTCCTCTACTTTCCCCCTTCCACCATGAGCTCTTGGAAAAACCTTAAAAATTTTTTTTGGAAAATTAAAAAAAAAAAAGGAAAAAGAAACTAAACCCACCCCCTACAAATTTGATTGATATAGAGGTTTCAAAGACATGCTGTAACTGCAAGTTCTATGGAAAAACAGTGACTGTGCAGAGGAAAAGGAGATTACTAATGCCCTCCCTGAGGAGAAGGTGAGCAGAGCCCAAGCATTACCCATCCTTTTTGGCAGGCTCTTTAGCCAGTGAGCTCGTGCTCCCTCGGCAGTGCTCAGCACGCCACTCGCCCTGGACCATCCCCAGCCTGTCACCCCTGCCCGGCCAGCAATGCACACAGTGTGCGCAGGGACAGCAGGATGGGATCTCAGCTTGTTTTGGGGGAGGACCAAGCGGACATGGAAGGGAACCAGGACATTTCTGAGAAAAAGGAGACTTACAGGAGTATGAAGGAGCTGCTTTCCTGGCAGGGGAGGAAAGGGACATGGGTTATAACCCTGCAGCAACTGGACAACTTCATCCTGCTGTAGGCTGCATTTTCAAACACTTCTTTACAGCCTGCAGGACCAGAAATTCACTTTTCTTTAATCTCTTGTTTAAGTTAAATGAAATAGTTCTCATAATTGATTCACTTCAGAAGGTAGAACTTGAAGAAACAAAGCAGGTGTTGCAAAATGCACTGTAAATCTGTGATTGCTCTTTACATTGATGTCAAGTCCTACCTCTGAACCAGTTGGCTTCGCTTCCTGGTTTGCTTATAAGGAAGAGATAACATTCCTCCTGAGCTGCTGTGGAAGATACTAATTGAGTAAGCTTTTCTCTCACTTTTGTCAGCACAAAGCCTAAATTCCAGAATAGCAAAATGAAATGGATAGAAAACTCAATTTTAAGTCTTTTTGGACTAGACTCATCTCTTTCTTTGCTGCTATAAGCTGGAAATAATTATTGTGAAGTTATTTTGTTTAGAAAAGTGAAATTTGAATAGAAAAATTCAGACATGTACTTAAATGTAGTGGAGTTAGGGTGTTTCAAGTGCTTAACTATGAGTCCAGCTGTCTTAGCTCACCAGATGCTTTCTCTTAGCCACTGGAATCAAAAGATAAATGCATTACTTTGAACCACAAAGCAGATATAAGGCCATGTCTATAAAACACCTAGAAAGAACTCTTGCAGTAACAAAATGCCTGTGGAAACATGATTGCAATTACATTATGTAAATGAATCCACTGTAGGGCAAGCATAGCCACTTTTAAACTTACTACCATGAACTAAAATATGAAGGCTGTAACTCGTGTGAGTTCCTGCTCTGTAACAAATGGCTTGAAAGAGTTTGTCCTTTGCTATACTTTTTTTTTTCCCTAAGAAAGTAGTCATATATAACCTTTTAAACATTCTGGAAGTCAACTTCATATATGTTGATGGTATGAATATTTAATTCCTTCAGCTTGCCAAGAAAGAAATATGTCCATCTTGGTTTTACCAGTTCTGAGTTCTAGATATCCTGTTTCACACGGGAGAAGAGCAGGCATGGCTCAGGGAATGGATTACTTGGTACACTGGCATCTGGATGGGCTATACTGCAACTCCTTCTCAACCCCTGCTGGCAGATGGCTTTCCCATGAAGACCAAGAACGTTCAGCGATTTGGGATTTTCAGTGGTCTCCCATGAGGTGTATTTGGGTCTGTGGTTTGAGTAGCAGGACAAAATGTCACTCTCTCTGGAAGATGATTTCCTCCACTCAGAAGCTGCGGGAAGGAGTGTCTCACAAGCCATGGTATGCAATTGTGCAATGGATAAAATGGGGCAAACAGGTAAAACTGGTGGCAAAGGGCTGCTGTGGCCATTTCAGCCCATGATGCACCTCTCAGCTTGCCCAAGAGATGCTGCTGAACATAGCCTTTGGGGAAGTTGTATAGGGTTACCTTCAGCTCCTGGCCATCTCCCTCCTGCCTGCAGCTTTTTTGTTGCCGTGCATAACTGTGCCTCTGGAATTGGGCCAAAAATACCCTGTTGCTTTTTCCTCTCCTGCGTGTTCCAGTACACGTTGCTCCAGAACTAGCCTGATACAGTAGTTGAAATGAACTCTAGAAACAGATAGGGAAGTATGTTAAGTTCCTTAAAACTTTTAAGGAAGGGTGCAGTTATCGTGAAAGCTTCCAGTTTTTCTGAGTTCTTTTGTATTTAGGATTTTATTCTGCAGCCTTTGCTAAGGTGTCTAGGTATCTTATCATATATCTTGTAAAAGAGCCCTATTAAACATTAACTTAATTCTAAGGGTTCCGCCCTTCTTAAAGGATGCTGTCTTTTCTTTCTTTTCTTTATAGTTGTAGCTTTTCTACTTTTACCTATAATTCCTGACATTCATCCTGACTTTCATCTTCAATGTCTTTTAAAATAGCTGCATCAGCTGCTGCATCACTGATGACAAACCTTGGATTCCTCTAAAGAGTTGTTACCGTGCTTGGAGAGGTTTCACTTATGCATTTGCACAAAGTGTTTGAAATACCAAAATACTTTCTCTCGGCATCACCAGCTACAAAAACGGTTGTATTTTCTCCAAGGCACAGCTCTTCGAAGGGGATTTTCACCCCAGGAGGTCAGTGATTTTGTGTGAGTGGCGTGTCCTCTGCTGGGTTGTTCTGGAACAGCATCTGTTGGGAAGCGAGGGCTGCTGCTCTGAAGTGTTTTTTTTTTCTTTTTCCTTTTCCTGTTTCTTTCTCCTTTTATTTTTTTTCCTCTTTTTTTTTTTGGGTTTGTTTGTTTGTTTGTTTGTTTTTAATGCATAAGGTGTTAAAAGCTAATATGTTCCTGAAAGAACAAGAAAACGTGGTTTTGCAAAATGCAGTGAATTTGGCTCTGTTCAATCTTCCCCAGTGCCATTATGGACTGAATTAATTAGCTTTTTTATTCAGAAGATAGCTATTTGTGGAATAGATTTGGCTTGTCATCCTAAACTATCCCTTTGCTGCCCTCTCTATGACCTGCATGCCTCCTTTGCTTTGGTCCCACTCTGTGGTTTTTGCCTCTACTGAATCCACAGGCTGGATGGGAACAGCCTGTAACACCCACTTGTCTATAAGCAATAAGAAAAATCACAGCAATATAGCAACATACAGGGCTAAGAAAGCTTTTTCCCTCTTCTGCTCACTTGCACTGGTGACCATCAGGTGCAGTATCACCTCCCTCCTGGTAGGGCTGTCTATTACCCGGCCAGAGGAGTTATCCTCCTTGCACTCCAGGAGTTTTCTGGGTCACCTGCAGCTCACTGTGTTGCTTTCCCAGCATGTCAGGGTGGTTGAAGCCCCTCAGCAGGACAAGAGCCTGTGAATGGGATGCCTCCTGTAGGTGGGCCAAGAAGGCTTTGTCAATAGGCTCCCCTTGATTGGGGGACCTGCAGTAGACACTATCTACAACATTCCTTGACTTCATCTCTGATTCTTCCCCATAAGCTCTAGACCTGCTCATGGCTATTCTTTAGAGACAGCTCTTCACTCTCTGTCCATCTCCTGATGTAGAGGGCAAACCCTCGCCCTCTCTTTCCTCACCTGTCCCTTCTGAACAGCCTGTAGGCATCAATAGCTGCACCCCCGTCCTGGCATTTGTCCCACCTGAGGAATGACAAGTAAGTCACAGTTTTTAGTAGCACGGTGGCTTCCAGCTCCTCCTGTTTGCTGCCCACGCTGTGTGCAGTGGTGTAGAGGCACCTCAGCTGGGCGCTCTGAAGTATTTCACTGGTGTTTCCATCTTGGTTCTGACTGCCTCACAGTGCCCTGGTTCATCTCTGCAAGACCTGAAGTGTGCTCCAGCACAGCCACTGTGTCTTGGAGCCACCAGCTCAGGGCTCTTGCTGGCATCCCATCCCTCTAACCCTGGCATGTCATCCCACAACTTGTCATGGCCAATCTTGATGTTATCCCCTCTCCCATCAAGTCTAGTTTAAAGCTCTGTTAGTCAGCCCTGCTGATTCATGAGCAAAGACCTTTGAGGAAGCTGAATTCCATCTGATGCCAGCAATAAGATGAAATTATGGTGAAATTAAACTTCTTTCCTTTCTGCCATGTGCTCATCTATGGTCAGGTTTAGACAGGCACAATCCTAGTGCCTCTAGGATTGAATGAAAAGCAGCGGTAACATTCTTGAAGAAATAAAGCAACATTCAGATCTGCACTCATTCAAGAACGCCTTTGAATCTGGTGTATTCATCACCAAAGGTTGAATTTACTACTGAGAGCTAGGCTACCCGATTTAACCCTGGCATTAAAAATTGATGTTAATGTAAATTTTTAATAACCCTATGGAAAAAGTTAAGAAAATAGCTGATTATGAAGAAATATGACATATTACAAACATATAACCTTACAAAGTTATTTAATGTCATAAGTGTATTATGGGAAAATGCAGGCACGAAAGGCTGTGGTTTCTGAGGAAGCTGCTTCTTTTAAAGTAGGACCCTGAAGAATCAGGTATTTATGAAAACTGCTGTACAAAATAATGCAGAGACAGGAAATCACATAAGCTGCTTTGGGGTTTTAGAAGACAGAGAGCAGATCGGAGGCTGCGTAAAACTGCTTGATGTATTTGATTTTCACTTGGAGGAAAAGAACATAAATGCTACGTTTTGTAATAAATTAGGTACCTTGGGAGGATTTTCACGTAACTACTACAACTGTTTACAAGTGTTGGGGCATCCAAGAAGAAACTCAGCTTTAACTCCCTCTCCTTTATATCTTCCCTTATTTGTTGTTCACTCCCTGCTGATGTAGTAAAGACGTTCCCTATTTATGAGCTCCATTATGAAGCATCACATAAGAGCACCAACAGAAGGAAAGCTGCCTGTACTGGCTAAAGCATTAGATTTACTGCCCTTTTCTCTTGGGAATTGCCTCTGGTTCCTCTAGGAGACACTTCCAATTCCTAACAATTTTAAAGGCTGATGCTTTAAAAATTTAAAAGTTTGGTTTTGGTTTTTGTTTATTATCCTTGGGATTTCAAGTTTTTCTCTCCCACCAGCCTGCTAGTTGGCAACATTAGCCAACTGGTTGATAAACAAGAATAAGCCACAAGGGAGTTGACTGTTTGGGGGGTTTTTACCATCAGTAACAGACTTTCAACCCCCTCTACCATTCTGCAGAAATTTAAAACTACTTAAGGATTAACTCTTCATAGCAAAGAGCCTGACTATCACTGTATCCATGGATATATGCCCCACACTCATGGAAATCATGTGAAGATTTCATACTCTCTATTGACTATGCAAAGAATTGAAAGGGTGCTTAAAAAACAGAGATCACGTATTAAGTCTGAAGTATTACAGTGGTTGTTTCTTCAGAGATTATTTTTAAGATATCCTAGTATAATGAAGGCTGTAGAGTGGCTTTTAGTGAGTAGATCTGGAAGAGCTAATAGAGAAAAATATTCCATGGATACCCAGATTAATAGATACAGAGTTATTTATTTGCTACTGATTTTGTGATAATTACACAAAGCTTTTTTTATGTCAAGTGAACTTTGCACCAGGGTTTTTCCAGTACACAAATCTGAGGAACTTCACAATTGCTTCTGAAGTTTTGAAAAGAAAAAAGGCTTGCTGCATACAAAAGCTAAGGTTATGATCAATTAAAAATGTAAGCACTTGACCAAACTTTTGAGGCTTTCCAGAGCATATTAATGAAAAGAGAGGGATGGTACAATTAGGAATGCAGTGCAAAATGGAAATAAAATTGACAACATCAAATTACTTTATTATACTTTCTACAATTTACTGAAGTAGCTCAACATTAAGAAATGGAAGCATTTTGTCATTCTGTCCAAAGCCTCTAGAACAAATGAGAATTAGTGAATAACTATTGAATTGTGCAGTTGTCTGCTTTGCTAATTCTAAACTTTAATTGATGTATCTAATGATTTATATGAGTAACTCTGAGAAAGCAGTGTGGTAAATTTTAATATCCTAGTAATAACTTGGTAGAGAGAAATTGCTTCACTAGATCCTAAACTGTGTTAAAAATTACTGTGTTGGTAAATCTCTAGTTATATGGTTTGTGTACATATAATTCCATATAGATAGATATAGATATGCTTAATTAGACATTCAAGCAAAAGAGCAGTTTCTGCTCAACAGCTTTCTCATTGCACTGGCTGGTTTATGAAGTGAGATTTCCTTTCTGTATAGCCCTTCCCTCACATCAGTCAATCAGGCATTATCTGGGGGACCATAATGGCACAAAATACTTGCCACAATTGTGCTACCTGGCGAATGGTCAATGTTTCTTACAAGAAATAAGGTTTATCAAAATAATGTGAAGGAATTACTTATTTCAGTATGTATCTGGAATGATATGAAATGGGTATTTGCTGTTCGTATAGGAAGAATGCTGTACTTAAAAATGCTAACATCTTGCACTTTGGGCTAACATTTAGTGTCACCTGATATAGATATAAATTAGTAATTTATTAATCATAACTCAGATTAACAGCTTCTTTTTTTTTTTCAGTTTGAGCATTGCTGCTGCTGCATAGGGCTAAATTTCCTGTTCTTGCAGCCATTTAGGCCTAATAAAGTGTAACAAAATGAGCAAAGCTGGTAGGCAATTTTGTAGCCTTTCCTGTGAGTAATTTTGAAATAAGCATATTACAAGCGAAAGGATGTTAGTTTTGCATTTTGATATGCTGTGTTTCAAGAAGTTTTTGGAAAGGCCCTAAGCTGTGTTAGCCCAGAGTAAAACAGAACAGTGCAGCAAGTACAAACTCAGAGGATAGTACCAGCAAATACCATTGCATAGCACAGAATTTAATTTTTATTTTCCAGAGAGAATCTAATTGAAAAGTGTGTTTCAGTATAATGGTGTCATTCATGGTTTGCAGACCATGAGAAAGTCACCTCTGTCAGTAATTGCTCCAAATAGCAAGGTATGAGATGTGCTCTTTTTAGTTAGCTTATAAAGGATTAGAGCCCCAGAATGCTCCGAGTGTTTGCAGCATTTGGAAAGGGTTTTGCTTCCTGAAAACAGCCATCTTCCTAAGCTGGGGCATTAGAGCCAGTCATTGGGGTTGAGTTGCTCTTTGGGAACTGGCATTAATATGCAGTTCCTACAACACACCCATCATGCTTTGTGCACCTCTTTCCTCTCAAATGAGTGTGTTTGGCATCTGCAGTATATAAATCACATATCCTCCTTCCTTGGGAAAGTAACAGGCACTGGGACCAGAGCATGGCTGGCTGGATGCTTGTGCTGGAAGGAAGGGCAGTCAGGGAGCCCACACCCTTGCCAGAAATGCACCAAAGGATCGCCTCACATGAGAAGGGTTGTGGTGCCCTGGCCAAACTTTTCCTCTTTCTGTACAGAATAAGAAAAATCAGCCAACGGTACAAGGGGGGTGTTTCCACTTTGGCTTTCTCACAGCATGGTCCCCATGGAGTTTCTCATTCAGCATAAAAGCAGACAGCACAAGAACACACAGCACAAGCATTCCCAATCACGGGAATTTGTGGAGGATTAGAGGAGACCAACACACGGTCTGCAGCTGCCTGGTTTGTAAAGTAACAGCTATGGAGCATGGGAATGGTGGTTCCTCTTCTCCCAGCTGCAGGTTGTGGTGATGATAAACAAGTATTTTTCCATCTTCCAGCAGTGAATTGAGCTTGGAGTGTATTATTTAGGCTTTAATCTGGGGGGAAGTCAGATTTCCTCTGAGGACAAGTACATTTTCCAGCTTTGCCTTGGGAGACACTTTCCTCACATTTTTTATTCCTGAGAAGTGCCAAGAAGGGAAGCAAAGGCAAGGGAAAAAATGAGAAGCTGGAACCAGCTTGCCCAAATACACTGGCACTACCTCAGCTGAGCTGGTGATGAAGGTTGGTCTGAGACATGGCTAAAGAACTGAGATTATTTTGTCTTATCTACACTGGTTCAGAGCACAGGGGAAAATATCCATCACAGTTTGCATCCAGGTACTCCATTTGCAAATTTGCAACAACTGCAGTAGCTGCTATAAAATAGAGTGGATTTGGTTTGGGGTTTTCCTGCAAAAATCTTTTGTGGCACTCTACAAAGGATAGAGTAAGAGCAGGTGTTTAAAGAGAAGACCACGATAAAACACAAATCTTCTTAATGAGTTGTAATCAACCAAAAAGCTAATGGGGTTGGGGCAGTTCTTGTGAGTGTCTGAGGAGTCACGTCTCCAGAGCAGGCTTTGCATCCATATGGTAAAATCCTTGGGAGCCAGGAATTGAGGTTGCTTTCATTCCAATTCAAACAAGCCTGGTAAGGTTCCTCTGCTTTTGTAAAGATGTAACACAAATATCTTTTCAATATCTCATTGCTGACTCTCAGGGTTGTATTCTTGGATCTAATTCAGCCATTTAGTGTCCTAAGCATTAACATTCAGTTGATTTATATTTCTGTGCTTACTAATTGCTAATTCCTTAGAATTTATGGGCCTCTTTTTCATCACATTCAAAGGGCTTTATCCAGAGGTATGAAGGGAAACATGGCTACAGGGAATGCAAACTTTGTAACTTGACCTAATCTCACCTCTCTTATCTCTCCATTCTCTCTTCAGGTTTTCACCAGTGTCTTGTTTTCCAGGAAAACTGTCTTTAAGCTGCATGTTCTATGACATATGTGCTTTTCTGTTTTCTGCTGTTTAATTAATAACCCACCAATTTTGGCTGAGGCTGTGAAATCAGAGATAACATGTACCTGTTTGAATATAACCAGGTCCTTTGTTATATTACCAAAATCATGGACTCTAGGAAACTGTATAATCCTCAAGAAATCTCAGCAAGCCTGCAAAATAATCTACTGCATCACACCTTGAGCTCTGCTAAGGACTGGCTTTAGTGTCAAAGCCTGCGATCAAAAATCCTTTCCAAGCTTTGAGGTGCACACTGCAGTAGATCTGGGTGCTCTAAATCAGTTATAATGGTGGCATTTCCTGTGGGCTCTCTATGTATTAGGTATTGTCTTTTTAACCCATATGAAATGTCTTTTCTTTCCATTCCATTATATGGTCTATTGTACTCTCTTTTTTTTTAATTTATTTTTATGAGAAATCAGTGATTTCTTATCTGCCTTCTCTGTACCATGCATAACTTTAGATAATTTATCTTGTTCTTTTTTTTCTATAGTAAACAGCTCTGCTTTTTTGGTATTGGTGCTTCAGCTCTGTATCATTTTTGTCTCTCTAGGGTTACTCTGCATGGAGTTTCTTTCTTTGAAGATGGAGTAATCAACAATATTCTGCAACTGTCTACAATATTTCTAGCAAGGTAACATATAGATTATACAGATGTAGATAAACTGGAGTTGTCTTATATTTACTCATTCTACACCTCTGTATTTGGAAGTTACAAAAAAACCCAGCTGCATGTTGAAGAGAAGTTTTTAATTAAGCTATCCGCAGTGGCATTCTCTTTAAATAATAACAATTCTTTAAAATAATAATAAACATGAAACCCTGTAAGCCTTGCAGGTAATTCAATTGTTCCTCTGGCTGCCTGAGTGCTCCCAGCTGAACAGTTTGCTTCACGGGTTTGTCTGACTGGAAGGCAGAACAGAAGCATTTTTCCCAAAGTGCTTCCCATTTAGCTATGGCCAAACCTCATGAGAACTGTGGCTCTTAAAAAGCAGCTCTAAATTATTCCACTTTGGGTGGTTCTGGCTACTTCATTGACATGGAAATGTCTTGAATCTAAAAAGAAATTTGCATAGGTTTAATTTGTGCAAACAATGTATTATTAAGGTTTTTTTAATCATGCAATAGTTTTGAATACTGCACTTAAGTTTACTGGGGTGATAATTAGAATACTAAATACTTCTGTCAGTGACATCCCTTAAATGTAATTTAACAGTGGATAAGAACACAAAATTTTTCAAAGATGAGATTTGGTTTCCTCTAGAAGATCTGAAATCTACTTCTCACAGGGTAAAAGTAAAATGTAGTATCGTTTTCACTACTCCCCAGTGGTGTATCATGCAGCCAGTGTATACACCACCACCTATGATTTTGCCTGCTGCATGCTCAGTGTTCAGGAAATAAGCTAGAATAAATTTACTTTCCATCTGCTGTATGCTTGCGTGTAGGAGCAGCATGACTATATTTAAAGAAAATTTATGAGGGAAAAAAAGTATTTCAGAGCTTAAATAAACAGGCTTTGTTCACTTGACTGATGCTCAGTGGCGACTTTTGGAAGTGGCCGAGAACCTTCCAAAATGTCTTTTCATGGCTGTAGGACTGAGCCTGGGGGATTTTGATTTTGGGGAGGAGGGTGGGGTATGGATACTATTGCAGTGCAATGGTATCATCATCAACATGCCTACGTAAACATTTCTAACACCATCAAATTCACTGCAGGGCGGAGCACAAAACCTTGCTTGTAGTTTTCTGCTAGGGAGAGCTGAGAAGCTGTATCAATCCCCAAAAGGATGGAGACAGCTTTTCACTAAATTCTTTATTCATGCCCATAATACTGACAGAGTCAAACAGAGATGTTATAGCATGAAGTGGCTTTCTTCCATCTAAGGATGAAATAATAAATTTGAAGCATGGGAAAAGTGCAAAAAAGTCACAGTGCTGGTTGAAGAGACCAAATCTTGTGTGCGATTCTGTTCTTTAAGAAGCACATACACAAAGCCATGAGTAAATACTAATAAAACCTGGAAAAATATCACTAAAGACAAAATATTCCAAAGGCAATGTTATCAAAATCCTTTGAAACGGAATTAAAAGATCATATGGACCTGCAAAAGCTGTGGGGATCAGGGTCCAAGAGAACTAAATTCTTGACTTTAGTTTCCAGTGTCCTTTGCCCTTTTGCATCAAGCAGGAGCTTCTTCCAAAAATAATTTCCTGAATGCAAATGACCTGTTATAGCACTTATTACTTGGGGTATAATGTTCGAAGCAGGAGTGACCCTTAAATTAGTTGACGAACACATATGAAACTTGCAACTTCTAATAATAGTGAGGCAAGTCTTCCATATGTTGTTATAAATTTCAGTCCGAGATGATTAACGTGGCTCACAGGCTACTCTTGTAAGATGATAGAAGAGATATTTTTGCTGCATCTCCTGAGAGGGCTAGTGTTTCAAATTATTTCCAAACAAGCTTCTTCCAAGTGAGAGATGGTTCTCATTTTTTTGTCACCTTAATAAAAAGGTGATGAACACTCTCTTCTTAACTGTGCCCTTATATGAACATCAAACAAATACTATGACAGTATGATGTGATAAGTATGTATGTGCTATCCATGAAATAATGTTGTATTCATAAATACAAGTCATTAATTTATCGTGCCTGTCATTATGTTTGGAATAGAGTGCTTGTATTGTAAGCCTGAAGGGAATCTCAGAAGTGAATTCAATAGATATATCTTTATTCAAAATTATTTTTACTTATAGCAGGTCTCTATCTAGTATATTTTACATCAATTCTGTCCAAAGACTTTAGAAGAAAAAATCTTATGAACTCCTTTATTAATTAAAATCAAGGCAGTAGTAAATTGGGTAGCAAATTGTTTACAGCCATAAACAAGATGGAGGGGCCTAGGATCTTTTTTTTGGTATAGAGAAAGGTGACTGATGAAGCTCAAAGGATCATATTTGGTTTCAGAATATGAAAACTTGGGTCTTGGCTCTACTGAAATAATCGATAATTCTGTCACGCAAATATGGATTCATCTCTTCATTATATGAAATCTTGCTCTATGGAGTCACTATGGCAAACTGAAGAGCCAATTTTCTGGTTCTGTTCTCTGAGTTGTTGGGGTCACCATGGACAGATTGGTGTTTCCCGCCCAGCAGCAGTGGCACCACGAGCACTAACAGTTGATCAGGGACTGTATTCCTCCTACCGCCTCCGGCAGCTGTCGGCCCACCCGCTTCCTGGCCATGCACCCACGAAGCAAAGCTCTGCTAAGGCACTGGAGCCAGCTCCGAGGGAGGTGACACATCCCTGCTGTCACTGCAGCACAGCCATACGGCACAACACGATTCCTTGTGCCCAGTGCCATGGCCCGGCTTGTGCAGCGCTGGCTCAGATCGCTCTGCACAGCTCCTCACTGCACACATACGGTGAGCCTACACATTTTCCAAACTTCCACACCCATTCCCCCTCATTGTCTCTCATTTCCCCACTGTTCAAAAGTAAATCTAATTTTCTGCTTGGAGGACATTTGTGAGAACAGAATGTATGGTGTTCCAAGACAGTGCCCCAGTGAGACCTCTGTTAGCAGGCAGCTGGGTATGAAGGTGGCAAATGGTACAGGTTGCAGGCAGTTAGCAGTTATTTATTTATCTACTAGTAGTATGTGATGCTGTTCCTAGATGAGATGGATAAAAACACAAAATATTCTTCTTTGGCTGAAACTATTCATCCTGATTCATCCTGTCTGATTCAGAAGAACTGAGGCTTGAAATGCCTGTCTGTATGTGGATACTGTTGACGCTGGCTGAAAAGAATTTGTCAGACTGTGTGTGTTTGTGAGCTCTTAGCTGTGCCACTGAACAACTCCTTTAGTTCACTAAATGCAGGCTTGTTTTGAAGCTAAGTGACACAAATTTTGCTGTGGAAACTGCATCCAGTAGTTGGCCTCTCATCACAGAGCCTGTATTTGAGTAAAGTTTTCCAGCTAGTAAGAGGTCATGCCGCATACAAGCAGGATCTTGAACTTTGAACTGTGTGATATGAACAATCTTTAATTCAGCATCAAAAAGACTTCTGACTTGAAGGCAAGGGGAAGAAGGGACAGCCAGAAAGAGAGTGAGAAGTTATTCAAGTTAGTATTAAGCTATAGAATTGTTGGCAGACCACCTGCATTAGAATGGCCTTCCTGGATTTTTTGTAGCCCGTTTTTCTCTCAGAGATTGTATTACTTTCCTATATTAACTACTTTATCAAAATATAACCATATCATACTGAAACTCCCTCCAAGGCATTTTCTAGTTTTATGAGCTACTGGATCATAGATTATTAGAGTACAAAACTCTCTCTGTGTGTATGTCTGTGCATATCTGTCCTTGTTAAAACTTAGGGCCACATCCCAAACCAATGCGATACAGTATGTCTGATGCCTCTTGGTGTCTGCACTTTACAACAGCCCAGTGCTGATCCAGAGAGGTTTAATTCTCATATAATACTCATCACATTTTTCTCACGTGCACTTCTGCTTGTATAACAAAACCAGCATCAGTTCATACTGCCCGAGGTGTGCTCTTTTGTAAGCCAGAGCTTGCTGGAAAATGGATGGAGGTTGGAGCTACCACCATTAAACATCCATGGATAAATTTTGTAGCCTTGGTTGTTTTTTGGCAGGCTTCTATAAACAAGATTTTGCCTTAGATCCAAGTTTTCCTCCAGTCTAAACCTTATTTGTCTTTGCCTAACCCAATGCTTAGGCATCACCTCTCAGGGCATACTGGCAGTGTACTGTAGGTCTGACTTGACCCTAGCTCCAGCCCTGGCTTAGCTCAGCAGCCTCTGCCAGTCCCAAACCTATGAGTGCACCCACCACCTGTCAAAGGTGAATGCTATATCTCAATTAACACTAAAACCTAGGTATTAATCCTGATGTTATTCTGTCTCAAAGCTTATTCCACAAACCCTTTACTATTCAAATCATGCCATCTCAGTTTCTAGATTTTTTTAGCAGTAGCTAATCTTTAGCTGCAATGGCTTGTTTAGAATTATGCATATTAACAGATCAAATACTTTGAGTCTTTTTAGTCATAAAAACTTTTTTATATGCGCTCAAGATTAGCTTTTCTTCAAAGCCTTGCCTTAATGAAGTAAATGTGTAGCAAGCTTATGCCATCTAACTCCATATTCCAACTGAAATATTCTTGCCACTGCTATATTAAAGGTAGGAATGGATATCATAAAATTAATGAGAAATTGGGAAAAATGAGACTTGAAGAACTCTAGTCCAAAAGGGCCCCTGAAATGTGAGCTCATGCTCTGTTGAGTCTCACAGCGTCACCATTACACAGACTATCCATGACTGACATTTATTTCAGCAGAGGTGTTCCACTTGCTCATGATGTCCTCAAGACAGTTGTGTTCCCCCAAATAAATGACTTTTTCAATGTTAAAAGTTTTTTTTTTCTTCTTGAAATCAAATTGCAAAGTTATGTGTATAGGGATCTACCTATAGACTGAATGAAATTCATTATTTGCTTCTTTGCTGTTATGTGGTTATAGATAATATTTCTAGTTACAACCTCCAAAAAATGTTTTTGCATCTTTCTATTTGATCTATATAATGTCATAAACTTCCCTGTCTGATTTGAAGATGATGCAGCTGAAAACCTCGTGATAAAGTGGAAAGGACATCTAATATTGGATGGTATCTCAGATAAGACAATTAGAACATTTGGGTATTGAATAATGTCTGGAGACATCAAAATATTTAGTATGTGAGGTAATCATGATGACACTGTTGGTAAATTAGACTCTTCTGAAAATTAATTTCAAATTCATCTTCTCATTTCAGTGACAGATGAAGTCATTTTGTGACTTTATGTGCCGGTTTGGACAAATTTGGAGGAAAAATATCCTCCAAAAGAAAACAGGTTACAACCAGCCCTCCCCTGCCAGGTTCCGTATAAAGGCACAAAGTTAATTTCTGGGCATAAAGCAGCAATAGGGGATACACATCATAAAGTCACCCCAAGACACTTTATAAAAGAATTTATTTTCCATTTGTGCTGCAAAAGGTGATGTTGGTGTATGAGAAAAAGTGTACAGAGGGCTTGATCTCAGTCAGCAAGGCAATTTAGGGAAATGGAAGTTTTCAGCAGCAGCAGTAGCTCAAATTCAGTCATCCATAAATCTCCCTGAGGGATGTGATTCCTCAGCATCTGTATCCTTCAGTCCCCTGTCGTTGCTTTAATGTATCCTCTGAAGGAGTCACTACCCCGGCTTCTTCCTAAGGCATCTTCTGTCTCATTTCCTATTTGAAAATGCATTTGCCCTGTGCTCAAAGGAAGCCAGTTTTATTGCCCACCTCATTAGGGCACTGAGCAGTTCAGACTGCATGACAGGAGCAGTCTTTGGTGGTCTCTCCACAGGCTGCCTGTGATATCCCTGAGAGTTGGGGGGGATGCATGCCTGCCCTCAAGGAAGATTGAGAGAAGTGGGCCAGGCTCTTAAAGCAGCAAAAGCCATCACCACTGCTCTTATGGCAGCAAGAGTTCACCCTTTCACATGTTTGTAGTGCTTAATCTTTCAAGGTGGAGAAACTGGTCTCACAGAGAAACACGGTTTGGGGACTTACTACAGGTACTAGGAAAAACTCTCAATTTCACACCCATTCATCATCTTTAGCCTATCCCTAAAAACACACGAAGAATATGTTTTAGGGGATGAATTAGTTCTTAGGGGCAGGATGACTTACTATGAGCAAAGCTGGGATGAAATAATGTGGTGGGTTAAGCTCAGTTAACAGCCACACACCCACCTGGCTGCTCATACCCTCCTCTCTCCTGATGGATCTGAAGAAAGTAGGAGGAAGGAAAGACTTGTGGATGGATATAAAGGCAGGTGCAGCCAAAGCAAGGTGTGAAAGCAAGGCAGAGGGGGAGGAAAAGGGAGGAGTTGTTGCTCATCATAATGCTGATCTCAGTGTGGAAATTTGAAGGTACAGATGTTGGTACAACATTCCTCTGAAACATACGACTTCTCTACATTAAGTACATTAACGTCCACAGATGTTACAAAATTTGGGGGAGCAGGGTTTTAGAGTGTCACTGTTCTGCTGATCCACAACCTCGCCTGCAGTGATGTCTGTCTTTATCTCTGCTGGGAGGCAATTTCCTGTTTAATAATTAATTTTAGTATCTTTTTGGAGCAGGAGCCCTGACAGTGATTTTTATTTTGGAGAAGGAAATGTTATGGCAAGATTGGGCCTTACATTCCTCTTATTTCTCTGTATTGTTTCCTTTTGTGTGGCAATTTTTGTACAGCTACTGCTTTGTTGGTGCCCTCAGGGCTCTTTGTTTTAGGCGTGCCAGCAACCGTCTTTCAACATGATTCTTGCTTTTTTCCAGCTAATATTTGACTGTCACGAAGCTATAATTTTCAGTGTAGAAAGAAGATGGCTTTGTTTGCAGCTCTATGTCACAGGGAAGCCTGATCTGGTGGTGTATTGCAGTGCACATCCCGAAGTTTGAGTTTATTCTAGGAGAGATCTAAATGCAAAACATTTACCCGCTTTTTCTCTGTCCGGCTTCTCAGCTGACTGTAATTCTGGTGGGTGGCTTTTCAGTCACAAATCTCCTTTGATCCTCTTTGCAATATTCTAATGCCTCATGTTTGGTTAATCCTCTTGCTGTGCTGCTGCCTGGGTTTTCCAGGGCTGCAGTTTGCATGTCTGCCTAGGCTTCATGCCTTAGTGCTGTTAGGTACTGATAAAAAATTAAGTAAAAGAGGACTTGCATATAAATTAGGAATATTTCTGTGGCTGGTATACTGCCTTATTTGAAAAAAAAAGTGAATAAGATTTGGTATTTATTGTATCTATTTATGTTTTCCAGCCCTGTGCACAGGGTAAGGATGGTCTCTGCTCACCAGGAGGTAAGTGCCTGGCTGCACAGGCTGGTGCAAACCACACCAGGGCTGCTCAGGGTGTGGGGTGGCAGAAGCCACGTGTGTCCATAGTCAATGTATGCTCAGACTCACTGCTGACCTCCTGCCAAACACAGTCTTCAGTTTCATAAATAGACTGAAAAAAAGCAATAGCTGCCTCTTCCCCAGGCAGAGCTCCTGGGGGGGTTTGTTGCTGCTGTTTCAGTTTTCCTCCATGATGAATGTGCAGTGCTGCTGTGGTGATTTAGCACTCGGCTTCTGTGTGCACCACAGGAGCCATCATGAAGAAAGGTTTCTTAGAAAAAAACACCCCTAATTATTGCTATGGCCCCAAGATCAGCCCTTGGCCTGAGGCCATTGTGTGTGGGGAACAGGGTGCACTCCTCTGTTACTGCAGGGCCCAGGTCAGGGCTCGCTGCCAGTGAGTATTCCTTAGCTGAAATGCTCAATCTCCTCCTGCTGGAAGAAATTCCACTCTTCCAGAAAACTGTCATCTCCAGTGAGAATTAGTGCTCAATTTTTTGGCTGCTTCTGAATTCCTTGGGTGTCTTTGCTCTGTGGTTACTCAGAGACACTGATCTCACTGCCCTTGGGGAGAGTTTGGAGAGTTCCGAGGAGTCAGCACCACTCTCTGTTCCAGGACACAAAACCTGGAAATCCCCAAGAGCACAGATTTTGTTTTAAAGATTCCTAAAATTGCCCAAATGGATTTCCACTACAAACTTTCTAATGATTTCTGGATTAATTATGCAAATGGAAACAAAAGCATCTAACAACTAGTACAGTCAGTTGAATAAACATTTGTGCTGTGTAGAAATGCGTCATTTATTTTCTTGATTATCTTAGCAGTTTCCCAGCCTAAATGATTCTGTGATTCTGGTTTCTTCTTTTTTACTTTGATGGTAAGTACAGGTTGTTCTATGGGAGAAAAGAATACCCACCTATTCCATCTCTTTTTTTTTTGAGCAGAGTGCCTTTATAGTGTAACTTTGTCATAATTATTTTTTAGCAAATTTTTAAGCATCTAGGCAAATTCTAAGTAAATAATGTTGGTTTTTTTCATGGAAAATTTTGCAAATATGATGGTTTAAGCAGTTCTAAATATCTTTGCACAGATGTTGCTGACTGGATGAAATGAATTTCTGCAACTCAGCCCCTATCCAATGAAGTCCTGCAGGATACACTGAAGTGTAAGTACATGAGTAAAACTGAGCATGTTCTTCAAGTTCTGCTGCTAAATGGGATATTTTATCAATTAAAAAAAAAAAAAAAAAACCAAGTCCTTCCCCAAATGTCTCATAGTGATAATCACAAAGTGCTGGGGGTTCTTTAATGGGTACAGAATTCAGTGCATACACTGATTTTGTGTTTCTTCTTTGAGTTATAGCAGTACATGCACATCCAACTAACACCAAAAGAATTAAAACTAATAGCAATGGGCTAAACCTATTTTAAATATTCAGGATCTCTTCATACAAGAAAGTGGAATTAGGCTTTATATCTATATTCTGTTATATTTTAACTTAAAAACTATCAAACCTTTTTTTGAAAGCAGGAGGATGGCACATTCCAAAAATAATCATGACATAGAAATCAATGTTGTGCCCTAAGGTTTAGAGCAATTGTGCAATCCCCACTGTCATGTACTTTTGGTAGTAACAGAGTTGAAAATTAGGGCAGCACTGAGTGACTTCCATGGCATGTGCTTGGGTATCCTGCAATCATATTTGTCCTTACTTTTAATCAACCTGGTTGCAAACAAGAAGGAAATATTTTAAGAAAATAAAAGCTCTGAGAAAAGGCTTTGGTAAATCTCAGTTCTACGCAGAACAGCGAGAGCAGCTGAGAGCAGTGTAAAATGAAAGAAGAATTAGGTAAAAAAAAAAGAAAAATCCATAGCTGAGGAAAGGAACACCTTTCCCAGGCACAGAGTTTTTGAAAATAGAGCCTTTGTTTAGATGGAGGTTCCTTAGTCTATAAAGCTGTGTTGCAGTGACCTGCTTTGCATCATGGGTTTGATTTTGAAACTCTACCTAAGTACTTATTACAAGGTATTCACAGCATAACAGGTATAACTTCAAGGCTTTTGGATTATTAGGAGATTTTAGTTACTAACAAAAATCTTCAGGGCTTTCTAGCTCTTTAGACTCCATATTGATTCTTCTCAGACTGCGCAACATTTTCCAACCCGTACCACTAGTGGATTACTGCACGTATAAATAGATTTTGTAAAGTCACCGTGTGGCTGTGGGCATGCTGGGGGGAACACCTGGGGCAGAGAGTGCTTGTCATGGCTTCCCTTTAACTCTTCAGCTGAATTAGAAATCTGTGCCTCAGTAAAGCCCTCCCTAGTACCAGTGTATAGTTAAAAAAATGAACTGAGAAACAGAGCAAGTGTTTCAGCCAGTGACCTCTGATGAGGGATTGAGTTGGCATTTGGATTTGGATAAATCCATGGAGTTTTGTAGCCCTTTTTTGAATGCCACATTCCTTGTCAGTGGGTTCTTAAATGAACTTAAGCACTGCTTGGGAAAAATGATTGTATTTTCTCTGCTTTCTGTCGGGAAGGCAGGGAGAATCTGAGCCAGCATCTGTGGTGTGCAGGACTGAAGGACTGACCATCCAGGCAGCACAATGGCAAAGCCAGAGCATGTGCTCCTGCTGCCACCTGGCCAACCACACAACTCAGGTCAGAAGATGTGGACGAAAGCTGGGGTTACTGTAAACTGGGCACAGGAGAAATGGCAGGGAGCTGAGGTATTGCCAGGCAGAAGGGGACATGAGTAGTCCAGAAATGAGAGTGGGTTATTGTGGGTCTATGGGACAGAGAGAAGGAGTTGAAGTCTTGGAGAAGGGTTTGCAGATGTGGAGGAGTTGTGAAGAGTAGCAGATGGAAGGGCAAGGGCAGGAACTGTGAAATTGTATCAGAGGGAGGCAGAAACCAGGTTTCATTTTTTCTGTTACCCTTGGACAAACTCATTACAACTTTGCCATCTGGTGCAGAGGTTGTTAAGTGACAAATTTTAACCCAAAAGAAGTAGTTTAGTAGTTTCTTACCCAAGTTCCTCTGAAGCTTCAGCATAGCTATCATCCAGTCTGGGTACCACTCCAGCAGTACCAATGCTAACACCATTCCCTGGCTTCTGTGGTTCAGTTTGCAGCAGTTTCCTCCGTTGCAGATGTATTGATGCTGCATCCACATCACTCTGGGGTGAAGATGTGCACACAGAGCAGGGCATGCGAAGAATTTAGAGGATTTGGACCATGTTATAGGAAGATCTAGCAAACTCCAATAAGCAAGTAACTAATAAAAAAAATCTAATAAAATATATATCAGATCTTGTGACAACAAAAAGTCAAACTTGCTTCAAAACAACTTCTTCTGAAGGGAGAGTGCCTTCCTTACCCCTACAGGAAAATGCTTTCAGCCACTGCAATTCAGGAGAGGGGTGCAAGAGGCAGCATTTTCTGGCAAGTTGAGTCTCAGGAAAGGCTTTGATGCCTGTGTTCTCCCAAACCAGTTCATGCCCAGCAAGGGTTCCTGCACCCAGGCAGGGGGTAGGAGAACTTGAAGTCCCATAGCCCTACTCCATGGGCAACTGCTGCACCTCTGAGGCCTCCATTTTGGGGCTGGGGCACCTCAGATTTGGGTATTGTGGTTTTCAACATTACAGCGCCCAGGTCTGGCCCCAGCCTTGCACACTGAAATGCTTTACGATCTAAATATTTCATCGACTGCCTGGCCTGTGCCTGTGGTAGTCATTTCAAATGGATGCTCTGCATTTAAAAGCACTGACTGCTTTGCCTCAGCCCAACATAATCAGCTGTCTTACAAATTCCACAGCTAATAAAATATTAAATCTGTTTTGGCACCCAGAAATAAATACAGGCTCGAGATTCTCATCCCATGTCTCTCCCTCTCCTTAGCTTCCTGTCCCTGCCACATCACACTGAGGTGCGGCTGCTCAAGACAAGGCTTGTTTTGGGTCGTGACACAAGAGATGAGCAGTGCACCAGGACCAGGGTATTATCTATTGGGATGCAATGAAGTGATCCAGTCAGGCACCAGCTGTGCTTGCAGCCTGTGCCATGCAGAGGAAGGCAGCCTGTGGAATGTCTGCCCTACAGCTCCAAGTTGCTCAGTGGGAGCTGCATTCATTAAAAGCTGAAGTTAAAAGTAGAGCCTTGCATTAGAAACTGGGCTAGAATAATAAAGAGCACAGTAGCCATAAACCTATACAAAGATATTTATAATTTAGTTACTAAATTCTTGTTAAAAAACAGGAGATAGTTTAAAAATCACTGTTGTAATAATACCAGTGTGTTAATGCAAGGTAACCATGCCTTTCCAATACTTCATCTTGTTTTAATTCTCAGGGCTAGGAGTTTATTTGATTTTCTCCTCCAGCCACCTACAGGTGACCTAAAACAGTAATGAAACATCTGCACACAATCTACCCAGGTCAGCAGGTCCCAAGTCAAAGCTCCTTGAAATCAGAGGGCACAGTGTCACCAGCTTTAACAGGCTTTGGGTCGAGCTCCTCAGACCTGCCCTTGCAAACACTTGCAGCACGTGTTTAGTGCCCAAGGGGCTTAATCCTGGCTGGGGATCTTGTCAGATTAAAAATCACACGTGAGGACCTGGAGCTGATGTGCACCTGAGGTTGCCTGCCCTGGGAACTGCTGCTGAGGGTCGAGCTTAGGTCTCCTGTTGCAACCCAGCCCCAGAAACCCTTCCTTTGGTCTCTAAGGGAGCATAGTTCCCATTAGAGCTGGATGAAATGACACAGCAAACGCAGTGTGTACAAACCCTGTGCACAGCACTTGTCAGCACAATGCTTTCTCTGGGCTCCGAAGGCAGTAATTAGTAAAATATATGGGGTTTTTAATTCACAGGTGGACTGTTTGCAAGTAATGAGTGTAATATTGTGTGCTGTTGTTGGGTGGTCACAACAGCTGTAGCAGCAACCCTTTCGTACAAGGAGCTGCTGGATTTTGTTGGTGGAGGTATACAGGGGTGGCTGCCTGCTCCCAGTCTCCCAGCTTTCCAGGCTAGGGAGGGTTCCCAGCTGTTGGAGACCAGAGGGATGTTGTTCCTGTTTTTCTGCACCTGTGCATCCTCTGGCTCTCCCAGCCCTGCACAGTCCCTTCAGGACATGATCACAGTAGTGCAATGGATGATCTGTGACCAGCAGCTACAGTTACAGTGGTGTTTCTTTTGACTGATGTTACCAGTGTAGTGTTGCCTTCGGCTTTGAAAATGCTGCAAGAGATTCCTTGGCAGGCCCATGACTGACTGGAAATGTGTTAGAAACCTACCTGACAATTAGAATTAGGCTTGACAATTGGAAACCTGCTTGGCAATAATCATTGAGCTGCTGCAGCGTGTCCAGGAACAGGCAACAGAGCTGGTGAAGGGGCTGGAGAATCAGTCATATGAGGAGGGGCTGAGGGAGCTGGGGGTGTTTAGTCTGTTGAAAAGAAGGCTCAGGGGAGACCTTATTGCACCCTAGAACTACCTGAAAGGAGGGTGTAGTGAGATGGGTTGGCCTCTTTTCCCACATAGCAGCAATAGATCCAGAGGAAATAGCCTCAGGTTGTGCCAGGAGAGGTTTAGGTTGGATATTAGAAAAAGTTCCTTCATCGAAGGGGTGGCCAAGCATTGTAACAGTCTGCCCAGGGCAGTGGTGGAGTCATCATCCCTGGAGGTATTTAAAGGCTTTGTAGCTCTGGCACTAAGGGACATATTTTAGCTGTGGACATGGCAGTGCTGGGTTATCAGTTGGACTTGATGATCTTGGAGGTCCTTTCCAATCTAAATGATTCTCTGATTCTATAAAACTGTTGCCTAAATAGATGGGAAGACTTAGCCCCAGTTCAGCACAGGCACTGAAAGCGAGTGCTAACTCCAGTGAGGGGCATGAGCACAGTGCCCAGCCCTGCGGCACCCCGGCTTTTAGCCTGTTGCCACAGGACAAGCCAGGGCCCAGCATGAGCCTCGTGTCCCCACGCCTGTCACTCTCAGGGCCAGGAGACTTCTGCAAGTCCTGGGGTGCTGTTTGCCAGCCCCAGCCAGGTGTGAGCTCTGTGACAGCCTCCCAGAGGTGATGCCCAGGCATGCTCGTGTGTATTGTGCAGTAGTTTGGGTGTCAAGAACTCCCCCAAAACAGGAATGCTTTACCCAGGATGTCTGTTTGCAGCCTTTCTTATGAAATAGTTTTCAGTTTTAGCATCGCTTTTATTTTTGAAAGTTGAAAATGTTATTTTACGTCGCTCATCTCCTTCATTCTGGAAGCTTTCTTTTGGAATGGGGGCGTTTCCTAAAAAGCTTTGGTATAATTAATACTTCTCTGTGGTTGTACATGATTTGATGCTGCCTGACAGGATAAAATCAGAGATGCATCACCCAGGCCTCTTCCCCAGTCTTTCCCACTGTTTTCTTTGCTTTAACACTCACCAGTCCTTGCATGCTCAACGTGTTTTGGCACCTCAGTGCTGTCACAGGGCTGAGTGGAACGCGAAATGGCAATGGCCCTAAGCTTTTATATGCCAACGCTATTCTTTGAGCATGCTTTTCTACATTTCACAGAATCACAGAATTGTTAGGCTTGTTGGAAGGGGCCTCTGGAGATCATCCAGTCTACCCCTCCTGCCAAGGCAGGGTCACCTGGAGCAGGGGACACAGGAATGCACCCGGGTGGGTTTGGAATGTCACTGGAGACTCCATGACCTCACTGGGCAACTGTTTCAGTGCTCTGCCACCCTCAGTGTAAAGTTCTTCCTCGTGTTGAGGTGGAACTTGTTGTGTTTTAGTTTGTGGCCATTGCTCCCCATCCTGTTGATGGGCACCACTGAGAAGAGTCTGGCACCATCCTCTTGGCACCTGCCTTTGAGATATTTATATGTAATGATGAGATCCCCTCTCAGCCTTCTCTTCTCCAGACTAAACAGGCCCAGCTCCCGCAGTCTCTCCTTGTAAGAGAGATCCCTCATCATCTTTGTGGCCTCCGCTGGACCCTCTCCAGTAGCTCCTCTTGTTTTTGTACTGAGGAGCCCAGACCTGGACACAGCATTCCAGATGTGCCTCACTAGGGCCGAGTAGAGGGGGAGGAGGATTTAAAGGAGGAGAAGCCAATGGGAGGCGGCTTTCCGCCTGGGTGTTTTTTCCCCCTTTTTCCCTTACTTTAAATGGCAGGGCCGGTGCGGGCGCTGAGGCGCGGCGGCCGCGCTGCCCGCGGGCGGGGCAGGAGCGCCGTGGCCGGGGCCGCACAGGGGCTGCGGGGCGGGCACAGGTGCCGGCGGGGGGACAGGTCGGGGCCGCGGCGCTGCTCCCGGGCTCGTTGGCGCTCCCGCCCCCCGGCCCCGCCCGGCCCCGCCGCCGCCGCCCCGGGGAGGGCGGGGAGCGCCCGGCGGAGCGGCGGGAGCGGCGTGAGCGGCGGCGGGCGCGGGGGCCCTCCCGGCGCTACCTGTGCGAGCGCCGCGGGGCCGGGCGGGGGGCCGGGAGGTGCTCCCAGCATGGACTTTGACGGTGGGTTTGCGTCTTTGCCGTTCAGGAGCCCGGAGGAGGCGGCGGCGTCGGTGGGACGAGGGCCGGATCCCGCGGGCACCGCCGGAGGAAGGGGCAGCCCGGCGGCCGGGGACCGTGCGCGGCGGGGCCACGCTTCCAGCATGCTGCTCGCACGGACACCGCACCGCCGCGCCGGTATGTGCCCGCTCCACCGCCCCGAGCCGGGAGGGGGGATGCGCGGCCGCACCCGCGGGGCGAGCTGGCCGTGGGCAGCACTGGCCTTCAGCCGCCTTAGGCTCGTGTTGTGCAGGAGAGGAGGGAGAGCCGTGCTTTGAGGTGGGGTTTTGCAGGACAGGCGGCGGTGCTGCTTTACTCCTCCCATCATCTCGCAGCGAGGTTGCCGGCCGCGGACTCCTCCAAACTGAGCAAAGCGGAGGTGCCGCTCCCGCTGGGCACCCTGAGGAAAGGTGATGCTGTGGACAGCAATGAGAGTGATGCGGAGTGGGAAGGTAAACGGCGTGGCTGGTTCTCTCCAAGCGGTGTTCCTGCTGTGGGGAAGACGTGAGACTACTGTATTTGCTGGCCGAGGTGGTGCGAGGGTCTGTCAGCCCCTGCTTTGCCCTGAGTACCTTTTCCAGGCTTCCACACAAAGCCTTATACAGAGCAGGTTACCTTCATCTGGCATGTTATAAAATACAGATTTAATAATGCAAGACCTGTCATGGCAAAAATTGTTAAACATTTAGAAATATTTTATGCTTTCTCATAGTTCAGTAAGTAGCAGTCCAAATTAGATTTCTAAATATAGTAATTGGGAAAAAAAGGAAAAATGCAGGGATTTATCCTGTAGCCTTAACAAAGTAGCATTTTTAACCTTCAAGCACATACAAATTAGTTTGCTTCTGAACATCACATTCTGCTGAGAACATTTTTGCTTTAAAATCACCTTGGTTTGTACAAGTTGCCCAAGGGGTTGGGCAGAGCCTCATGACGCTCGTGTCTCTGGGTACAAGGTGTTTCTGTGGGCAGGGTCCTGGGGGAGAGACAGCTGGCAGCAGTGCCAGGCTGTGCGGGCACGGCTGCCTCGCCTGGCTGCCGGCCTTCCCGCTTCTCAGGCGTGAAGGCGGCAACTGCTGGAAGTAGGAGCTGGCACGTTAGGAGTGATGGAATTCAAGGAAACAAATACCGGGGGAGAGCCGTGAGACAGAGTGATTTTTAAGGCTGACATAGTTCTTCGCTGAGACTCTGGGCACTTTTTGTACAGTTGGAGCATCTGGTTGTTAACTCCTCACTTTGTCCTCTTACTCCTCAATTTGTGCTAATCAGTAGTAACATAGTTGTGGTTTTAAAATGTGGGGCTGTGTTTTCCTGTACCTTCTTATGTGAGATGTGGAAAAACGGCTTTTCTGGTGTATTCCTAATTCCCATTCTTGTAATATATACTATTACCTTATAATTGGGCTTCTGGAGATTAAAGAACAGAATGGGGTTGTGTGCTGCTTTTATTTTGCTTTTCTGTGGTTGATCTTAGGCAGATCTTGATGGTCTCCTTCCTTCTGACTTTCATTTGTGTTACTCCAGTGGAACCTTTGGCTTCCTGAGGGCATCACAAAGCCAGGCAGTGTCCCTCATTCATACCTTATGCTCTGCAGCTCCATATGTTCGTAGTTGAGTCTTGTGACAGCCACTACAATAAAACCCAACCCTGTCAGCCTGAGAGACCGATCACTGTTTTAGCTGCTGCTGCTCCTCAGTTCCTGCTGGCAGGATCCCCAGGCTGGGCAGCAGCCAGCAATAGCTGCAGGAGGGGCTTTTCTTGCTCGTAAAGATTTGTGCATCCCTTTTCATTGTCTACAGCTCTGTCTCTGCCTGGCACCTGTGGAGGACAGTAAGGCACCTTTACAAACAAGGCTAGTTCCTGAGCCTTAGAGTAAGCAGCTTAATGTTTTAATGTGTTCCTGAAGAGGACTGTTAATAGGAAGGCTGTGGCTCCACAGTTGAGTTGTTGGGATGGATATTTTGTGGTATATGTAGCAAAATTCATGTTTCCACTCTAGTTTGTTCCAGTGTTAGAGCATTGTAATAAACCAAGAGGCTGCTTCGTCTGGACCTGGTGCTGTGCCTTAGAGCAGTCTAACCTTGGTGTGGGACTTGGCCAGTGTCTCTGACACCTTGTGTTTTCCCTTGCTGTGGGAATGGTCTTCAGACCATGGATTTGCAGCTAGTACAGATGGGAGGGGCTGATAATTACAAGAACTGTGGGCTGTGCTGACTAATGTGTTGAACCTGCATCCTTCTGTGTTATGCCGGGCAAGGAAACAGCTGTACATCTATGTCAAAAACTTTATATTGATTTCTGATATTTTGTTTCTGTTCACTCACCAGTTTTGAGCATTATTTTGTATTAGGGGTCTTGGAGAATTTTGGATCTCCTCTATCACTATTAGCCTCCACTTCCAAAGGCATTCCTTTATAGTTTCTGTAGTTGAGTTCCTTAAGTCTTGGCTAAACTTCCTGCAGATGGAGTTTTTGAGAAGCTCTGCATCTTCTTCATGCCCTTTCTTCTACAGCCTTACTCCAAGGCTTTCATTGCTAAGGAAATCCATTGCTTCACTGTCACCCACCTAGGAAACAGGCTTCCATCAATGGTAGGCATCCTTCTCCTGTCCCTATGGGGGTAGTTAAGTTAATGTTCCCTCTTGTCCATGGTCTGGCAGAGTCTGTACTGGTGCATGTCTGCTTGCTTACATTCTGAGACATTGGGAAAAAACCCATCAATACATTGTAAGTATTTTTTGTAAGTATATTCTGTCCAAATTTGGACTAACAGCAGTCTGTACAGCTGTTTAGACAGGCAGCTAAGGTAAAATATGAGCAGAACCTGTAAGAAGTTTTTAGTATCCTGTTCTCTGGTGTTCTTCAGGCTGCTGCCTGAGCTGTGTGTATGCAGTTCTGGTGAATAAACTGCTGCACTGGAGGGAGGAGGGAGGATTTCAGGACAGGCCGACTGGGTACAGTTTTACTTTCATGAAATTAGACAGCTACCAAGCACACAGTGTTCTTTGCTTCTAACAAGACTTCTTTTTCCTGGATGAGGAATAACACTGTGGCTGCTGAGGGCTGTACCTACTGGTATTGCTGTTCTCTGAACTACTGGTATTTTCACCTAAAGGTTTCTTTTGGTACTTCATCTTTGCTTGCTGCTTCCCAGAGCTTGGGTAAGATTGCTAGAACAGTGCAGAAAGCACTTGTTTTTGTTCCTGGCTTCTGTGGTTGTGTACCTTGAGGAGGGGGGAGTCTGTTACTTGGTTTTGTGGGGGCTTTTGCCTTTTTTATTTATTTTTTTTCAAGTCAGTACTCATTTTAAATTTCCAGAGTTTGTCAGCATAAAAACATCAACACAGCTGTACTATTTAACCGTAAAAACACCCCACTTGCATGTAAATCATAAAGTGAAGTAAGAAGAAACATTTTATTCTCTCTTGTTTTTCCCTCTAATTTGAAGATTTTCATGTTCCTTAACTGCATTGCTGAAAGTGCTTGAGATGAAATTTGTCATGGAAATTGCCTCCATTAAGTAACTCAGTGTTCTGAGAAAGGAGGTTGTAGGCAGGTTGGGCTCAGTCTCTTCTCTCAGGTAACAAGCAATAGATCCAGAGGAATTGACCTCAAGTTGTACCAGGAGAGGTTTAGGTTGGATATTAGCAAAGACTCTTCACTGAAAGGGTGGTCAGGCATTGGAACAGGCAGCCCGGGGAAGTGGTAGAGTCACCATCCCTGGAGGTATTTAAAAGCTGTGTAGATGTGGCCCTTAGGCACAGGTTTTAGCTGTGGACATGGCAGTGCTGGGATAATGGTAGGATTTGACCTGAAAGGCCTTTTCCAACCAAACCAATTTTATGATTCTGTGATCAACTGTGCTCTTATTGAAAAACCTTTGAAAGTAGACTAGAGGTCTGCCTGATTTGGAAAAGCAGATGTGTCGTTTCCCCATTCAGTTACAAACTGGCTTAGAAGCCTGGAAAAGCTTTATCAATTCTGGCCATGGAGGGGAAAAACCCAAGCCTTTGAAATTCCGGCACGTACCTCGAGACAGATAACCAGGAGACTTTCACTTCCACGCTAATCCTGCGCAGCAGTTGCTTGCAGTTGCTGCATCCAGCCCTTTCCAATCTGTAGCTCTTATCTCTTGTTGGCACTAAGCGACAGGAGAGGGAGGGGATGGCCCTGAGAGGAATGAGATCTCCATTTTTGCTTTTCATGTCCTGAGTTGTTTTGGGATATTTGGGTATCAGTGATTGCCTGAGGCAGAAGAATCTTTGATATTGTGCCTGTCTTAAAGTAACTTCATTTAAAACTTCATTTTCCTATGATTAGGAAGAATTGTTATAATAAATGTTGCACAGTGCATCTCCTCTGTAGGATTTGCAGGAAGCTGGATGTTAAGGAGAGGCAGAATTGAAAGCCTGGTGGATTGGGCTGCTCTGGGAACCCCTGCCTGGGGCTGCTCTGCTCGGAGCTCTGAGTCCTGCAGCGATGGAGGGGATGCTGTGCACTGAGTGAATGATTCATCCCTCTGCCATTTATGTGCCGCTGCTCTGCTCGGAGCTGCAGAGTATCCAAAGGCTAATGCCACGTGTGCTCCTGAATTACAGCCCACCTTGTTAGGGAGAGACAGAGGATGTTCTGGGTTTCCTCTCTGTTATGAATGGAGGGTGAGTATTTTATGTGATTGGGTGCAGTTCAGAGGTGTGGATGCCCAAGTACTGTTTTGTTACCTCTGCTGCTAGGTCAGCTGGGTCACCTGCCCAAACTCCAGCTTTCAATACCTTTGTTCCAGAGTTGTTTCCATGATAATGGCAGCACTGGGATTGTCTGACTGTTTGCCCTGTGTCCTTGGATGATCAAGGTCCAGGTCTCAGCAGAAGCTCTGAGAGGGAGAAGGGAAAACAGGAGAGAACTTTTGAGGTTAGGCAACAGATGGGGCACATTACCCTTCCCATATCCTTGCTGAAATCCTCCTTACCTGGACTTGCTGTGGGAGGAGGTTGGCATCCTGCAGATGGGCATCCTTGCCCAAGCAGTGGCCCCACCCTGCACCCGGGATTAGGTGCTGTATATAAATTGTTGCAGCCTGTCATTCAGTCTAATTTATTAAGTGCTGTATCATCCTTTTACCTTTGTCAAAGTCAAGTTCTGTGTGGGAGAAAAGGCAGGCAGACTTGTGCAAGGCCAGCACTACAGATGCATCACCTTGGTAATAACGTGTACCTCTGACACCCTGGCGAGTGCTAAGCTCTGTTCCTGGGTTCCCTTTGCAGAGTCCCAGACGTGAAGCTGTCTGTGCTCTCCTGGGGACACGGGGACAACCTGTTAGAAGCAGACGTGGTTCTGGTAAGTGGCACTCTGAGCTTCTTCTCTGGATACCCAGGGGAAAACTGAAAGCCTCCCTGCTGGAGGAGGAGTCATATTTGAGCCGAAAAGTTTGGCTCTGTCACAGCAGGAATTACTTGCTGCCTTCAGCTGGGCAGAGCTGCACATTTTGAAGCTATTTTGAAAACTATGACTTATTTTTAATCCGGTGGCTGCTGTAACAGAAAGTGTTGCAGAAAGCAGTTTCTCATAGCATAATATTGAACTTCAAGATTTTTTTCTGATGTTCTTATGGATGGAAAATATTTAAATGGCAGCAGGAACTTACTTGCTTATGATGGCTACAGATGTTGCATAACAGCAAAACACTTGCTCTTCTGCCTGTTTTCATCATATGATGGTGTATTGCAGAGGCCAATAGAACCCTTATTTTTTGATATTTCACATTTACCTTTTTGCAATTATTTTTATTGATTAAGTCTTTAAAAAATCCTATTTGTTTTTAAAAATGGCAGTTATATGATTAATGCTTTTTTTCCTGTATTTTATATTGTCTAAGAGTGAATTGCAGGCATCCTTTCACCATTGTTTTGTTTCCTTCAGTAGTTAGAAATGAACTTATCTTGGCAGGAAACACTTTGCCAGGCTGGCAAAGAGACCTCTTAGCCCTCACATGCCAGGTGAGTTCAGCTACCACCCCCTCAATATTTTTTCTCTCTTTGTATTACCACAGTAAATAATGTAATAGGTGAAACAACACCTGAACTTATCCTTGTGAACTTCCAGTTCCAATACGGAATTGATTGTTTTTAGGACTGTCCTGAAACTAATACAGTGTTTGTCATGTTGAAGTGAAATGAAGCCTTTAAAAACATTTTGACTGTACATCCAGTAAAATTGAGCACAACTAGGAGCCTGTATTTTTCAGATGAATAAATCAGCATTTCACCTACTGTAAAATCTGTCTCTAAAAAGAGAAGATGAGTTCTGGTTTGTGATGGTGCTGCTTTAGCTCCTGGTTGAGAGCGAGCAGAGCAAGCTGAACTCACTGACCTCTGGCTCCAGCTAAGCCCAGCAGCTTTGTCATGTGAGCAACTGTGCTGCAGAGCTCTTGGCCTGAGCCCCAAACCATCTATGCAGTGGTGTCTGAGGCACAACTGGCCACAGAGCAGAGCTTGGGCACTGAGAGAAACAGGCTCTTATCACACAACTTTGCCTTGTGCAGTTACTGGATGAAACATTGTGCTGGGAGTGAAACGAGCTGGTTTAATTTGTTGGGGTTTTTCTTCTCTTGGGGTACGAGCATTGCAAGGAAAGGTAGAGATGTTAAAATCCTTGTCAGAACTTAAGACTCTGGAGATGAGTTAGGCACAGAGGATTTAAACAGCACTTCACTGTGTATGTGCAGGCAAGGGCTGTCAGGAAAACAAGGAAGCAGCCAGAAGGTTGAGGGCAGCTTCATTTGCAATCATTTCTGTGCCAACAATTATTAACTCCAGTAGACCAAGCAAACTGTAACACTCACTGCAGTGGCTTGGAAAGTACTGAGCTCTGTAAAGACTGAAATGAGCAACAGGCAAGAATTTAAACTAAGATCGGTAACTTTGAAGCTCAACTGATTTGGAACAGTTGAGTTGTATTTTGTGCCTTGCTGTCTGCAAGCTCTGGAGCCCACCTTGTGCTCTGTGTAGGACAGTGCCACAAATGTTTGACTTGGCCCAAATGAAGAGGCAGAGGTGGTAGGTTCTGCAGAGGAAGATGCTGACCTTAGGGAATTTCTCCCTACCTGCTTTAGGCGATGTTTATCCTCTCTCTACTCACATTCTGTCCTTTCCATTAGACACTAACTCATCTGCTGGTGTTCCCTAACAGAAATCTCCAGTTGCACAAGGGAAACATTAAAGCACTGATGAAATACTAACTAAAGCTGGCTTCTATTTATCAGGCCTCCATTATAAAGCTCAAAAAAAGCCCCAAAAAAACCCAAAATCCCAAATTAAAAACTAGAGCTCCAAACTTGCGTAAAAAATTCAAATTGTCTATTTTAAGGAAAGTGTCAGGGATAAACTCTGATAAAAACACACTGAAGCTGTGCATTACCTTGGCTGGATCAAGACTGCAGCTTTCAGGTATCAGCAGTGCTGGGTGGTACCTGCTGTTAGTGATTCTTTACCATATACTTGGAACTACATATTTGTCCAGAAGAGCAAGGCGAAGTGATTAGTATTAATGTTTTATTAATGGTAAATATTGAAATTAGACATGCACAAGATGTTACTATTAAAGCTTTGAATTATTTAGCTGTCTGAATTGCTTTCAGGCATCTCCTTGGCCTCTGGTCTGTAGGCACGTTCAGTTTGGTCAGTGTATGTGATGGATAGACGTAGGTACGAACCTCCATAGGGATAAATGTAGTTTCTTGTGCAGTGAAGAGAATCCTGCTGTTTCCTCATTTAATGACAAGTTATTCATCCAGTCTTTACTCATTTCATGATAAGTTATAGGAATAAAAACCTGATAGCTTGGCTCTCTTCTGTGTAGGGTAAAACTGCAAGTGGAGGTCAGCCCTTGGCAGCAGGGTTTGTGTTACAGGCCTGTGAACTACAGTGCCTGCCCCAAAGCACTGGGCACGTGCTGCAGCAGGTGAGTGTGCACAAAAGAGACTCGCTGAACTTCACTGAAGTGGTTTACAAATGTTTCTCTACAATGCTGGAATGTCCTGGTACAAAGCTAAAGGTGTAAAAACATTTGTATGGACTTTGTGGTTTCTGAAGCCCTTTAGGGCTGACTTCCTGCCAGGAGCACCAGCCACCCCTTCTCTGCTGCACTTCAGCCCTACAAACAGGTAGCAATGGTTTTTATCAACCAGCAAAGAGAGGAGAGGAGCTTGTCCCAGGAGTCTGGTTCTCCTGAGTCAGCTGCTAGACCTGGAAGTCCCATCCTACCTGTGAAGCACTATTTGCCTGCAAATGGGATTGATTTCCTCTGCAAATATTTGCTTGTGATCAGGTTACTGGATTGGAGCCCTTATTTCCTCCTGTGTATAAAGAAAATAAATAAGGCTTAACATCTTTGCCATGATTATATTTTCAAAGGCTATTTACAAAAAATCTTTAACTTTGGCTGACCTTAGCACAACGTCATTGGGTGAAGCTGTAGGGAACAGTTGGTTTCTGTGCTGCGCAGTCTTTATTTTGGCTGGCAGTCTGTTAACTCTGATAAGTGGGTAAGTGCATGCCAAGCAAAGTCAGGCATATCGTGAGATTCTGCTTTGCCTGCGGAGAGAAAGTAGCCCCAGAAACAGCTTTGTAGGCCAGTAAACAAAAATCCATATACCAGAATTTGGAGTCAACCAGTTCTGGATCTTGAGGAGTTGAAAGGGACCCTATCAGGTGTTTCATTTGTCAGTCTCCCTTCTCTAGATGTAGAGTTGTTCTGCTCTAGTGAGAAGAGCTCTGGCTCTGTTGGAACTGCCTTGATCACAGCAGGCTGCTGCTGCTTTCCCTACCCTCTCCAGGGAAAAAACAAAAACAGCTCTTGTTCCTTGTGAATACCTTCTGGTGGCTGCCCTGCTCAAGCCTCCTTGAGCAACAGCAGAATGACACTGGGAATTAGTGTCATCGTGCCCAGAGGGCGTGTGACAGCCATGACACAGAACTCTGGTTATGGTGGTTGTGTGGTGCTTCTGTGGGGTGGTTTTGGTGTTTATTTCCAGCAGCAGCAGCAGTCCCTGGAACTAAACAGTATTTGTTTGCAGTTTCAGGAGAAGAGCAATGCATTGTCAGCTTGGAAGAAACAGACTTTATTTTTTCCCTAAGACCTTTCCATTCCTAGATGGCTTACATCCTGTACTGGGAATTGCGTTCAAAGGCAGTGCGAATTCAGGTCAAACTTTGCCTACTTGTAGTAGATGGATGTTACCGATAAAAACATTTTACGCACACTGGGCAGAGATTTATTTAAGCCGCTTCTACAAGCGCCTGTAGTGAATTTAGGTTTCCTTTGAGCTCACTGAGAATGGTAAACTATTTATTGCCTTTATATGAAACACTATTTTGACAGATTTCTTCAGAAGAAGCATAAAAGGAGATGTTCTGTACTTTGAAAATAACTGGAGGCACTGGCAAGAAGCAGCAACCCTGCATCGAACGAGGGAACTGCTTCCAGGTTATCAAAACATGCTGTTGAACTGAATTTTGCAGCTGCATTTTCCAATGTACCATGGGATGCATCAAATCCAAGGCTGCCTTCCAAGGGTCCAATGCCGTCCAGGATGAAAGGATCGGGGGAGGCAGCGAAGGGTGCACTGGGGAGAAGTCGTCGCTGCTGGCGGTGAAGGCGGAGGAGAAGGGCCCCTCGAGCGCCGTCGTGCTGGACTACGCGCAGCGGCTGTCGCGCGAGATCCTGGAGCAGGCGGTCAAGCAGTGGGCGGTGACCGAGAGCAAGTACAGCGACATCCCCTTCATCGAGAGCGACGTGCCCTGAGCCCTCCCGCAGCCTGGCCCGCCTGCGAGCGCTCTGCGTGGCACCAGTGCAGACAAAGCACCCCAAGCTGTCCTCTGAGCATCACTGTGGGGAGGTGTTTGCAGGGAGAAAATTTGCCTTTTAACGCAGATTGCTAACAAACTAATTGGATTGCAGTAGAACCTATTTCATCAAGTGTCATTTGTTGTCAGCCATATGTTGAGTATACTCTGTCTTTGTATGTGTTGGATGTGACCAGAAATTAGTGTTAAAAAGAGGATAGGAAGACTGTGGCTGCCCTGCACCTCTACAAGCACTGCTACAGTGGACAAAACGTGGATTATTTCTATGTTCTGCATAAAAGATGAGTGGTTTGTCTATAGGTGAGATGAACTCTCTGTGCTTGGTGAATTTGTCTGCGTTTTGCTAAAGTGAAATCAAGGTCTGCATGTAGCAAAGGTTACTGCTATGATAAATTTTACTTTGGATTCTGTGACCTAACTAAATCTGTAATACCACAAAATAATGAAGGTGATGAGAAGTGCTTTGTAAACCCAAGTGGTGTTCAGGCAACCATATGGATGATGATGCTATTCACCTTCCATTGAAGTGAACCAGAGAGAAACATGCCAGTGTTGATAAGCAGTGCGTTATCATTAACAGATGCTTCTGTAAATGCATGAAAGCTTGTCTCTAAAATCCTGCAGTAAGATAGGTTAATGACATCTGGTCGCTGTGTTCAGACCAAAGCTGCTTGGTTTTTTGGTTTTGTTTGGGGGGTTTTTTTGTGTTAGGGTGCTGGTTTGGGAGGATTTGGTTTTGTTGTTTTACTGTAACCCGGAGAGATGTGCAAATGGGTAACTGGTGAAATGAACCTTCAAAGGTGTGGCAGTGCTTTAGGACAATTTGTTTCATGGGAACTGTGGCTGCATTACACTGAAATTCCTCTCTGAAGTACCACCCTTGGGACATCTTCCTTCAGCTTCTGTAGGCTGCTGCTTCCCAGTTGGAAAACCTGTTTGTGGCAATGCTAGTAGGAGCTACGGGAGCCCCAGCCCTGAGCAGTGCTCTGAAGGCAGAGTTAGGCCCAAAGCTCAAGGGCTGCATTCCTCCCCCATTGCATCCACACACTGCTCCCTGCTTGCCCAGGACTCGCAGCCTGACCCTCTGCACTCACAGCTGGCATTTGACAGATCAGGACTTGGATGAATTTCTCCTATTCATCCTAAAGGTACAATGTTGCTGACGTTTTATACAAAGTGAAGGCCTTCTAACAGCTTGGCTTTTACCACCTGTTTGTTCATTTTTCTGTGATGCCCAGTTTAAAAGACATAGTTCCTTTTTTGAGATCAAAGTGCTTTCCATTTTGCTTTCATTTTATAGAGAAATGCTTTCCATACTGGCTCGAAGCTGTTACTATTTTTAAAAGGTACATGTAGTTCTAGTAAATGATACAAAGCATGATTTTTCAAGCGATGGGAACCAAGCAGAAAGAGGACCATGTCAATTGCTGGTTTTAGCTTATTCCCCGACGTAAGACAGTCTATGAATTGAGCTGTTTTGCAAATGTTGTGACACAAACCTAGGTATTTGAAATTCACCTATATGGGGAAGTGGGTTTATCAGGAATAAAGGGTGAAAAATGCTTCTCTGTGACACAGCACAAGGCTGCCATTAAATCCCAGTGAGCAGACTGGATTCCCAGTGACCTGCTATTAAGGCTGTTCTCAGGCTTTTGCTGGAATAGGGAACACAATCAGCTTATGCTGTAATGTCGTCCTCTTTGAAGTTACGTAGTCATCTTCAAAGCCATTTGCAAAGTGGGACTAAGGTTTTATGGTTCACTTAAATTCTCCTGTTAACAGCGACATTCCTTCAAGTTCTACAGCATATAAAACATGAGATCATACTCTGTTTGCTCTAAAATATCTCCATATTAGTGTGTTAGAAAGCAAAGCCAAAACACTGATCAAGTCAGTACATATCAATTGGATATTGCTTAACCAGAGTATTAAAAAAGATTCCTTTTCCTATTTCCTATTCTTATTCTAGCTAAAATAAAGCTTTATTACAAAAAAGAAAAAAAGGGCCAACCTTTCTAAGATGAGTCTGGACTTGAGAATGTTAACACTGCTAAACCACAGTAACTAAATAAAAAGCCAAAGCTCCATAGCCATTGTTGGCCAGGCAGATGAAGAGCAGGTAGAAAACTGCACTCACTTCCAGAGCACCTTTAGGTGGATCTGCCCTGGCTCTGTACAGAGACCCTGGCAGTTGCCACGGGGAGCGGGTGGTGCAGTGCATCCTGTTGCCTGTCTCAAACCCTTCCTCTGGAGGTAGCCTTAGCATCTGACGCTCTTCAGGAATATCAGATGCACTTTTGAAAGCAGCTTCCCCGTTGGCAGGCTGCCACTGCACGGTCCAACAGCAGGCAGAGTTCTAAAGCAGCCTAAGGTTCCATCACAGCGTCCGTTCTGATCAGCACTCGGAATTTCCCCAGAGGAGCAAGTTACCCAGGCACGTTGAACATGCCCCAAGGACCACTCCCATGTGGAGGAGCTGCAGCGAGGGGTGGCTGCCCTGCCTGCCCCCGCAGCTGCCCATAGGGTGACTCAGCACCTGCTTGGTGGCCCAACCAGTTCCTCACCTGCAGCCACCAACCTCGGCCCTCACTGGTGCCTGAAGTTTACAGCAGCTTCAGAATGGCCCCAAGTGCAATTCCAGCTGGTTTACGATGCTTTCCATGACATTGGCACGTCAGGAAAGGCACGCAGCAAATGGAAAGCAAACAAGCTTGCAAACAACAGGGAGAGGGCTTCTCACCAGGAAAATAATCTCTTTTACGGGATGCTGTCCTTATAAATAATGCACTTACCCCTAACAGAAAATAAATGTGTTCAGTACTACAGTCTGGTGAGAGATTGAGGGAGATCTCTTTCCAGAGCTCTGCTGTACGTTTAATAGGCATAATACTAATACAGTGTAAAAATAAAGACTTCTTTACCTTCATAAATTCAGATTATGCTAAGCTGTGCTACAGTGTCATAGAGCCACTGACAGTGGGTTTCCAGCTAAGTTACCATTGATTCTTTGACTTGATTTTGTGTAATAAAGGCACTCCAGTTTGGGACTGGCATACTCTGCAAAACTGTTTACTTCTATTTAGGAGTTAAAAATATATTTGCTTTATATATTCTCCAGGAAACAAGATTAATCTGAGTGGATATGATATGACTGACTTGATATTCTAATAATGGTTCAAAATACATTAACTGCAGCACAACTTTGTAAAGTTGACGTTTCTGGAGTAAGGCACATCAGTATTCCCAAATAAAACACACTACAATATATTTTTACAATATTTTTTGTGGAAAATATTTTCTTGTGGACCAAATAAAATTCAACTTACCATCTGCTTTTATGCCTTTTATTTGAAAAAAACACTAGATTGCACAGATTAGACAAGATCTCATTACCTTGAGCTTGGGATAATTCCTGTTCACATAAATTCTGGAAGCAACTGAACATGCAAATCAAAGTTTTTTAATTCAGAAGTATATTCTTCCTGAAATTGTGTAAGTCATTTACAATCAGCGGAGACATGATCCCTACTCCCTGGGAATTACTGTGTTTTTCATTAAATACAGTTGGCTGAAGACTGCTCCATTTATACAAAAACAATGGAGTTAACCAATCTTTTAAAAATAGCAATTGTTTATGAATGTAAAACATGCAAAGGTTTTTAAAAATACAGGGGAAGCTTTGTACTTCTTACGGAACCAGCTTGAGGTAGAAAGTCAAGTGATATTTTCAGAATTACCCTAAAGGTATTAATGAAATCTCAATTACTTTTGGAGCTAAACTCAAGGACAGTCCCATAACAAGCATGTCCATGGTAACATAAACTTGCAGCTGAAATTTTAACGAATTTATTTTACAAGACTCCAGTGACAAAGCAAGTGCCATTTTTTCTTAATTTAGTTCTCCATTTGCTCACCTCTGATTTTTTGAAAGTCACTCTGGTAGTTCACCTTGATGCCTGAATTTCCTGGACTGTGTTTCCAGGCAACAGCTCCTGGAAAGGAAGGAGCCTTAAACCATTGTAGAGCATTGCTGTTGGTAATAAAAACTGCCCACTGTCGAAAACTTCATAATGGTTCTGCTGCAGCTCTGACTTTTTGACTCCCCAGTGCTGGTTACTGACTATGGCATTTGAACAGAAGTTTTCTTTAGTCTTCAGAGAAGCCAAAATTTGTACTTGTGACCTGCCTGTAAGTGTAGAAATAAGTAGGAAGAAGCACTGATAACGTGAACTGATGAAGCATAAAGAAGAAGGCGTAATGTTGAAGAAAGATTGGTAGCTGTGTGTTGCATACACAATAGAAAAAATAATTTCCCATTCACAAATACTTGTATCAAGGGGTTCTGGTTATGTCATATAACCTCATGTATTATCAGAACCCAGCCACCTTGAATGCACAGGAAATGTGCTGCTTGGTGTTCACAGCAAGCTTTGAGGCATTTGTTTCTTCACCACTGTAAGACCAAGAAAAACCAGCAATTTTGTGAAATCGTGAAAAACTGATTATGCAGTCGAATCAGACTTAATGCCATTTAAAAAAATGGGCTATACAAGCAAAGAGAAATGTGCTCTAGGCTCTGGCAACATTATCACATTTGAAACGTTTACATCACACAGCAAGGCTGAAAAATGACCAAACGTTAAATCAACAGAACAATTTCTTAGACTAATAATGTATCAGTCTGAACTTTTATTTAAAAGGGTATTTAACACCATGAATTCTGTGTTGCATTTTCCTTTGTAGCTCTGACTACATTAAAGGTTTAACCATATTTTATTTTCATTGTATACAGAAGAATCTGAGGCACAATACCAATTTACCAGATCAGTGACAGAGCCAAGAACACAAAAGGCCTCTTGACTTTTTGCTTATCAGGTCACCCCTTCACTGTGCTCTTTCCCCAAGGGCTCCTCTTAAACTAAGAGCTGATGCAAAAAATTAAATGTTAATCACTGTGTAAAGCAGTAAAAATAACAATTTGCCTTGAAGTGATTTTTCCCATTATTAACCATACAATTATTTTCTCATTATAGAGAATGTTCCTGAATGAAAAAAAAAAAAAAAAAAAAAACCAGAAAAAAGCCTTGTGAATGTCAGGCTAGCTAAAAAAGTCAAAATTGATCACACTGCTATAAATTTTTGTATCACAGAACTAAGCAGATAGATAAGATGTCACTAGCTTTGATCTTTACAGCCTGAGATCATCGTTTCCCAGTGGTTTAAAACAGTTGTCCACAAATTCATCGCTGACTTCTTCTAGAGCAGCTGGCTTCCATTTGGGGGACTGGTCTTTGTCAATCAGCACTGTCAGGTGGAATAGAGAAACACCAGAGTTACTTGTAAACTTCCTCTAATTAAAATGACTTAAGGTTGCATCAAGACAGATCACCACAGTGGTTACATGGGGTAGACAAATCCGTGTGCTCTGGAGAAGGCAGAGTTTTTGTAACACGCGTATTTCTACTCTGATAAGAATTCCTGAGTTGTGACCTGTCCAGAGATGTATCTGGGATGATACAAGGAACAGTGCATCACTTCAGAAGTATTGAAGGAATAGACCTGAAATTGGTGGTTTAGTTAGACCTGCCACTCTTTGCTGACTTACACTCCTTCATGGGAACCTGGAACAGTACGTTATGATGCTACTTTGGGACAAGGCTTTCACAGCTCTGTGCAAAATCTGACTCTTGGGAGAGTACAGGAGATGACTCAGTGGTGCTAAGTGCCTAAAACTAATTTAAACACATCATGTAAACTAATAATGAAATAACTCACGAGGAAGGACTAAAGCAGAGTATCTCTGTGGGAACCGAGAGTGTTTATTTGTAAATACTGACAGATACTGAGGCCTGGGTAGATTTAACTGTGACAATCTGTATGATCTTAGTATACAGACTTTATGCTGTATCCTGGGAAATACACGACTGAAGATAAAAACCATCACTGAATGAATCACATGTAAAAGGCTAACAAGAAAATGCCAATTCCCAAAAACATTCCCTGTATCACAGGAATTTCAAAGGCATGCCAGCAACAGCTGCATTAGCAAACAATACAAGAGGGAGTTTATTTGTGTGTAAAAATGACCAGTATGAATGGAACTCCAGAGCATCCTTCCAAGTACCTTTCAGGCTTTAAGAAACCCATAAAAGTGCTATTGAAAATGTGAAATTTTTATCATTTAAAAAAGAGCAACTGTAAGAACTGTGGTTCTCTACGATGCACTGACTGCCCAACACTCCTCACGACACACATTCTCTTCAGGTGAGTGAAATCAGCAACCTCCTGACCAACACAGCCCACAGCATGTAAGAGAGGATGGGCGGGAAGAGGGAGCATATTTCAAATTTCCCTCCTGAGAATGGCCTTTATTTGTTTGTTTTCTGACAAAGAGTTTAGAGTAGGATGGTTCTAAAGGCAGGTGCACTATGACACTCACGGAGACCAGATATTTCAAAGAATAACAGCTATTTTTGGGTAAGTTATGTTTTACTAAACTTTGTTCTTATTGAGTGAACTAGAAATATCCAAGATGAGGAAGGTGCAAGGGGGTGGAATTTTACAGTGAAAAGAATACCTACCTAAAGATTGTGCTTATCAAAAAAACAGGCATTGTGGCCTGCCTACCAACTTGTAGTAAAAAATGTGACTTGAAAACTTCTCTTTAACTATTCTGTCTTTAACCAATGGTTGAGAGTGGTTAGAAAATAAACACTATTCAAATGTCAATGGCACTAATTAATATTTCTGTAGCTGAAGGCATATAGGCATCACAACTCTTCAGCTTACATCCCTAAAGAGCAAGGCAAATCAGAGTCCCACATCCATTTAGTTGCAAATAGGGAACTAAGGACTCCTTAGAAACAAACTGATTGTAGAAAGTAACCCATTATATGGACAGAAACTGCAATTCCACAGAAAACAGAATCCATGAGGACAATTCTTTAAAAGAAATGTCCTGTAAAAGAGTGCTTTTACTTTGTCGTTCAACTGGGTAACTTACTGAAAAGCTGTGATCTTCCAAGTTATTTCTGAACATGGTGAAACCATTGATTGGCTTGGGTCAAAGGATGTAACTGTCCCAAATCAACTGTATTTATTCCATTGGAGTAGTACTTATCTACTGATTTTCTTCAATTTTAGTTGAAGTTCACAGTCCAGCCAAAACAGTCTAAACTGTTATGCACAGAAGCCAATGCTGATTAGAGATGCTTTAAATTAAAGAGGAGAAAGTGTCCATGTGTATGTTACCAGAGCTTCACCTCTGCTATGCTGTAGTAAGTGCTGCCAGTTCTCCACTCCAGGGTGCCGCTGTCTATTCAGGTTCATCCTTCTGTTTGGATCTGTGGCCAGTTTTACTCTGGTGGATAAGCTGAATGCTCATAATGGTCTCTCCTGTGAAGTCTTTAATCTTGTGTGAGTCAAAATACTTGTTTTCTAGTAGTATCATGAAAATATTCCCTTTCTGCATTGACTTCTTTATATTTTGTATCTCTCCAGGTTGAGATCAATCATTACAAGAACAGAATAAAAATTCTGAAGACTTCTAAGGTAGGCTAAGGGAAATTCATTATGATAAAAGTAACTGAGCACAGACATCATGTTAAGGGTTTGTTCTTTTGTTTCACCTTTTTTTATCAAAATCCTAAACCCCTCTGTTCAGTAGTAGTGACTTTACCAGACTTCAGTTAGTGCTCTGTTGCTGAGCTTCCTTCAGCACAGTCAAAACGCTGATATTTCCAAGTCCCTGGCATTCTGTTTGCTGCCATAAAATCTCTGAACTCGTGCAGGGCCCTGGGGTGCCCAGGGTACAGCTCACATCTGCCAGCACTGCAGGGGAGGTGGCAGAAGCTGCACAGAAATATCATCTTTGCAGGATCAGCAAGATGTAGAAGACCTTTACAATTTCATTTCAAGTGCACATTCTGCACAAAGAGTTAGGAGGGTGCTTTAACAGGTATTTGTCCCTGAGATTTGCTGCTGAGACTGTATCCTACCTGGATGTGTTTGAGCACTGACTCCAAAAATGGCCACTTTTCTTAGGCAGTAAGATTTGAAAAACAATTCTTGGCAGCTACCCAGACCTATGCATTTCTTAGTTTACATATTATTCTATTAATCAAGGTGAAAAATTGATACCTAATGTGTTCCAAGCCCACATTTACTATTTTAGGGGAAAATGTTGATGAAATATGATCCATGTGTTTTATGCTTTAAGGGTTTTGGCTTTTCTTTAATAGCTCGAATCACAAGAATCATAAACAGGGAAGATTGTTTGCCACAGCAGATTTTCAGGTTGAAAGAAAACCGGCTAAAAAAAAAAAAATATTGACCTCAGGTCAAAGCAGGTTTAAAAAGCTTTTAAACTACTCCCTAGCATGCCCTTTAAAATTATGGTTTGAAGCAGATGAAAGGTATTATTAAAACCTGACCTGTGGCCATTGGCTGCTGAAAAACATTCTTAAACTAAAATCTGATTGTTGTAACTCAACTTCTTTTGGTGGTAAATCTTTTTGTGGTAGAGTGGGTCAAGAGCTGGCTCTTAAATGCTTGTAATGTAATGCTTTAAGAAAGAAAAAGCTAATACTTAACACTTTTATCATTTTTATTCACAATGGCTGGTTGAAATACTTAATAATCTCCCTTCCTATTAAAAAGGATGCTCAGCACATTGATGGATAATGATTTTTATGAAATTAGACCCAACTACAAAAGTGATCTTGAGTCAGACTCTACACTCCTCTGAAATGAGAAACAATCCTAAGACTGAAAATCTGAGAACAAGATCTATGCACTAAGCAGAAAACAAAATTGCTTCATGAACAAATTATTAATACAAGCAATCTCCTCAGCGCAGTTGCATCTTTCAAGGTTTTGTTTTTTCTTCCCCTGATATAGTTAAAACTTTTGCTACCTCATCCTACATAAAAGAGAAGTTTCCCAACTGCTGTTGTTGCAGCTTCTCTCTTTACAATGAGTTTGTGTATTTCCTGGCCATACTGACAAGGGATTTGCTTTTGTACTGTACCGCAGTCCCAGATGGTTTCACGACCTTGTGCCTTACAAGGAGAAATTCAGTTGGTGTTCCTCAGACTCTCAGACTTGGAGTTTGTCACTTCCTGAATAACTACATTTCAGCAGCTTATTTGCTGATTTAGAATACATCTCAGGAATAATAATTTTAAGATATCCTTGTCCCCATTACCAACATAATGAAAGCCACTTCTCAACACGTGGTAAATTCTTCAAAGGAGTGTCTGCTAATAAGTGCTAAAGACTAATTAATTAAAATCAGAAACTTTCCTCATGCTGTATGAATAAATTTTGCATCTCTCACCCCAGGCTATCTTTAATACAGTGTTACTAATAGCAGATACTCAAACTAATATCCATTCCTCAAGTGGCTTTTAAACTGCTTTATAAAGACAGATATAAAACAATGAGGAGGAGGTGATAATACATACTTGAGTATGTAACTGTGTGAATTAAAAGTCCAACCAAAAGTTATCCATCCAAATGCCTTGTACTGTAAGCTCCTTGGAAAAAGAAACGCCTGTGCTTTATTTCATCTCGTGATGAACAGTACATAAATAATTGCTACAGCCCCTAACAGATGGGACTTTGGGTTTGACAAACTGCACTGTGAATCAGCAGTAGGATCAAGGACAGACTCGAAGTCTGTCCCCTGGATGAACTTGCTGAGCCACTGCTCTACTTTTACCACTACCTCTCTTGACCAATGCCTTAAAATGCTGAATTATTTAACATTATGTATATAGTTTTTTAATAGTCAGACACTTCCATTTAGAGATATTCTGGACACGGGGGAAAGCAAGTCTTTGTTTTCTATGCAAACAGCTGTTCTTGATTTTGAGTCTTAAAGCACTGTGTAGCTGGCTCAACCAGCTCTGTGGCAACACTAAGCCTGGACACAGTGATACACGTACTCAGTACTGTCAGTGTTTAATGTGAAATGGTGAAACCAGGTGGATAAATAGTGTTAGGGAACTAAGATCGCACAAAGGAAACAACATGGCTCTTGTGCTTTGGAACAATAATAAATTCTGGCCACACAGAAGTCCAATAAGCAAAACCTATGGGAATCTGGGAAGTTTTCTCTCAGGTGTTGCTGTACCCACTTGTAGTGATCTCCAAAGAAGCACCACAGTAATGAATTTCTGTATTATTATGTTTGAGAAGTGTTTTTGGTGTGCATGCTTACCTGCTCGAACCCCTTCGTAGAAGTCATGGCCTTTCTGAAAGATCATAAAAAAAAAAGTAACATGACATTCTATTTATCCCATCTTTCCCTATCCCACTTCTGCTTGAAATGCAAGTTCTCAAGATTCAGTTAAATCCCACTTGTACTGTTCTTTTCTAGGCCTACTTTGTCTTTACTTATTAAAGAGCTCTGTTATCTTCTTGCTTAAATGCAGCCGCATCTCTTAGAATCAGTCTGTCAGCCTGTAGCTAGCTGATCAGGCACTTTGGCACAGTCCACGTTCTCTCTCTGTGTAACATCTCAGATCTTTTTCTAAAGAGCTTCACATGATAGGTCTAAGGTGTGTAGTATCAGGAATTCTTCTGAGAAAGGCTAGTCTTCAGGAATTGTGCTGTATTCTGCATACTTGGAACACTTTGCAGTTAAATGGAATTCTGTAAACATCCACTTCTTTTTTGATAAAGGTAAATGTAACAAATCCCTAAGCATGCTTCATTAGTAATGGAGCCACAGTGCTAGTTTTAGTCAGGCATTAGAACATATCAGAAATAGACAGATTTTCACTTCTTTAAGTATTTACTTAACTATAAACTTTAACATTGCAAATCATTTAATCGGACCTATAAAAACCTTATTTTAAAATGTGACACAACTAATAATAAGGATACCATGGAGAGCCCTGCAAGGCATTTGTTCACATAATTCAGTTAGCAGCTCTGTTCCACTGGAAGGATCCCTTTCTCATATGCTATCCAAGTACTCAGCACTTAGTACAAATAGCACTAAAATCCCTTGCTGTGATAAATTTTTTTATAGACAACACTCTTGAAAGGCAGTGATAAACAACTATCTGCACCCTGCTGCTGGGAATTAAGGCACTGAGGACTAAGTAATTTAAATAGAAAACCCATTCAAGAACACCAGTTTTAAAATTACAATCCAAATATGAAACTATCTATATATTAATGTTTTCATACTTTTTTAACAGAAGTCTTCTACATTTCCATCTGACCATCATTAATGTAGTGTCCTTTGCATTCCATATAATAACATGAAACTGGAAAAAAGTGACAGCCTCACAAACTCAAAAAGATGATATTGAAAATTAAAACCTATACATTATAAACCCTTGATGTAATCTACATAAAATTTTTAGCCTCTGATAAACTGCTCCCCCTCTGTGGCTGGAGAGAAAGAGAAGAGGCTCAGCTGTTGCTTACCATGCATGCTTGGCTCAGTCTGTATTCCATCCTGAGTACCTCTTGTAAGCTCATGGAAGCTCCTTCTCTGAGCTGTCTGAGAGTCAGCTTTAAAGATGTAGGTGACATCTTATTAATAGTCTGGGGAAGACATTAACATTATTTTTATTTTCTTCAATTTGGACACATTTTCAAGTCTGTCTTTTGTGCAATTTAAACTTTGTGAAGTCAATGATGGCTCTCTTCTCCCTCAGCTCCCTTTGTGACACCTATTCCTCCTGCTCCCTCCCACCAGGCTGTCACATTAAATGAACTTCCCTTCATAAACTTTGATCAGCAAGATCTCTGGGATGTGTGCCATCACTTGTGGAAAGCCTACAACTCCTAAGGTCCCATTATTTAAGATCAAATTACTACTAGCCAGAGAAATTAATGAAAGACATTTTCAAGAATAATCTTTTGCTAAGTGAAGGCAAGTGTTACAAGCAATTATACTTTGTTTCTGAATATCATATATATGTAGTCTGAATTGCTCTTAGATGTACTGATATTGTAGCTGATATTAGTATTGCTCAGCATTTATTTGGTACAATAGAGTAATAAGGTAATAATAGAGAGAGTGGCAACAAACTTCAGGTAGTTGCTTTATCATTACTGGCGAAGACCAAATGATACACAAAGAAAACAGAAAGAAAATGTTACATTAAATCAAACATATTTATCCAGGATTCTTGTCTGGGATCAACAGATACTGAAGTAATTTAGCCCTACATTACTCTGCTGATAGGAAGCTTGGAGGTCTTGCCTTACTTTTGACAGAAGTACAGGCTATAAATATTGTGCCACAGACAGGATTTGTTTAAGGCACACGAACAAATGCTGTAAATTTGGCTCTCAGGAGTATCCTTTGATGAACAGCATGCCAGTAAACAGTAGGATAAAGTGGGGAGAAAGACAAAAACCTAATTAAGAAAACAGAACTGAGCTTTAAAGATTCATGGATTTTGGGGAAAAGGAGCTAAATCTTACTGTTGCTTATCATTGTTTTCTTATTCGAAACAAGATCCTCCTTCCTCTGTAAACCCAAATAAAAGCTCTGGATCATTCACAGTACAATAGACATTTCCTGATAATTAGGACATTTTTACCACTATTAAAAAGCAGCAGATGGTAAGATTTGCCTCTTTACATTATTTTCATTGCAGACATTAGGCTCCTTACCACAGACTGAAATGGCAAGTTTCCAGTCATCAACAGCAACATTTTTTCTAGCTCCCAATTACTCTTCATCCCTCCAGACACCAGCTGATACAGCAGTGACCCATTTTGCCTAGTTAAGCTGGAAAACATGTGATTGCTATACAAGCAGGAGTCTGTGGAATTGGGCCTTCAAAGCACTGGTTCTGTCGTTCTGTTGTGTAGGAACCCAGAGTGCCGAGAATATTTCTCTGCCTGTTTTGAAGGGTTCTTACCCCCCTGAGCAACACTGTTTTAACCTCCAACCTTGGAAAAAATTACCAACAATCAGACAAGAACTAGAAAATACAGTGGTGTGAATTAGGTGATAGACTACTATGTAAGATTGTCACAGGGTGAAAAATCTAGAGGTTTTGGTCTTCTCTTTGTAGTAAATAGCTAAGAGTAAAAAATATCAAAATGGGATTGTTGTGTTCTCTAAAACTTCTTCTCCTTCTTCTACTACTCCATGTTCTGCAGTAAAAGTAGTTTGGGATGATTGGATAGAGAATTCCACAGTTCCTGCCCGTGTTACTGAGTAATTGGTAGGAAAATGAAAATAATGTACGTTTTTAGTAACTATTGGTTAAAATACCTTTAAAAGGCTGTGTAAATCTTGATAATTAGAGAGACTTCTCTCCTGCTTTCTGTGCTCTATGCTGTACCTGGGTCACACTGGTGGCTCTGTTCCTCTGATAAGACTTAATAAACAACTACCTGGAAGCATTGAAACTCCAGGAAAAGTCTTGCTTTATCTTTGAAACTCCTTGCAAGGACTTTTAAAATTCTCTCCCATCAGGAGGGATTTGATTTATGGCACAGTTCAGTGTCATGTTACTTGCATGTAACCACTGTGCTTGAGAGAGAAGCTGGCAAAGAAAGAGCCAACACTGGCTCTAAGTGCCAACAGTTCCTGAGTTCTGATCAAGCTCTCAAACAATGAGCTGCCTTTCAGCAGATTAAGAAATCTGCTGTACCTCTAAATACATCACTCTGTAGGTCTCAGATGGGTGGCAGCTCTTAACTAGACCCCTTATTTCCTGTAAGATGCTCTTGCTGGCCTTACCTTTCAGCTGGACCTTTCCCCTTTTGAGTTTCACATTCTGCCAGTTAGATTTGGAAGTCTTTGCTCAGACCAGGTTAAATGGTATGCATGGTACAGTCAGGTGGTTCCAGGGATGAAATGGTAATGGCAAGTTCTTTCTGGTCAAAGCAAGCATTGGAATGGGGAAGATCTCAAAACAGCACTTAAGGCAGCTGCTAGATCCACTAGACTGGTTATCTTGGCATATCAATGAGGCTGAAGGTGGAGGAGGTAGTGACATAAATCAAGCTGGAGGAAGAGGAACATGGCAGGAAAACGGGTAGGTGTAATTGCAGAAAAATGAGTCACCAGTGTAGCTATAAATACATCTCTGTACAAAGAGGAGGAGACTGGTGCTAGGGAACAAGCCTGAAAGGGAGACAGGATAGGCTGGAGTGGGGAGTACTAAAATGCAAAGAAGTCTTTTAGAAGTATTTGACATCTATTCCAGTACCTTTCAAACCATCTTGATTTTGACACAATGATCCCAAAAGCTCTGAGCTGAATTTGCAGCAGACTGAACACCAATAAAATACTATCAGAAGGTGATTGAATTAAGCGGCGCTGACACAGTGGAGTCCCTTACAAGAGTACAAGAGGGAATCGTGATTTTCTTTCACTTAAAAACCCAAAAACGTCTCAGAGGTTCAGTGCATCACTCCCCTTGCAACAGATGAAGACACCCATCACTTACTTTCTGAGGTATCAATACATTTGGTCAACTACAGGGAACAATGGTCCTGGAGGAGCTTTGACAATGTATGAGGAGTATCTAGCCAAAGCCACACAGGAAAGCTGCCTAAGGACAGAACATCACCCTCACTGGTCTGTTAGAACAGTTTCAGAATGCTGCTTTGAATTCAACATTACCAAGCTTCATTCCTGTAATCTACCTCACCCATTTGCTGCACACACATTAAAGTTTCAGGAGCTATTATGTGCATCCTTGCCTGACCAGTAGATCGGGACAATGTGTCCTGTAATTCTTAGTCTGCAGTGTCCTGCACACTACATTGGCACTCATTCAGTAACAATGAAGGATTTTAAACCACTGTCAGTGCTCAGAAGGTGCACTGTCCTGCCAAAAAAGCTCTAAGAAAGCATTACGTGAAAACCAAGTCAAGTATCTGATGCTTTTCAGGTTTTGACCCTACATGTTTACTTCATCCCATTAGAAATGGTACACCTGCCACTCAGATTAAAGCTTTTTGGCTCATGTAAATCCTGAAAACAAAGCAGTGAAGTTAAAGGTTTGGAAACTACTGAGTTCAAAGTTCTCTAGCTTTCTACCTGTTTGTAACTGCATTCAAAATGTGGTAGAAATCATGAAGTCATTCTCAAGCAGAATTTTAATGAATTTATATTCTTCTTCATGCAGTATTTCAGTATCAGATATGCGACAGCTTGCAAAGCAGGAATGTTTTGAAAGTAAAAAGCAGTAGTACTGTAGGTCAAAGAGAACAGGATACTTGGGATAGCATGGCTCACAGCGTACTTGGATTATGGCACAACTAGGAGTTCCATTTTATTAACACTAAAAGGTATCTGTTGATCCAAGGTACAAGCTAGATGTACCAAATTAGGATATTTGTATTAAACTTTCAGTTTGGGCTTATTCCATAAGTCTTCTTATACATATAATAAATATAGGGGTAAACAAGGGGAATAAGATAGACATTGCTGTTACTGAATCAGCTGATACAGTATATATCAGTTGAATTTGCTGTTGTTCCTGTACCTGGACACTAAAGTGAAACCTTGGTTTCACACTCTTGCCTAATCATACTGCTTAGCACAGTACATCTGCTGTCAGAAACTCTTCTGAAACTTGAGTATTTGTTCACACTAGCAAGTCTTGCATCTGCTAGAAAATGTGGGATTTGTTTCAGGGGTTTTTCCCACGAATTTCTGCATGGACTGAAGCAAGTCATACTAACACATTCTTATCTCTTGAACAGAACAGACAATTGTTCTGAAACTTTGGTCAACTCCAAGGATGTTCACTTATGAATCACATGAAAGAAAAAAGTTGTTATAGAGTCCTATTAAAGACATGAGAGAACTGAAGAAGCAACAAAATAGCCTTTTTTCTTTTTTGTTCAGGAATTTTAAAAATCAGTTACACAAAGTTGTAACTTTGAAGTAGATGACCTAGTTTTAAGTTCTAAATTAAAACTGTTAAACAAATGTACTATCATAAACAATATGGATAAAGAATCAATAATTCTTGGTTGTTTTCAACATCCACTGAACCTAATCAATAAAATACAAACAGATAAAATTTGTGTTCTGGCACCAGAGTACATCTGACTGCTTTATTCAATGAAACTTGAATACTAGGGGGAAAAAATGAGCTTTCCATTTTATTCTATTTCACTTTTATAAGAGCTATGCTAAACTTCTTGCAAGGTACTAGATGTACTGGTTGGCACAAAGATAATCTTAAAACTTCCTTTCTCAAAAACTGTCTGATAGTTCCAGTGACAATGTGTTACATTTTTTTTTTAAAAGTGAGAGGATGCCTAATGTGAACACTACCTTATAAAATTCCTTCTGCTCATATCAAAGTCAGACATGATGGATGTTTTACTATGAAAGGAGGATTTCTTCTGTGAGCTGTAACTAAAGTTAAAATGACCCTTTTGTTGAGAAATGCTTCAGTTCTATCCAGCTGTAGTATTTCACTAGCTCCAAACCAAACTTTTACAAGGCACCTGAACAAAGATACTTCAAAGGAAAAAAGAAAATATAGACATCATTTATAAATGAATGTGAGTTGCTTCTTGCTTTTGAGGCTGAAGTATGAATTATGTGTGTAGCATTGCTATACGTTTTTTGAGTAGTGACTACATCCAACTCTCAGAAATGCATTAAAAAGATAAAAAAAAACTTCGTGATTATAAATTTTTTGCTGTTTACCCAAATGAGATATCTGGAATTGAAGAAAAACAACAACACTGTTTTGGCACTGTTTTCTTCCAAGTTTTGCCAATAAAATGAGAAGCTATAAAGGGAACACTTGTTCCCAACAACCCCCCTGACTGTGGGGACAGGAAGAGAAAGGGGAGCTTGGTTTTACATTAGATTACAGTTTTATGCACTATAAGATGGTGCTCACATTGTGTGATTTTAGAGGAATACCCTTGTCTGAGTAGAACTACTGAGAATCCCTCAGGACTATGTGTGAGAAGCTGAGGCTCTCAGTCCAAAGTCCTACAGGGTGACTAAATTTTCCCTATGATAATAAACCATAAAACCAGACTTAAAATCTCTAACAAAAATGACATAGAAGACTTTACCTCAAGCTGCTTCATGGCAAAAGGAGAACCATCTTGCCTTAATTTTTTAACAATTTCTTCCATACTGTTTGCTGAAAAAATACTAAAAGAAAAAAAATTAGTTAACAAGCTGCTTCAGTCTCCCCCTTACCTTTGAAGGGTTGATAATACTGACATTAGAAGCAGGGCATAACCAGCTGATTTGGCTTTTCTTAGCAATGTCTTCCATGTTGTTCAATTCACTAACAAACTGGTATTTATCTATGAACTTCAATTACTGCCATCAGTCTCAGCTGTGTTTTTATAACATATCAAATCTTTAGCTATCAGTTCCATTCTACTGGTTTGGTGTCAGTATCTTTTATCTCTAAATGTAGTTATTGCCATCCTTCTTCCACAGTTTTAGCTCTTTCTTATCACTCCCACTTATTTCTCCTTCCCTTTCTGATACACAGAAGTTTCAAGCTATCATAGAAATGGCCTTAACCCAATGAGTACTATAAATGTGTTGGGTAACATTTCCTGCTCAACTTAACAGTTACTCTCACAAATTCCCATCCAATATCTACAGAAAATGTTAATTTTAATGTGCCATAGGCTATGAATCAGGCCACTATGCCTAAGTATTCAATGTACTGATGAGTGAAATATTTAATGAGCTTCAGCTAAAGCTCCCTAGAAACAAAATGTTACTTAAACTTGCAGGTCATTTCTCTCACCTTATCTGTGAAATACTGTTACTAGATTTAACTTCATGTTCTCTACCCACAAGAATAAAAAATTTAAAAAGACTGCTGAATACCTGTTAATCTTCTCCATATGTTCATCAAGTACAAACTCCTTTTCTTGATCAACTGTGCACTATTTAAAAAGCAAATACGTATTTTACTTGGTTATTTTAGACTTAAAAGTGTACCAGTACCAAAAAATTTCAGTGACTTGTGTTACAGAAATATCGTATCATAAATGAACACTTAATATTCATAAGACAGTGCCATTTTTAATGAATTACAATTTTGCAGTGTGTATATATGAACTTGTCACTTTATCCTGTGAATGTTAAAGATGTTGCCTCATACTGCAGTGCTTGCTCTGAGATACTTTGTATGCATATTTGTCTGGGTGGTTATCTTGTACACAAGTAATTCTGATTATTCTATCAAAACACTTCTGTGCAATACACTAAGAAAGTCAGTGTAGATAAATCTACTCAAAAACCTGAGATTGTTTTTTAAAAAAAAAACCCTTTCATTTTCTTTAAAAATATACAAGCCTATGTTTAGGCTTTTTTAATGACCAAAAAAAAAAGCATTTCTCTTCCTTTTCTATGTCATTTAAAAAAATTTATTTAGACAAAGTGTGTGATAGATCCATCGGCCTTCTGTGGGAAGGCTGTCAAATGTTTCACATCTTCTGGCATTAAGGGGTTTGGGACATAAGCAGATGTTTCAGGAACAGCAGCTGAAGCTGAAAAAGGTTCCCTGGCATTTCAGCTCTGATAACTAAAAATACACAGTTTCCGTTTCCATTCAGTGTCATCTTGTAAAGCGGGATACTGCAACATATAATCACTCCCATTTCATAGCGTTCTGTTTTGTCAAAAAAATCAGTACTATGATGTAAATTAGTTTATCCCATTAATTCTTCTAGTTAATCTTATTTATGAACTTAGTAATTACAAAACAGAAATAACAAGAGTAGACACAGCACATTTTAAAGCCGAACAACAGCAGAGTAATAGACTGACTGAATAACACTGAATACTGGTTTGACTCTAGAAGTTTTCTTTCTTTTGAAAGAGAACTGCAATGCAGTTAAAACCGCCACTGACTGTAAAAGAAAAACCTTTTATTTTCATGCCCATTGTTACATGGGGCTAACACAAGTTTTATGGATAGAGTGCAAAGAGTTTGGAAATTCATTATTTTCAACCATAAGAAAAGATAATCAGTAGCATGGATAAAAAAACGTCTACATATATTTAACAATTTTGCTTGATTTCAGTGATTTCAGGTTACCTTCATGTGGTAGGAGTTCAATAAATCTGCAATTTTTTCTTTTGAAGGGGATTTCAGTGCTATCAGGTCTTTCTCCAAGGCAGGTAGCTATTAAAAATGAGATTTAATTACAAATAAGTAAAACAAAGCATACTACTTGCGCTATTACTATGGTAATAGTAGGACATAAGTATATAAACATCCCCTCATCCTCCCCAAATTTCTGATAGATCTTAAAGGAGTACAAAGCAAACACCACCAGGAGACAGAGTTCATTTGCTAGTGTTGAACCAGCCAAATTTAATTATGTCTGCAGTGACCAGCAAAGAACTGCTTCCCAAGCAGCCCCCCAATGCAAGTTAAGCCAGGCTGCACCAGTCTGAGAGGAAAGAGCACATTAATGGGGTGTTACCTTGACTGCAACCTTTGCAGTTGTACAAATCTCTAGTTTCATACACTGTTGTCTAAATTGTACATTTATAAAGCCACTTTCATAATGCTGAGTAGATCGTGTCCTTCCAACAGTGGAATTGCAAAAACAGCACCATTTGCTCCTTTCTTCAAGCAAAGCTGTCACCAGCTGGCAAGTGTTAGAAGGACAGCTTGAGAGTGTCTCACCATCCCTGTTTGCAGGGCATGGCCAGCTAATATAAGTGCACCTCTGCAGACACTCATGTTGGTAACAGTATATTGGGGTGCTGAAACCCCAAACCTGTCACTGTGGCTGTGGGCTGTGCCCTGGCCAGCACTGTTGGCACCTTACCTTTTCAGATTCTACAAAATGCGTAGCGATGCCAGCTTTTAGCACATCTCTTCCTTTCAGCCTACATCCTGTTAGTGCGAGGTAATAGCCAATCTTTCCTGAGAGCCTTGGCAAGAAATACCCTCCACCTACATCAGGAAAAAGGCCTGTAATAAACAACACAAAACAAAAGTGAAGGGAGAAGATCTTGTACTAATCACCACTAGCTGCAATTTTTTCTTGTCTCACTTTCATCTCCCTCACATAAGCACAGCAACCTTGCCCAAATTTCTTCTTGACTTGTCTTGACATTTCTGGCATCAAAACCCTTCCTAAAACCAAACTCTTGAACACTTTCCAAACTTCATCCTTTCTACTGGCACATACTTTACAAACATATACCAAACAAAAATATTTAAGCTATTTGCCAACAACTCGAGACAATTTTAGGTGCTTGAAAAATCAAGTGTGTTCTCAGCTAAGAAAGAGAAGTGACACAAAGAATTATGAAATAATTTGTGCAAACTCAACCTGGATGCTGCTGTTTCACTGAAATCTTTTATTATGATAAAAATATCAAACACTGATGAAGCGCCTCTTGCGCAGCTTAGTTTGAACCAATTTTGGGGTTGAGAATTCAATAATAGATCAACAGCATTGCCAGGGTCTTCCTGAAGGTGGAGGCACAAGATGCTGACTTAGTACTTGGCTCTTTGACAGAACTGTGACTAAGCTGAAATTAAAAAAAAATATTAAACTCCAGTTTAGTAACTGTCTTGTATATTTTTTTAAATCTACAGATTAGGGTAATTTTTTAAAAATTCAAAGCTGTGAATAGGATTTAAAATACTTTAAAAAGTTGTAATTACAAAGTATCTACCTTCTGTTCTATACATTGATCACCAACAAAATAAATTTAGACATGTTTTGTAACATACTTAAATTTGAGAAAACTTTGGCTTAGCTGTATTGATTTCAGAAATCTGAGTGCATAGAAGCAGGGTCCAGTTACTAGTTTGAAATCATGCCGATGGTGCATTCATGGAACTGAAAGTCTTTTAAAGAAATTAAAGGTGTGCTGCGTTTTTTTCACTTCCAGAGAATAAATAAATCATGGAAACAAATGAAAAAGAATATAAATGAGCAATAAGAAACTCCTAAGACACATGCCAAATAAGAGATACTAACTGGGAAAATTCACATGTACATAAGGAGTTTAAATGGGATTCTGATAGAAGATGGTAATTTTTCACTCACAATTAATTGCTTTTGTTCACAGAAGAGTCAATGTATGTATTATAGAAAGACCCTATTCCAAATATTTTGAGACATGGGAAATTAGTGGTCCCTGAACAGTCCTCCCCCTCAGATGGAATAAGGGGAGGTTTCTTTCAGACAGCTGCTCTTCAGTGTTTCCCTCTTAATAATATCTAACCCATCTCAGGTTCCCCTTTGGTTCCCTCTTGGTCTTCTTTTTGTTCTGCTGCTTCTAATACATCAAAAAGCTGGTTTTAGGAGTCACTTCCTATCAGCTACAGCTGTAGTATTCTATTCCCACTGATGGGTGTGCTGTCATTAACTGATTTATTCCTCATCCCCCAGGCTACTGAGACATAAAACTCTCCTCCTGAAATGCTGAATGCCTTGCTGACACCCTTTAAAAGCCCTAAGCTGTATTAACTCCAATTCATCACTTACCTTCTTTTTCATCTATACTCACATTCTCAAATAGTCTATTCTACATTATACCTTCTCAGCTTGAGCCATCATAACATTGATGCCAAGACTTCTATTTAATGTTTCTATTCATCTGTCTCCCCTTGGATATCCTTCTACTGCAAAAAAAACCCCCACCCAACCTCATTTCAAAGTAAAACTTGTCTTAAAAATGCCCTCCAAAGCAAAAAGGTAATTATATTATTCTCTCCCTCCACCAGAACAATAACAATATTTTTTGCTTTTTGCTGTAGTTAAAATAATACTTATGCTGGACTACTGTTTTCCCCACGCTCCAGCACATTTCCAGAGGAAAAACATCTTTCTATTGGGATCCATAGTGCCCCCTTCCACTCCCCATACACAGGGAATTCAGTTCTAAATAAACTGTGAAGTTGATTAGCCTAAGTTGTTTTAGAGGCAAATAAAGCTAAATTGAATGAAGGTTTCTTTAATTAAGGAATTTACAAACAGGATTAGTGAAGGTCTACCTAATCCACTTGAAAATTACTTGGTTGCATAGTCTGCTATAGCTTCTACTGTATCCTTTTCAGTATTCCTGTCTTCCTTTTTCTCTTATAATTTTACTTCTCTTGTCCATGTTCTACATATTGCTCCTAATTCTCTCAGTAACGCTTCCCATATGTTTCTCTTTGCTACTGGGGTTCTCTTAATGTATTTCATACTTGATTTTTGGTTTTTTTGTTAGCATTTAGCAATTATTTCTCAATTTCCTACTGAAGTAAGAGAAGAGCTGTGTTACTGCTGGGCTGCCCAGGCCATAAGCCTATGCCTGTACTGCTGACTTGCAGTCTGTGCTCTGACACAGGAGCAACATGCTCTGCTGTAATCCCAAAGGTGCAACTCTGCATTTGCCAAGCATAAGAAAGGCAGTGCTGCTATGTTCTTACCTTGTCTGGCACAAGGGGTTGGGAATTTATTAGTATTGACTTACAGAAAGCTAAAAACTTAGCAGGGATATACAAGAAAGTATCCATTATTAGTGTAACATCACCTCAAAGCCCACACATTATACTTTCATGGTTTGTTCTCCCCACTAGTGGTTTTTCCATACCCTCCTACTTCTGTGCTGATTTCTAGTGCTTTATCTTATCTACGTCAAACTCCACAGTCTAAAACTGCCTTTTCTTTCCATTTGCTAAGTGGCATATTTATCAATATCCTTTTATTTATGGTGGTGTACAAGTGCAGAGTAACTGTGTGAAAATGGAGCCACTGAATGAATGCTTTGTTTTCATTTCCCAGCAAAGGTGTCATGCCTACTGAAATAAGTGAGCACATGAAAAAAACAATTAATACAGTATCTAGAGAGCTCGACATTTTAAACACACCCCACAGAGATCAAAACAGCTAAGCCTTTAAATCCAAACAGATTTCAGTGGTTTTACTTCTAAGTGATCCTAAAAGCGGTTTAATTACTTTCTTTCCTAAGCAAGTTCCAAGCTTTTCCTTCACATCTTCACAGTCTATTTTTGTTTAAATACGTCCTTGTCACCACAAGAAATCTGTGTAAAGTACGTAGTTTTTGTTAATATAAAACTACTCACATCTTTACCTTTGAAGAAGAAAGTGAAGATACTTTTATTATTAGAATAATTTCACATGCCAATGAACCTCTATGTTTAGTTAAAAAAATACAAATACAAATTGTTTACTTCAAATTATTTTCATATACAACAACCGATTATAAACTTCAGAGTTTTAGAAAACTCATGCTGTATTAAAGCTTAAGTTTAGTTTACTAAGTTTTTCTTCAGCAAAAAAAACTCCCAGACCTTAGAGGGATGAAATAGCTTTTGGCTTTTTTATCCCAACTTTACTCGTTCAGAAAAATTACATTACATTTATCAGCTAGCAGGAATTGCTCTAATATTTTTTCAGGAGTTAAAATGATAACGAGCTTGCTTATATTTGGGTGGTTTATTATGCTTTATTGTGCTTGACAGCTGCATCAGGAGATCACTTCCATCTGATTTTTCTTGAGCCATACCTGTATCTTTATGTAGCTTAGAAGCTCTGTAGCTCTACATTTTCTTTTGTACCTCTCAGAATTAACAAAGAAACTGTAGGATCAAACATTAGAAAACACATGGTACATGTTCTATTTAAAAGAAAAAAAGGCGACGCTGAAGACATTGTGATCTTGCCTAGACACAATCTGTGCATGATTTTAATGGGTCTACATTATTAATCTACAAGAAAAGATGGAATTCCAAAATCTGTCTCATTAACATTGCAGAGCAGCTTGTAGTACACCCAGTTTGACACATACCGAGTTCCCACGGTAAAGCTGGCATACCTGCACTGGGAGCTTCAGACTTTACCTGCCTTCATCTGTAGCAAGACTTGGTTCCTTTTTAAAAAGAAGTTTTATCCTGTCAGACTTTGTGTCAATCTACACAGTTAAGAGCTTCAATGATCAACTCCCAGAATACAGGTAAGTTTCTAATAATTTAATAGAAAATACTTTTCGTATACGGTCATCTCTAATTCCCTTTTAAAATTCTTTCCCTACCACCAAAGCATTCAAAGATATTTCACCCTGGTTACACAAACAGTGAAACCCTAAACATGTTAACTTGTGATAATCTGTTAACACACTTACCTATTGCTGTTTCTGGCATGGCAAAAAGAGTCTTTTCTGTAGCAACTCGAAAATGTCCATGGACTGAGACGCCAACTCCCTACACAGGCAAAGGACACAGTTATAAAATTACTGGTAAAAATAATCATGACCACAATCCTATGTAACATACCTCTTGCTTTGCTCTACAACATAAGTAGCATTAGATTTACCATGTGCATCTCAGCAAAATATTAGAAGACCTTTTATGGTTCAAACACTAATAAAGCCTCGTATTACTTTCATGATTTGGCTGAAATAGCATTCTATGCTTTGAATGATGGGTGAGTCATACAGAGAATAACTTCAAAAATCCACAAGTGACCCTGTTATCTCCACTACTAGGGGAGTTGACATCCTTTTGCTAATGTTACTCCATCTATAATTTTTGCACGTACTTCAAATTACCAACCAAAAAAAAGCCAATCCTTTTGGAAAATACATAAATTTCACAAAGCTGTCATCCTAATACTTTCAAAAGAAATAATAATTAACTATTCTTCTAATGTGATAATTACCTACATTATAAACACAGAAGTATTTCAAGCAGAAAAAGCCTTCAGCATTATTGATTGAAATTCAAAATACGTGAAAGAAACTCACTTTTTATCCTGGGCACTTGTGTTCACCAAATCACTAATGGAATTTACATTTCTAAGTATCTAGCACTCTTCTCTAGCAGCCTGTTCTGATGAAACATTTCCCTCAAAAGCAGAAGAGTTTCTGTGTTGTCTACACCATATTTTCTGATTTAGGTAGTGAGCAGCAACAAGGCCCAATATAAAAAAAAAAAAAAACAACTTAGCACAAAATAAATTTAATTTAGATAAATCTTCAAGAGGCAAACTGACAAGTAAAACCAAAAATGGTTATCTGAAAAAGTTACTACTACTTAGTAATAGTATTTGAAGAAATACAAGAATATTTAGATTATAGGGCACAACCACAACACACATATTGAGGTCTCACTTCTCAAAGCTTACCTACATGATATTTGTCAATAGAAATGTGTGTTTGATCCTATGTGGAGACAAAACCCTCTGCTGAATACTTCACAAGAAGTTATTTCATACAAATATTCTCTCTCTCTTCCTTTTCACTGTTTCAGTTTACTTCCATTCCTCACTGTTAATTTTCCCTTTGCTCAATCCTTCCAGCCATCCCTTTTTTATGTTAAAACTAAAATATCTCAAAAATCATTGGCCAGAAGTAGTCAGTGTCTGACTACTTAAATACAAGACATTTTAAATAACATTTTTAATTGTTTAAATACTAGAAAAATGGCACTTTACCCACTAAGGCTATTAGTCTTCACAAATATCTTCACAATATTTCATACTTCCCATAAAAAACAGTGGGATTAATTGGGTGATATTCCCTTGGACGACCAGTATGTATTTGACAGGTTTTAAAGATGAGAATAGAACTTATTTTCCTTTTGCTTATCTACAAAGACCTTTGATTGGGGTTTACATCAAAATTTTTGAAAAGTTATCTCAATTTCATATAAATTCAATTTCCTTTACATCCTTCCCTGGCCTGTCTTACAATTCTGCCCAACAAGAAATTAATTGTCACTGGTTATTCCATTAGGGTGATACACAACTAAACCTGAAAATATTTTCAAGTTTCTTCTGTGAAATGACTCTCTGCCACTCTTGGGTTTTAATAGAGATGTATGAAGTTTTTAAGATTCCAGTTTAATTTCATAGGGTAACTGATTATCAAACTTGATTTTATATTCAGGGACTAAGCCAAATGTATTCACATGAAGAACTGCTCTTCCAAGGAGGCAAATGGGATTTGAGCAAACATCTGAATCTTATTTGCACAAACCTTATGTCTCGTCCCTTATCTGTCCTTTAGCCCTTTCTCTGAGCACTGGTCAGATCTCATCTGAGCAGCAGCAAGAACAATGGGCCTGTATTTAGTTCTCCTGAAAATGCAAAGCTGCATGTAAAGCTATGTTCACTCCTAAAACAGTTTCAGAACTCTTAAATGAAATGTAAATGTGACTTCATCACTTTCAACTTTTTAAATGTCATAATAGCATATTTTCACTGCATTAAGTAAAGCCTGCTGTTACTTTTAGGCATGTTCAGCAATAACTATGAGCTTTTTTATAAAGATAATGAAATAAAAATCATGTCCATTTTGGTCCTTCTTACACTTAAATTCATATTTTCTAATCCTTTATCTAAAATACAAATACCATCTATCTCAAAGTATTTTTTCTGGCTTGCTTTCTAGACAATCAGAATTTTGTTTAAGGACTCAAATTTTTAGCCTGAGTATTAAGTAACAAAGATTTGAGTGTGAATTTCATGAAGGGAGCTTCTCTTCCAACCTCGTTCCTTTTTTAGAGTGATAAAAATAAATGTCAAGTTTTAATCATAAAAAGTTGAAAGATGTAATTTTCTTTTGAAAGAAGTAATTAAATCAGATTTCACTTTCTCAAGTGCTTAAGCCATAATTGGATTTGTTTTCTAGATAGCCTTCGAGTTTTATATCATAGATAACAGCCTTATTTCAGATGTATATTTAAAAGACTAAAACTTTATTTTCTTTTTATTTATTATAAGGAAAGTGGTGCAAATACGTTCTTACTTCTTTGAAGATCATTTCTAAATAATCCAATATTAAAATAAAATTTGGAGAGAAAAATTAATTAATGGTACAAATCCCAGTAACTTCTTTACTGGTGTTCATATGCTTTTGTTTGTTTATTTGTAACTTCCCAAACAGTTAACAGATCACTGCATGTGTTTAACCTTCTAGAGCTAATACAGAGGACAGATACTCATTAGTTTAATAATATCCTGTGTAAAGAACAAACTAGTCAGAAGTCTAAATGCATGCCTCCTTAATTTCTAGATTTTCTGATTTTATTTTGTTTTAATTTAGCTGAAATCTTACATAGCTAGAGTCCCCCCTATCTTCAATTGGACTGTGTTCACTTCACCAGGTAATTCCAGCATTTACACATACAAGTCTTAACACTATAATATCTTTATTAAAATACACTATATATTGCTGTCAGAGTTCCGCTTTTCATTATCTTACATACTAAAGCTAATGTCTTCCTTCAAACTTTTCCAAGGTAATACACTCCCGTGGTCAATCAGGCTTTTACTGGCTGGAAACGTTTTTCCACTGACACCTGAGTGTTTGAATTTTGTAAAGGATACTTAAAGAATCAGGCTAGAAGTTAAGGAGAATAAAGAAATTAATGAGCAACCAACTTAAACTCCTGGGCTGATTTGGCTGAGGTAGTTTTCTTCAGAGTAGCTTCTTCCTAGCATGGGGGCTGTGTTCTGTCTTCACTGAAAGCAGTGCTGATAATATAGAAATGTTTTTGTTAATACTGAGCAGCATTTGCACAGGGTCAAGGCCTTTTCTGAGTCTCACCCCACCCAACCAGTGAGGGGGCTAGTGGTACCAAGGAGATGGGAGGCCAGGACAGCTGACCCCAACTGACCCAAGGGATATTCCATATCATATGGCATCATGCTCAGCACATGAAGTGGGGGGAAAAAAGGAGGCAGAGGGAACATCTGGAGTAATGGCGTTTGTCTTCCCAGGTCACCATTACGTGTGATGGCTGGAGATGGCTGGACACCTGCCTGTCCATGGGAAGTACTGAACGAATTCCTCGTTTTGCTTTGTTTGTGTGTGTGGCTGTTGCTTCACCTGTTAAAGTGTGTTTATCTCAGCCCATGAGGTTTCTCACTTTTACACTTCTGATTCTCTCCCAATTGTCCTGGCCCACGAGTGAGTGAGGGAGTGGCTGGGCAGGCCTTAGCTGCCAGCTGGGGTTAAACCATGGCAACTCTCCTTCTGTAGGGTTTATATATGAATCAAAAATATAGATAAGAGCAGAAATGAGGGTCTGACAATGTATTACTGGAGATAGGCTATCAAGGGGTTTGGTTACAAATTACAGATTTATTACTACATGGATATTAGAGCATTAATCTTAAAAACAGTGTTAGAACTCAACTCAGTCTCAGTGTACCTCAGGGAGGAATGTAATTTTATAGGCAGTTCAGTCTGAATTCATCAACAAGCTTACAAAAAAGAATGTAGAGTATCTGAATTTTTTTTCCCATACAAGACTGCCTACTCAGTGCTGTATTTCAAAAATCATTATGTGGCTGTGTATAGAAACTTTATCATTGATCTCCATTTTGTTTCTCATGATAAATACAGAACCTTATTACAAATTATTTTTCTAATGAAAAACCAGGTGACCGATAGATGAAGAAATGAAATACAGCTACTGTGAATCTTTTGTGTCCCGAAGGCTGTATTATCTTAAATTGAGAATGACCCACATTTAGTAAATGAGAGAATTTATCACATCTGGGAAAGTTATTCAGAAACTGAGGGCCATCACAACAGGGAAAAATACAGAGCAAAATAAATACTCCCTTTCTGAATGACATACCTAAGCATCTGCTCACATACAGAAAAGCAGACCTGTGTCACAGCAAAACCATACATCACACTTGGCTATTTACTAAATAATCCATCCCAGACTGTAAGGAATGCGTAGGCAAGACAACAAAAGAAACATAAATAGAAAAGGCCTTCAGGAATGTTGCTTGTGTCACCTTCACCAGGCTGGTAAATAATTTTTAGCTGTTTGACTAAGCACTGTTATGATAATACCAATATTGACTGCAGTAAAAGACCTATTGTAACAGCTCCCATCTAGTGACTACACTTTTTACATTTTTAACTGCATGAGAATAGCTTCTGGTAGAGCTAGAACCAAAAAGAAATGTAGCAATCAATTGAGCATAACACAACAAAGGGCAAATATGTCTGCATACAAATGAGTAAAAATAGCCAAGGTGCAGCAAAAATGTTTTCAGATTGGAACTGATTCAGGAAGCAGCAGGAGCTTATAGCTACAGTGTATCAAAAATCAGGGATGTAAGAGCATTACCCCCTGCATCCAGACACAATGAATCTTAAATTGAATCAAAATTAATCTTCATTCATCATTAATGTTATGGCCTACTCCAAAGAGTATAATTCATTTTCATCTGTAGATACTAACAGACAAGATGACAAAATGAACCCGAGCAATGCAGCATGACAGATCAATCTGGACTTAGAATATCACTTCCTTTGGCTGTTGACATATAAATCAACTCTATACAGGTATTTTAAAAATATCTTTAAAAACAGTGGGTAATGTGAAATTTTTCAGTAATTTAGTGTGGTAATTTAAAACGTAAAATATTAATATGATATAATTTAAATATAAAATATTAATTTTCATATACTGATTATGTATTAGAGAGTCTCAGTCCAAATTGCTACAGACACATAGAAGCAGAACGAGCTGACAGGAGACAGATTATCTGTAGTAATATCTGATGTCTTGGTCTTGTTCTTCTGACCCCTAAGTATTTAAACAAATTGATCCAACTACATGAATAGCAATCATTTAGGTCAGGTTCTTCTTACAGGAAAACTTAGGGAAAAAAACACATAGGCCATTCTATGCACCAATGCTGCTGCAGTGAGTGACCTTTATCAACCAAATTTAGACTGACTTTCTAAAAGCCCAGGTTTGGTTTTTCTACTGCCAGCCCAAGCTTTCAGTGATCACTAACAATTTTTACTACGGTAGCTATCATAATCTGCACAAATTTTTAAGGGCACAAGACTTGTACTGCAACAGAAGGAAAAGAGAAGATGTAAGAAGACCTAGATCTGAAAAGCCTACAGCTTTTAATTAGTAACAAGGTCAACTTTTTCTAGTTTTACATTTGAAAGTATTCTTTTTATCCCAATTTGGTTTCTTTATACATTAACTGGCCATGTGTATTCAGAAGAAGATAGCAAGTGTGGCTTTTTGATTGTTTCTAAAATTCTGGAAGAAGCTCTCCCTTTGTCCTTCTGTATCACCTAAAAATGTAGCTACTGCAAGAGATTTCTATGTCCAGCTCATCACATCCTGATGTCTGCAGGGAGGGCAGGCAAGTGGGAGGTAATGTGTTTCAGCAACGTGCATCAGTGCACAACTGAGCTTTCAGGCTTTATCTTAGAATTGAAGAAACACTTCTTGTTCTTGAAGACAGGTATGTGCATCAGAACTTCATTTAAATGGTGGCACAGTTATTTGGGATAACAGGAGTGAATCCAGAGGATTTTTGTAATGATGCTCTCTTTCTCCGAAAAAAGTGCTTAGAAAGTACAAGACTGATTAAAAGTCTTACAACACAAGAAGAACATGAGCACTCAAATTCTTCAGGAATTGAGGAAAATGAGCAGAAATATGGAAGGACAGGGAAGCAGGCAAAGATAATTCCCTTTAGAACTTTTATTCCTTGATCTATAATAAAGGGAAGGAGAAGGAAATAATGAGCTAACTCTCAATATGAGGCTAGGCATGTATACGAAGGCCTAGAATTAGAGAAAAATAGTGGGACTTTTAGCACACCAAGAGTCTGGTGTTAAATGGAAAGAACAAATCTGTGCAGAAGCCAGCAAAAATCTCAGCCATTGTAGAGTTAGGAGAGGGAGAGAAAAGGAGTTTTACTTACTGTACCAGTACTGAGCTATAATTTAAAATAGTTGTATTCAAGACAGTGCTTTATGATAAGCCCTTTGGGGAATAACATCACGTGCAAACCATTGAGCATTCAGTGGTTACATTTTGTTGATGTGAAGAGCTGCTGACATTCTAGTCCGATTAGCCACAAAATGAAGAGCACCATTTATCCCTGGGATCATACACCAGAGCCAAGCAGGCAGAGCAGCGTGGCCAGATGGCAGAGAGACTGGAACAGCAGCAAGGAGTGAACCCTTTCTTAGGATTGCCTCAGCATTGTTTTCAACAACCCATATTTCAGAAGATAAGTGGTGCACAAGGCAATCTCACAACAATTTGTTTGTACTTGCAAAATCTGTATTCTATTTCACAGTAGAAGCTGCCTTCAGCTTTGAAGCACTGGCAACAAAACAGGCCACAAGCTTCTCTGTGGTACACAGGCACGAGGGAGGGGGAGAGGGGGACAGGCAGGGAGAGGACTGGAAAGCAGCTTATCTAGGTTTAGTATGACAATTACTTTTACTTCAGGGCAGATTGTAGAGTGTGAATTAAAACAAAACCGAAGACGCTCCAGAGCATGATGGCTGACAAGAGGCATGACATACTTACAAAAAGAAAGAAAAAGAATAAGAATCAGGAGAAGTCCCAAGAAGTACTGACATTTCTAGGTTCCAGTTTCCTAGCTTTAGAAAGGGTTAAAGGGGTAATAATGTCCACTACAGTAGAGAAGTACTATGTAAAATCATAATTTTTCATGAGCTTTCTATGATGTGCAATAAAATTTGCACCCCAAATTAAACCAGAATGAATAGCTTTGCTCTGTGGGCAATATCCACTTGCAAATGCACAATCCTGTAATTAAAAATTGTATCACAAGTGGGCAAAAAAGTGAGATTTTATAGATAGGGTTAATCCTAATGTTTCCTAGTTTTTGAATGTTAGTCTCAAATGCTGCTATCTACACTTCTGAGTAAAAGTTATATGCACACAACTTACATGAACAGATATATGTTGGTAGTGAAAGGAACATTCCTAAAGAGTTACAGCTGCACAATCTGGATAAAAATGGGACAGGATAAGGACAGCTATTGGTCAACTCCAGCTCCTTTGTGTACTAAAATTCTATTGACTAAAATGGATAACATACAAGCTGCTTATGACATCACTACCAATTTACTTGAGAACAAATATTAATGTAGTAAGAATTGTTGACCAAATCCTACTAAAGTGTAAGTGTAGACGTCTGTAACTATTGGTAGATACCCCATCAGGTCCTGGGATCTGATTTACAAGGAAAAGTAGATTCCTCTAACAATGTCAGCATCTGGAATGTTTTGCTGAAAATTAAATGGCAGTAATGTGAAAAAGAACTAAAACTGAATATTAGGTACTGAGTTCACTCTTCTACTACAACACAGGTGCAGTAATCCTGATTCTGTATTCCAGAAGTGAAGATGCACAGGTAGATGCACAATAGAATGAGTATTTCCAAACTATGGAGTAGGTTCAGGAATTTGGCTGCATGTGTTTCCCTGGAACACCTGCATTATCCCTTGATTAAAATGACATCACTCATTAAGCAGCATTCTGAAAAAGCTTCATGTTTTGAACTGCAGTGTTTGTGATGCTTTCCCATCCACAGCATAGTTTCCTTTCACAAACAAGCAAGGGAAGCACAGCCTAGATGATACCCCTGGGAAATGGAGGGCACCATCCTCTGAAACAATTTTAAGAGTTACCAGCAGTTTGCAATAAAACTGAGAGGGCACCCCAGCTGAGGTCATGCAGAAGCCAATCATTAATGAAATTTTATTTGACAGCTATATTACCTGCCTGGATGATGAAGTAACAAGAATTTCTATAAGTCATAGTTTACTTTTGGGGAAGGCAAACACTTTGAAGGGCAAGATTCAAAACTATCTCACTTTGGAGAAACTAACAAAATGAAAATAACTACACTCAGGAAGGCATACTCAAATGCAGAGATGGTAAGTATGATTTCCATGGAATAAATGACTGGATGTTTTTCACAGGTTTACAGCAACCGTGAAATTAGTACAAATAAGGCAATGCTGTTGTGAAAAGAACTACTGAAGGTATCACACTACAGCACAGTCTGCACCAAGGCAGCCAAGGGCTGCGGTTGGAACACGCAGCCTAGATTCAGTACATCTGGGCAGCCTCATCAGCCTAGTGCCACCTGATATGGCACTCAGGTGTCTTGAAACTCAGAGAAAAGGAGTACTTTTTTTCCTTTGTAGTCTTTGAAGAAAAGAGTAGCTCTGCAAAACTGTCTCTTTGACAAATGAGTTCAGTTTAAGGAAGAAGATTTAAAATTGGTAAAAGGTAAGCAATAAAAGAATGGACTGTGATGGAAGTCTATGTTAGGCAAAGAGGAAAGAGGTGAGAGTAGAAGTTTTGCAAAGAACTAGAAGTGGTGGCCTACTAGGACTGGATGCTTTCAAAACTCCTATTTACATGGACTATTTGTGACAGGATATCTCTGTAATAAAGGGAGGATAATTATTCTGCTCTACTTGGTACTGATGAATCCTCCAGCTGAAATATGGTCTGGTCTCTGGCAATGAACTGTAAAGTACACAAATGGGAGAGATTCCAGAGGATTGCAAGAAGACTAAGAGACTTAATCTATAGGAAAGGCTGAATTGCTATCCTTATCCCTATTAAAGAGAGAGGACCAGGAGGAAGAAATGCAAGTATCTCAAAATGTCCACAGGGAGCTGTGACTAAGACTGGAATATACTGATTATACATACTAAAGACTTATATTAGACACTAGGGAAACCAAGCTTGAAAGAGTAACTAAGCACTCAGGTGACATAGCTAGAAAAACCAGAATTCCTGCCGTTGGAGAGTTCTGAGTGCTTTAGGTGAAAATCAGCTAAGCAGTCACCTAGCAGTACTTAACCCTAATGCAAGTGCAAAAGAATAATCCTGATGCTCCTTCCAGCTCTACACATCTGTGTAGTCTAAAGCTTAACGTATTTCACATTACTACATGAGAAAGTAACACTTAAACGGGTCTTAAGAAAATTCTGCTGTCCAACAGTCACCCTAAAGAAACTCTAACTTAGATGTAGACTCTCAGTGTAAGTAAAAGACCTTGCCTAAAAAACTCATACCGACAGGTGTGTTGACAAAACTAAAGGAAAGCCACTCATGAACCCAAAGACCCAGTTAGGGGTTGACATTTTAATCACCCAGTCTGTACTACTAAGGTGCTCTGAGGAAAGACTAAAGGAGTCAGTCCTGTGTACTGCTCTTGCTCTCACAAACCAGGCCCCACAATCTGGGGGAGTCAGAGGTGGAAATTTGGTCAGATTTTCTTCTGTGTTAAAGAAAAAACTTCCCATGATACTTCCTAAACAAGAAGATTGGAAAATAAGATGCTTGGAATAACTAAAATCACAGTGCTTTGCAAAGGATTTAAGAGAGCTAGCAACTCTACCAAACTTAATTTCTGTACTGAAAATGTTGCAAGTTACCATGTAAGTTAAAACCTACTTCCCCCACAGGAAGATGTTTTCTCATCCTAAAACTAAAATCATAAATTTTTAAAGCAAGGCTAAAACAAACTTAGCAAATATGCTGCGTAAGAGGCCAGACTAAAGGATTAAATCCTGTAGAAAATTGTCCAAAGCCAAGAATTCCTATGTTTCAGCAACACTCTCTTTACTCACCAGTAAAAAAATAAGCATTTGGGGTTTTAGTTTGGCCTTACTGATAATTAAACACATAAGCATTTAATAATATTAAACAATAGGCTTGAAACAGCAAGAAATTGCTTTTCACAAAGCACAACACTGAACTGGGAAATAGATTGCCAGAGGCCTTTCTGAACACCAAGCCTACTTACTGTCATCAAATACAAGATGTACAGAGAGGGGAGTGAGTGTGACCACTGATGGTTATTTAGCACTACGGTTCTGAAATGAAGCCTAGCTCAGGAAGTTTCTAAATCCATGCATGATCTAGAATACGATACAGCAAAAAGGCTACTTCATTCATGCTGTTACAGATCCCTGTCTAAACTAAAAGCAATGGCCTTTGCTCCTGAAAATGTCCTTCTGATTTTGCAAAGCTCCTTAAGTTTTTCTACATATATTTTAAATTTTTGAAAGTTAATCCAGTGACCTTGAACATTTTCACCAACTTCCAAAGTCTACACCCTGTTTATCTTTTTTTTTCCTGTCATATATTCACCTTGAACTCCAAGCCAAATCATTGAAAAGCCACCACTCAATCTGTCTAGTGTGCTTTATTTGGCTCTGAAAGAGGTTTCAAAACAATTTTATGAATCTTTTTGTCTGTTAGAGAGAGTATCTGACACAGTAATATATTTTGCGCCAAAGCCCTATTTAAAACCATAGCTTTGGACTGATCTTATAAATCACTTATATTCATCTCCAAAGAACTTAAGATTGTGACTTTTCTAAAACCAAGAAGACCAAACTTAGGACATCATTTGCAGGCAGTATTTTTAAAAACCACAGGCTTCACAATTTCTTATCAACTGTTTGGGTACTTAATTTCAAGAAAAAGAAAATTTACGGATAGAAATCAGCTAAATGTGAACTAGATTTTAGCAACATGGGAGTGCCCAGTGTTCCTTTCAACAGAGCATGTCCTTTAGCAGTAAATGTGGTATTTGTAACTCATTTCACTATTTTTCAGTAAACTGCAGACACCTTTGCTTCTAACAAATTTGTCTTACAAATTTGAACTTACTGCTCCAAATAAGTACAAAAAGATGAAAAGATACATTTATACTGAATATCAATTTTTGATGAACTACAGAACAGACAAGAAGGGGCTGAGGACAAGCTCCACAGCCCCATCTGTTGGCTAATGAAGCTCCCAAAGCAATCTACCAGCCCCTAGCCAATAAGGAAGTGGAAACAGTTCGTTTTTTGGATAAAATTCCTGGTTTTACCATCACGGATCTATGGTATCCGTGCACCAGTAGCAAGTTTTACTACCTAAGCACATAATAACTGAGTTTCTAACACACTTCTGTGATTTTTAAGTAATTTTAAATAAGAACAGCAAGGCAATCTGCATAATGCTGTTTGTTTGAGCAAGGTTGAGACTGGCTTGCTTGCATTTTCATTCAGAGATAAATGGCCTATAGTGAAATTGCAGTGTTTAAGACGTGTCCCTTGACTTTTAAACCCAAGCTGAAATGACTTGCTTTTAAAGCCCAGGGCTTGAATGTCCATCTTTTAAAGGCATCTACTGTAGTTTGTAAGTGACAAATGTTCTACAGACATCTGCCTACAGGGGAGGTGGTTGAAAGGAAAAGGGTGTCAGACAACTCAAATCTAACACAAAGCACACACATGAAAATTAATCAGTGTTGAGAAATACTACTGCTAGCCTTCTTTGTTAAATTATCAGGAGATGCTTCCATGCGCTGCCAGCGTGTGGGGGGAAGTGTTTTGATCCTGCACTCCTGTAGGAAGTACATTATCTCAGAGTAAACTGCAGCTGTGCTAACACATTCAAATCAAACAGCACTCAAGGTTACACAAAAAAAAAAGTTTAAAATATTCTGGAATATGAGACCCATCTACTTGCTCCCTTAAGTTAGGCCGCATACTTGCTGAGTCAAAATCTAATCCCCTACCCACAAAGATAATTGCTACTTCTAGTATATGATAAGCAAATATATGGTCATTCAAACCGTAATGGCAGTTAAAACTCTGTCATGGTCCCACTGAAATTTGGGTATCCTGCACTAAAATTTGGTTATCCAAAATAAAGTTTCAGACTAACTGCTGTCTCTTAGAAGCTCTTTAGAGGAAAGAGAATTCATGAAGAATCTTAGTAATGCAGAATCATCTGACTCCATTATGTTCTTTTCAGTCCAAAAATACACTTTCCTTTCAAAGGACAGAATTCTATTCCTGCTTAGGCCACATTCATAATGAGCAATCTGCAGGACGTTCAAAAAGACAGTGGCTGCTGGGCAGTTTTGCTCATTCATAGCTTTCCATCCTATTATTCAAAAGTCCATAAAATAAATGGACTCCCTACCTCTTACCTACAAACCTTCAGGTCTCCTTTGGTCAATTAAGTACTTTTCCTGCAAGAAGAGCTACAGAACAAGACCCCTTTATGCTGGAAACAATGTATGTATACTAGGCTGGGGGGAATGGCTCCCTAGCTGAGATCTTTGGGACTTGGTAGAAAAGAAGCAAAGGGCAAGAGAGCTACTGTGTGTTTAGATCACAAGCTGAAAAGACCAAAACAGACAAATGAAATGTGTAAGGAAAGATGGAAAGGGAAGAGTCATGACAGGTCATGGATCACGTAGTGTTCCACTTCTTGCATCCTATCTCTGACAAACTTGATTTAAATAGACTCCACACCCATATCATAGGGACGTGCCAGAAAACAATGGAAATCAAAGCAGTGACATGGTAGACACGCTTCTTAGTCAAACTCATTGTTCAAAATAACTGAGGATCATTATAGTCCACTCTCTGATATGGTGCAAATATATCCTACAGATGTCAAACTCAACAGAACAGAATTTTAGCATGTAAAAAAAAGCACGGCATTGCCCTGTTAACTACCTACTTATGGTATTTACAGACAACAATTGCTGAAAAAATTATTAACACTGAGTATAACTAGCAATATGATAGGGTCTTCTCTATGTTGCTTTAGAATTAAGGTGCAGCCCTGGGTGAGGTGTGTGTGTGGAATCAGGATCCCACAAATGATGTTTTAAAAGTACCACAGAAGTAGATGCATTTCCAGATTAGTTGTTGGAAAAATATAGAACTCAAGAATGTCTGTTAAGGTGTAGCTGAGAATTTTCCCAATTTTTCAGAGTTGTTCTTTAAATATATTTTTATATAGTTCTATTTTTTAATACACTTAGAGTGGAGAACTATTCTCAGCTTTTGTATGATATACCAACTCCCCCTCAGTATTCTGAAAACCTTTGTGAGGGTTATTTCCAGCAGTGAGGGGATTCTGCTCTTTTCCTCAGAGAAAGCACTTGTATTAGCTATCAAGGAACAGCAGAGGCCCTACAAGAGCAGCAGTGTACCCTGACAAGCAAGAGACAAGGTTCAGATGATGATGCTTGTTCTTCAACTGCCATGTTGGAAATGCCTTGTGTGCGCTTCATTCAACTCACGGACAGAACACTACATTATTTGAAAACAATCGATCAGGTATCACACCAAGGTACTTAACTTACCCCTCCCATTGTAATGCCATCGATAAGTGCCACATATGGCTTCTTGCAAGTCCCTGTAAGAAATGTAAAGAAAAACAATCATCCATCTTTTTCAAGAGTGGACCTGTGACTAGCTGCCACATGACACGTTACCCTATGTCTTACTTCAGCAAGAGCAGCAGAAAATAAATGGTAATTTAAACAGTAATCATGTTATCAACTTACAATGAAGGTACCACACCAAGTTCTTAAGAAATGAAAAGAAACACTAGTTTCTGATTTACTGGATTGTGAGTGTTGTAAGAGAACATTATACAACTATCAAATGTCAGACTGGTTGTTGTGTGAGTACCTGACAGTTCAGCCATTATAAAGAGCTTTGCCTGATGTTGGGACACAGCAGATGCCCTTTCACCCCCTCTCACAGTCTGGATTAACAACAGCACAGGGTGTGTGCCAGCCCTTCAGTGCTTTACTACAAAGCCAGATGTATGGGCAGGTCCCAGTCACAATGTGACTATAAACTAATGCAATGCAGGCATGTTCTGTCATGCCAGCTCTTGCATATAACCCTGAATGTGGTGCAGGCAGGTTCAGATGACAATGTCCTGAACTACCAGCTCCATCTGTTGGGGCCTTCAGAAGGCATAAAACTAAAGCCCCAATGCTTTCCATTACTATTCACGGAAAGATTCAGAGCTTCACTGTGAATGAAACAGCTGCCTTGTATTCAGTGTTTTCAGGTCAGACTTACAGTCCAGAAAGACTGCCGATACAGGTATCCCCCGCAACCACGTTGTGAGTTTTTCTGTAACAACTATATAGAGCTTTGTTTAAAAAAAACCCTGTTTTTAAAAGGCAGTTCAGTCCTTCAAATGAGTAGGTAGAAAATGTTAAGAGAATTGTATTTTGAACTTTGTTCTTAGATGAACATACAAGCTAATGCATGAGCGGTAGATGCTACTCCTTGAACTAAGTTTCTGTAGTGAAAGCCTTTCCCATTGCCAAGGCTGTGAAAGCAGCTCCCTGCTGTATTTTTAAGTTGTAAAATGGAAGATATAAATAAATCTTTTTAGCAGAAAACTCAGTCTTAAAGGAATACAATCATACTAAAGCTATCAAAAATCTAGGTTTTGTAATTAGATGCATTATAGATATTGAACACCTAATGAAAAAAAAAGAAAACAGACTTTTACGTACCCTTGCAACAGAATCATCATCAAGTTCAACTGGCAAGGTAATACTATTTTTCTCCAACTATGTGAAACCTTAAACTACTTTTTCATTTTGTATTGGTGAAGAAAAGAAAGGTACATCACAAGCATGCTCAGTCTAGAAAAACTGTCAAACAAAGTAAAAACAACTTTTTAGGAATTACTCTAATAGCTGTGCTCTTCTGTCAATGTAAGCAACACCTTCACCTGTCCTCCTGTAGTGACTAACACTGGATACAATATTTTAAAACTCAAACTGTATTCAATTAAAATATGTTTGGAGTATTTTCTTCTCACCAAAACCTTCAACTCTTGACTTTTACCCTAAAGAATTAATATCCATTTTTAATATGCTTTACTCCAGTAAACATCACCCAGTGTCTTTGCCATTCTTTGCAATAAACTAAGGCAGCTCACTCCTGAGTTATGCAGCCCTAGTCCTTCATGCAGTCAATTTAAATGGAAAGACTTAATATAATTTGATCTTCGGCTTTCTGACTGAATATTAATCATTTTCACACATCTATTTTTACCTCAGGTCTTCTTTGAAGCAGATCAATGATACTTAGGGCAGAACTGCAGTGTCTGCAGCTAAAGCTAATTCTTCCACAGAGGAAATAGAACTAACCAGAACAATGGGATGGGATAAAGCAGCTGTCACAGTAACTTGAACAAAAGAAACACATTCTCCATGCAAGGTATAAAAATGAGATATGTTACATTACTGGTATTGAACTCAGTAAAAAAAAATTACTACTTCTCTGATGTTACCACAGTCTTCAATAGATTATCAAAGAGATAAGTTTACATTTGAAGCCAGTGTTACGAAAACTGTACTGTTTCAGAATTGCTATTAACATACCAATGGCATTGTTCAGCCTATATTCTCCTCTGAAGAAATCTTGCGACAGTTCATCTCCAACTTTCCCCGCTTCTGTGATGGCTTAAGAGAAATAAAAATTCTGAAGATAACTGTAAGTTTAATAGAAAATAAAGTAAAAGAAAATAATGTCACCCAAGTTGGGTCTTTTCCTACAGCAAAGAGAGAGCAACTTAATCCTGCTTTATTATATTTGAGAAAATTTGCTCAAATTTAAATACGAATGTTAAGTCTCAAACTGTATTTAATCGTATTTTGCTGGAGACTTTGTCACATACATGTGAGAGTATGGTCCATTTTTGAACCCCTCCTAATGTCAAGTACTCATTTGTGATATTTTTTCATACCAACATTTAGAACAGTCACTTAAAACTGATTATACTGAAGACTCTAAATACTAAAAATGAGAAACCAATTAGAGCATGACATAATCTAACAATAACCTGTGCTGCTTGTTTACCGACAGTTTACAACAACTGCTAATTTTGACACTTTGGAGATTTCCTGCAGATCATAGCTAAAAAATAATCACAGATACACTGATCCCTCTTGTCAGATCTGTATCTAGCCATCCAAAACATCAGACACAAATTATCCAATACTATCAGAGCTACGTGTTAGGACCGCTCAAATTTCTTGTAAAGAAGCTGTCAGTAATGAAAATCTGGGAAGAGAAAGGTAGAGACAAGAACCCCCTCTTCCCTGGAATGACTGGCTGCTATTATCAGTTATTCATAAAAATGTAATTTTTTCACTTTTATACAATGTCCTGACAGTTGTCTCTTGACAAATACCTTAAACAGCATCTGCACATGAAGGTGTCATAAGAGTCAGCACAACTGATCTCTTACTGTTGTGTAGCAAGCTTTTTTTGCCCAAGTCACAGTAAACAAAGGAGATCAACACAAAGCAGTAACTGGGAAAGACATCAAATACTTAAGAGAGTATAGTCCTTACCTCTGATGTCACCCCCAGCACAAAAAGCTTTTCCTCCAGTTCCCTTTATAATTATGAGAAAAGTTTCAGGATCTTGTTCCCACGTCTAAAAAGAAATAAATATTTCCACAGAGAACTTAAAATCTGTGCAAAAAATGCTTCCTCTGCATAGTGTCTATAATTTTTACTTTACTTTTTCAAAAAGCAAATCAAACTGTATTTTTAAATAGTTTGTCTTAAGAGCTAAGTGTCTTTCTTCCACTTCTGCATCCTATTCAACCATGAGAGCAGAGATCAGCAGAGCTGCCTCACATATTTCAGAAAAACACCTCTGCACAGCTCCCAGCCTCTGGGGAAAGGCAGCATACCACAAAACAGGGCCTGACAGAAATCCCAATGGGAAAACTGCGGGGGCAGAAAGGTGGGAATATGGAAGACATATAGTAACAGTGTCTCTATCCAAATCATGGAAGTTGTGTAAACCTAAGATGTCTGGCAAAGAAATCAGCATTTAAATTGTCAGTGGATTTTGTCAAAATGACTGCAGTCGACACTAATGAAGGAATGGATCGAATCCATTTGTCCATGTATGTTTTGATAGTTACAAAGACTATGGGCTTTGGATTTTTTTTCTTTAATTAAATACACTTGCACCTGACTTCAGCAGTGGTGCACCTGTAAGAGAAAAAGATGCCTTTTTCAGGCATTCCACCCTTCCTCTGAAATTATGTTTACGTGTCCCTTAATCAAGTAAGTGTACCCAGATAAAAGAGGGACACGGTATTTCTGTATGCCAGCAACTGCACTTAAAACTTTAAGGTTATGCTTCAAATAAAGCCCGGCACCCAGTACTACAAATTAAGTATTTCTTTCTTTACATGTTCTTCAAAGAATGCACAAATTTGCAACACAACCATCTACCAAAATACCAAAAGGCATCAGACAATTATCCAAAAACTACTGGCATCTAATGAATTTTACTCTGTGCACATGATAAATAGTATCATTAAATTAAAAGGAACTACTTTCATGCTTAAAATCTCATGGTACTTCACTAGCTTGTAGAAACAGTGACTGTAAATCCATGAGTTCTCATTTAAGGAACGACACTGACAGCCCCCTGCTTCCCAGTGGCTGGTATCTTTTATTTTCAGCCATGCAGCCTCCCCACAAAACATGCACTCCATCAAGAGGCAACACCACTGGACAGTTTGAAATCTGTGCATGCCAACTGATGTGGTGGGTGTTGCCAAAAGGAACATACAAATGCTGAGCACTGCTTGCTCTTAATTCAGTCCTGGTATTAACACGGATGTCCATTTACCTATGGAGATGCTAAATTTAACTCTGTCTGACAGCTTGTTTCTTTGACCTGTCTTCTCCTCTTTCTAACTTGCTTGAAACAGCCCGGTTTTTCCCATGGTATAAATCTGAGCCCATTGTACTCACACAAACTTTCATTCTTTAAATCAGTACCCTAAGAAGTGTCTAACTGCACTTCAAAATCGGTTTCAAATAACATATGTATAGTGGATGGGTAGAAATGGAGCTACTAACCTTTATTTGAGGATAAATTTGTTGGATCATAGACAGATTTAGCGCATTGAGAGCCTTGGGTCTATTCAAAGTTATTATTCCTGCACCTCCTTTCTTTTCCAACAACACTTCTGCTGTCGAATCTGTTTGCTTAGACATTTTCTGTGCAGGCAAAAACAAATAAATAAAGCAAACGTCATCAGCTGGATAACTTGAGTAACATATTTACAAAAGTGTTTATGGAAATTTATTCTCAAAACACACTATTTAGGATCACAAAACAAACATGCATTCTGGAATTGTATGCTAAGTTTTTCCCACTGTACTTCTATTTGCATTTACTAAACAATTCTTTGGGAACTACTTTATGTTTGAGTCCTTCGAAGTTAGAAACCTCAGACAGGTTTTCAGACCACACATTGTTTCACAGTAATATTCTGAGTTCACTTAAATAAAATTTACAACAGAAACACACACACACAAAAAAAACCCCCAAACACCAAAAACCAAAATCAAACAAACAAACAAAGAATTCCCCATCTTACTAATAAAACACAAACCCATGGTTCCTTAAAACTGACATTCTGAAAATACTTGCAACAATTAGAAAAACGTCAGTTCCATAGATCCTTACTGGTAGTTTGACACTGCAAACCCAAATATACATCCTGCTTTGTCTTTAAGTAACTTTTAACATTACAGAACAAATCCCCTGAACTTTTTTCTCACTCACAGTAGGCTGATATTTAAGGAATTTATAGAGGCCAACATAGAAACTATCTATAAAGGTAAGTAAAGCCAAAAAAATTAAGCTTTAATTTACAGTAGAATAAAAACTTGTAACAAAGTGCTCAAAGATGTGAGCAATACTATGCCTGAGCAATAAATGGCAGTGTTCAGAACCACTGTGTGCAGACACATTAGAAGTTGCATGTGCTGTGTGTCTCAGGGGAGCTAAAGAGTCCTGGAAGCTTCCAACTCAGTCAAACATGATGCTCTCCTTACCAAATGTTGTAATATTACTTGCAGTCTGTTGAGTGCCTTTAGCCTGAAAAAGAAGTATTAAAAAGAGCTAAAACCATAAATGAGCCACACCATTCCCCAAATATCTGACAGCTGGGTTAAGCAAAGCAATGGCAGAAAAATTTCTGAACACTACTGTTTTACGTTCTCCTGTTTAAATTAAATTAGGGCACAGTTTTGTTATCGAAACAGTTGGAAATTCTTTGCTTACTAGTAAATACACAGCAGACACCAGCGTCAGCTACTAATGTTTTCAAGTTAGGAGAACCTGGAAATACCAGGATAGAGAGATTGAGGGATATGACTGACACTTTGTGTTTTGAAGATTTACAACCTTTGTGCGGGCGTGTTTAAATACTGACTTTAAATTTAAAAAAAAAAAAAAAAAGTCTTGTCAAAAACTTCGTGTATTTCCGAAAGCTTCCACGACACAAACCTGCCCTTGTGTATACGTACTTACTACATACATTTACACAGAGTTTATGTAAGAGCTCGCCCAGTGCTCGTGCTGCTGTGGGCGACAGGAGAGACCCACGCTGTCAAACTTTGCGAACACGTCACTCGTTTTGAGTAACGAGGCTATTATTTATTTACGGCCACTGAGGAAGGCTGTGCTGGCCAAACACCAGAGAGCTCGAAGGAGAAACTTCACCTTTCAGCTACTTCAGCGCACACACCCAGTCAACTACATGTTACACATTAGTGCCGCGGCATACTACGCTATTTTTTAATCACAGGCTCGCTCCTGAAGGTGAAAGTTAGTGAAGGCCTGGCTGATGTAGGCCCAGATTATAACTCGCAGCAGCTGCGGGGCTGCGATCCCCGGCCGGCCCGGGCCGCCGCTCCCCTCGCTCCCCGCCGCCACTTGCGCCCCTCAGGGCGGCCCCGTTACCTGGGCAGCGCCCGCAGCGCCCGGCCCGCCATGGCGGCACCGCTCCCTCCCCGGCTCCGGCCCCGGCGCCGCACGGCACCGCGCGCATGCGCGGGGCTCTGAGGGGCCAGCGGCGGCACCGGCACCGGCTCCCACACGCCGTGGGCCGGCCGCCAGCTCGCTCCCTAGAACAGCCCTTTTCTATTAACGAAGGCAGATTTCTTACCGGAGGGAAGGGGTGCTGCTCCCCGTCCTGGATAAGGCCGGGAAGTGTGAGGGCACCAGGTGATGCAGCTGCTTTGTTGGTGAAGCGAGTGTTGCCGCTTGTAGCAATAACATCACCCGTGGTGGTTGCTGCTCAAGGTGGGGAAAGCTCGCATTGCCAAACTGCCTTCAGAGCTGAACTTCGTGCGCTGGAGCAGCATTTAGACGGCTTATTATTTTCAGCAGTAAGACTGATTTCTTAATTTCTGACCTCCCGGCTTCTCTTGATCCTTTGCACCTGCCCTCACAGCTACGGACAAACGGACAGCGAGGGGGGGTGGGAGTAAGGAGCCGCTCTAATGTAACAGCCCACCGAGAGCTGCTTATCCGTCAAGGTAAATACATGGATTGAGAACTTGCACGGTTACTGTCCCAACAGTAGCTACAGACAACTGTAAGCTCAAATACAGCCTGTGTCTTCAGCATAAGAGGACTCAAAAATTGCAGCTGTGAAAATTGCCTTTTTAAAAAAAATAAAATATTAAGGCACTTGAGAATTTATGGCCGTCACGCTAGGAGTCAATAATAGAAAATTCGCTTTGATTTCAGTAACTAAGACCGTACCATGAATTTTTTTTTAGGCTGACACATACCAACATGAGACTGATATTGAAAAGACACGACGAACCATTGATTAAATTACAATACAGTGCATTAGGTTGAAACGTAGCTTCATCAGCTCTTGGTGTAACAAGTTCTTAGCATCAGCTGCCTTGATTTGTATTTGTATTTAAAAGAAACAAAAATCTTAAAACCTTTTAGCAAATTTGTTTTACTGGAAGAAAAAAAAAAAATCCCAGCTCTCAGAAGCACTTCTCGAGAAGTCTCCAGAGGGCAACCTTGCTCTTCATTTCAAAAATGATTCAGCCCCCTGCTTATATCAGCGTCATCTGTGTTGGCATTTCTGTTGCAGTCATTCTCAGAGTATATTAAATCTGGTTGTAAAAATTTTAATCTAACTAAATAGACACACACACAAAAAAAATACAGAACATTTCTGTATTAATGCAGTCTCGGTTTTCAGTCTTGTACAATGTGAACAAAAAGTAACTGAGAACAGGACATGAGGTGCTTTTGCAGGCACTGAGAGACTGCCTACTGCAAACTAATTAATTGCAGAATTCATTAGGTGATCCTGACTATTCAAACTTTCACCTAAAGGTTATATGATAATCAATGATGCAGCTTATTAGTGTCATCTTGAGTACAGACAGCCCTATATCCTGCTTTGTACCAAGTGCCATGCAATTAAATCTAAACCAGAGTAAATGATGCCAGATTATCACGGTTGCCAAACCTGAACCCTGATTTAGATACATATAAAAAAATATATTTTTGAGGATAACTCTGCAGCTCTCATCCAGGCATAACCAATTGCAGGGAGTTTGATAAGCAGATAACATTTTTGTTTCTCATTTCCTGTGACTGAAAGTCTCTACATTTCACAGAAAAATATGAAAAGAACTTTTCTGTGGGATAATCTCTTAGTTAGGGCTGTTGTGAAAATGAAGAAATGGGTGTATGACAGCTAACCTTGGGTAAGAGCAGGTGGAGGCTGTTTGAAACCCCTGGAAATCTCCTAACAAATTCCACCTGCACATGGGCAAGGCTGTGATCAGGACATGATTACACGGGATGTTTGTTTCTGGGGGTCCAAAATAGAAGTTGGTGATCTGATTCATCTTTTACTTATGCTGATTTTAATCTGTTCTCGTCCTGTCCTCAGTGTAAACAATGGTGTAAACCCTTTGTGGTCTTCCAGCTGTATGTCTGATGCAAGACACAGGTGGGCCTACTCCTTTGTAAACAATGAAGTAACAGCAAGCTTTGTCTTGAGAAAACTACTGATTTCTCTCCACAGTGCTGACATTGATTTTATGCTTAATGTTTTCTTTCAATTCTTTCCCTTCTTTTTTTTTTTTTAAGTCATTTTCAAGAAGAAGGGCTGGTAACAAAAGAGCCATCTTCCTTGAGCCCTCATTTTTAAACATGCTGGTGATGGCTTGAATTTACCTATAGGTTTTTTTGGGGGCAGGGAATTCTTAGGTGTTAGAAAAATGCTATTTTTTCACAGCCATTTAGCTGACTGCAATCCTGTCCAAAAAGTAACTCAGATATCATCCTGTTTTTCAATAGTCCTCCTGCACACTCCATTTTTTTTCAGAGTGGAATATCAAAGTGCAAATGCTTTCTAAAAAGTAAATAAAAGAGTTCTCTAAGTAGAAATAGGAAAAAGAGTGAAAATAATGGAGTTGCCTGAGAATAAGCAGAATGAGATGACCTTTAACCTGGGAGTTTGTGGGTGATATTACTATTGGCAAAGAGGGCTGCACAACACTGGACCAAGCCAGGAACTGAGAGTGTGTAAGTGCAATAGCCAGAAGGATAAGCAGCGTGTAGTTCCTCCCCCTGGAGAAATTTCCTGGCAGCGCATTCAGCAGGTTTGAAAAGAGAAAACAAGTTGCAGACTGTAGGAGGTCTTCAGAGTTGAGCAGATGTTTTCAGTTTTGTTTTTGGTTGGTTTTTTTGTTGTCGTTGTTTCTTTTCCAGAAAAACATATACTTTTAGAATGTGGGAGCTCTTGCTCTCAAGAAGAATTCCAAGAGCAGCTCAGCTGCATTCTGTGTGCCACCTGTACACCCCTAGTTAACCATTAATTTGTGCCTCGCATTTGCCTCTGAGAGGTCCCAGAGTAGTTGACCAAGACCAGATAATAAATGCTACAGGTACTTCATCATGCCCCATGCTGCTGTGTCCAGGCTTGCTGTAAATTCAGTCTTTTCCTCTGCTGGTCTAACAGCTGGCATCTAATTTCTCTATGTGTGGGTAGTTAAGTGCATCCTTACAGCGTGTGAAGGTTAAGGAAAAATGAGTCTGTGAAGGTTGGAGGAACAGAATGGGAAAACTTGCAGTTCATGCCTGCTAACTGGTTGTTACTGTGCTGACAAACAATCCTCACATCGTTATTTCTCAGTCCAGATTCAGCTGACAGCCCTCTAAAACACCCCCACAGGTTACACAGGTTGAAATTTCCTCGTGCCAGCTCGGGTACCTAATAGTAAAGGCTCAGGTCTGCAGTAAGAGTCTTCCAGGGATGTCACTGAGAGCAGAAGTAGACTTAAAGTAAGCAGAAGACTAATCTTCACTCTCTAACAGCAGGCCAACCCAGGGAAGGACTGAAACATCTATATAATATGGAGAAACAAATTTTTGCTTTTGTCTGTAACCTGAGTAATCTCATGCAAACAGACTGCCTTCCCCGGGGCTTTTGGTCAGAGATCTTTCAGATAATGCATCCATGCAACATCTGAAATCATAGATTTGGAATGAGGGCACAGCTAATGGCATGCAGTAGTGAATTTCTCCTGTAACAAGAAAGTGTGTGTGTAAGGGAGGGGAAAAAAAATCAACTTTTATTTTCCCCTTTTTTTTTCTTCACCAGTTAATTTCCATCTTATCAGTGGGGAACTAGGAAGTGTTTGGAAAAGGAGGAAAGCAAATCCATAATGAAGCTGATGAGTGAAGTAGTTTTCATTTTCTTTTGGCCTCAGAGAGCACCGGGGAAAGTGTAGGAGTGGCTGGGTGCTGCTGCAGATGCTGCCGTGTTGATGAGACAACGAGGAAGGATTCCAAGCGAGGTCCATCCAGCAGTGAGTTCCTCTCCTCCCACCACCCCGGCTTAGACACAGCACTCGTGCTGCAGCCACCCTGCCAGAACCCCCTGGGTTAGACGGGACCCTGGGCAAACACCCTCCTACATCCTTCTTCCCTGCTGCCACAAGCAATCTGTCACTCCTCTCCCCGAACCACCCTCCACCTACGTACAAAGCCATAACTGTAAGGAACGCCCTCTTCCCTCCTCCTTTTCCCCCCCACGAGCCTGTTCTCCATGGGTGAAAAATGCAATCTTCCCAGAGATCTGGTCACCCCCGACTTTGGCTTTGAGACCCAAGCTGTTTGATACCTTTTAGGACTACAGCTTGGAAAGCTCTGCTTGCAGATCTATTGTGTTCGTTTTTCAATTGCATATAATTGCACATGTGCAGGTGGGAAGGGGCTATTTGCTTCCCACTCGCTTTGATACGCCTCCCTTCCTAAGAGGACCGCTTCCTTCCCTTTCTGCTCTCAGCCTCCCACGCATTTAGCAATGAGAAATGCTGCAGAAAACTGACCAGCTACCAACCCGCCCACCTGAGGAGGAGGAGCACTAGCGGCAGCAGCACATTTCTCTTGCTCTCAGCTTTTTAAACACAGTTAAAAAGAGCTGTAGCGTAGGCGGAAATAGCTGTAGGGAGTGTGTGTGGGAATGGGGCTAGAGGAAAGTGCATTTTTTCCTTGGTAGGACAGTTAACTTCTAGTGGACCAAAAAAATACCCCAAAGATATCTCACTGCTGAGGGTGTCTTTGGCTGTATAATTAGTTCTTAAGGTTGAGTTTCCCAGGTCTGGAAAGAACGAAGCAGGGAATGAAGCAAGTGATGGCAGGGAAGCTTGCCTACCAGACTTCAGGAGTCTGCTTAGCAAATTATATCTGTGTTGCATCTCGTTGTGTCATCACGTCTGTTGTTCTGCTCTCAATGTGTGTGCTTGATTCTGTGAGAGTCAGAGCTGCCTGTATGTAGGAAGAGAAAAAGGCATGTGGTTTTCACACAGTGTGGGTCCGTATTTCAAAATACTGTCCCTGTTGGACCTCTTGAAATAGCACTGTCCCAGAATATCAGTTAATTCAAGATTTACTCCGTGTGCTTCTATAAGAAATTAAAATCAAGCTTATTTGTGTTAACTGGTTGTTATTTGAGGCGCTTTGCTTGTATTACATGAAAATAGCTGTGGAACTAGTATAGGAAAACAGAACTTCCAAGACTTGTGGTATAGAGTGCAAAGTGATAGTGCTGTTTCTTAAAAAGTCTCTCTGATAGTCTCCAAGAACCAAGGGTCCTCAACAGCCGTGAGTTTCTGACTTGGTTTGATTTCACTATCTGAAATACAGATTTTACAATATGTAAGCCTCATCAACGTTATCCTAACCTGAGTTAGTTGCATGCATTCTTCTCAAGTCAAAACTCTACCCATACATTGGTTTTGACTAGATTTCTCACCAGCATCAGACTTTCCATATATGTAAGTGATGCAGAATCTTCTATCAGGATGTGGTCTTTAATGATTCAGAGGTGCAATAACAGCCAAATAATGAAATTTGACTGAAAGTATTGGAGATACCTGAAAAAAATACTGTGTAGGACATGTTATTTTTTCCTAGTGAGCAGAAGCCTCAAGCCTGGGAACTGGGCTCACTGACTTCAGTGCTTTCCTCCACAGCCTATCTCCTGCAGCTCTGGAAATTTTACCTTAGAGTTGGAAGGAAAATGTAGGCATAATTTTTAGACTCAGAAACAAAGGAAGTTATGAATAAGCCTAATTAACAGATTTGCATGTGACACAACAGACAGATCAGCTGATGGACTTGTGTTAACAAGAGCCAGAGCCCTATCAATGGAGATGTAACCTTAATGGAACTGATTATCCTGGTGTTTTAAAAGTCTTATTTATGAATGGTGAATAATATTTTAAATATATCCTTCTAACCTTCCACTGAATCTTATGTAAGTCATAATTATAATCTACTGGAATTACATACCCAGCCTGAGGAGGAACAATATTCCAAATATTAAGTTCATGTCCCTTGACTGATTTACTTTAAGACATTGCAGCAGTTCCTTTGTCAGTACCATTTTGAAGCACTATTGGCCCATTTGTAATTCTACCTCATATTGGTTCAGTTAACTTTGAAGGTAGCGCTTTTCATACCTTTTAGATCAATGAATGTACATCAGATTTTAAATGCAGATTATATGCTTATCTTGCCAACTATCATTAGCCCGAAATGTTCCTTGTATAATCTATCTATTGTGGTAGACTTACATTATTCAAGAAACAGGAGGAAAAGAAAAAGAAAAAAAAAAAGGAATAAAACCCCCAAACATTTAGAAATATTAAGAATCTATTTTAGGAGCTCAGTCCTGTACATAAGATTCCCTATTTTGTCTGTCATTCAGCTGGAGTGTCACACACTTTGGTCTTGAACCATCCGCTTCCTTCTCAGGGGTTGTAGTGAATGACTAGTTACCTATTTTGTTTCCATCAAAATCCTAGTGAATTAAGAACAAAAGCATTTAATGCTAATTAGTAGCTTTCTGACAGGCCAGGGAATTGATCACCTCAGATGTTTACTTCAAGAATTTGTTACTCTAAATGAAAGTGAGGCCCTTCATCAGGGCAGTTTGGCTGACAGTTTGACAGTATCTTATTAAATGGATGTGGTGTACTCAAACTTTTCCCTGTTTCTCATCTGGCAGCTCACACAAGCATTAATTTTCACTTGAAAAGATCTACATTTTGCTATAAAAGTCAATATTAAGAATATTTTTCAAAATTTCTTTTTGTTTTATTTCATCCTGGAGTACAGTGAAAACTGTTCATAAAATAATGAACATTGCCTAGGGAAAGATACCTCATTTAATGCCACAAATGATGCAAAGGACGGCAGAGCAGATTGGAGAACTTAAAAATGAGGGGGAAAATAGGTCAGTAGAATAAACAGAGGCCTTTAAGCTATTAAATAAGCATATATCACTCACTGCTGCAGATATATTCTGTTCAAAGTAGAAATTATTAGCATCCAGTATGAAGTAATCATGAGTTTCAATGCAACTCAATTTATCAGCTCTGTGTATAATGATTAACCTGGCAGAAGGATGTGTAGCATGTCAGAAGGGGAAGTGTTTGTTTTGATTTTTTTTGTTTTTTTCAGGAAAGAAATATGGTCACCCTGGATCATAAACAAACTTGCAATGGCAGTGACAGGGACAGTACTCGGTTCCTTGAGCACTTATTGAGTGGATAGGCTTCCCTAGGGATATACTGCTCAGTGAAGAAAGGCAGTGGCAGCTGTGGCAAGGCATAACATAGATTTAAATTGTTCCAAAGGAAGTCCATGGTCTCTAGTATCACTAGCTCCTCTCTGTAATCTCAGTCTTGCATCTGCTCCATGGATTTCGTGATGCCACTGGTTCTCCTGTCCAGACCCAGACAGTCCATCTCTCTGTGTCTCTGCAATAGCATGCTGGGGCAGAGCTTCATGCTGCTAAGTACCCTGTATGGGAATATATATAATTATTTCAGAAATAACATGGAACTCAAGGTGATTGAGTCATACTTTGACACACCTCTGTCTGCCAAGAAAAATGCAGGCACTCCCTTACAGAGCAGTTGCTAAGAGCACTTCTTCAGGCTCTAGGAGAGAGAAGATGCTTTATTGTACAGTTAACTGCAGGAGTTAACAGCAGGGTTTCAGTCTGGGACTTGTCAAAAAATTAAAGCATGTAATTAAAGGCTGTGCTTCTGCCTAAGAGATGTTGCACCATGTAGAATTAGTCTGGGACATTATTCTGTAAATTTAAGACACTGTGAAAAGTAATTTTATTGGCATTTGTAGCCTAAAAAAATAAAGAAGAGAAAGTTCTGGTCAGCACTAAGAACAAACATCTTTTGTTTGTTTTATGCTAAATTTAAATAAAAGAAAGCAGAGACTATGTAAAAAAAAAAAGAAAAGAAAGAGAGAGAAATCCTTTTTAATTTTGAAATGTTAATAGATTTTTTTTTCCCCATGACTGAGCAGGAGAATCATGAAACACATTTGATCTGTGCATTCCCTTTCCTGTGTCACCACTAGCATCCCTTAGCTTTTGTGAGCCTTTTGGAACATTCACCATTGACCAGTTACCATCCTAGTAAGAGACAGCTGAATTTTGCAGGTATAGCTCTCTGACATCTGAATTACAACAGCAACATACGATTTTCAGCATATTTCAAATAGTCAGAAGAAGCAGGCAATGAGAAAAAACTTTGTGGCTTTTTCACTCTTCTATTTTAGTTTTCACTTCTATGAAGTAAAGAAAGTAATCTGTTTCATTGTAATATGAACATTAACCTTTTAGTTGAAACAGTAGGACACCATACAGTGGTGATAACAAATGGCATCTTGTCATTGCTCCTATTAGTGAGCTAAAAAATAGTTTATGTTTGCAGTGCATGTACCAGAAAAAGCCACATAGCACAATGGCCCATGATTATGGGATCTAGAGGAAGAAGGTTCAGATGCTTTGAATTTCTGTGTTGCTTTACAAGTCAACACATGGAATATATTCTCCAGTTATTTCTTAAAGAAAACTGTTCTGTGAACTGTTATAAACTGATATTTAAAAGGGTCTTCTCTACGTTACAAGGGATGCATGCTTTTTCTTTCCAAGCAAATAGTTTGACCATTGCTTCACACGTGAGCCTGTAACTCTGCCACCTGTCAGCCGATACCTAGTTCTGCAGAAGGAAATGAGCCTATTTTTTTAGCACAGGATAAACAAATCCTCCATGTATTAAAATGCACTCACTCAGCCACACTCCTTTCCCCAGGAGTCTTTCAATTTATCTTTTCTTCTGAGGAAATTTCCCACCTATCTAAGAGTTTCCCACCTTCTTTACTTTTTAAGTAAAAAAAAGCCTAGTATTTATATTTACAGAAGTAAGAAGCCCCAAACTCTGTCATGTTCTCCAGTATGTCATTTCAGGAGGCTGTAGGGTATTTGCAATCATCTGTCTGTTTCCCAGGAACTCATTTGCTTTTGTTAGTTATTCACAGTCAGTCTTGATCAGTCAGTCAAGCATCAGTCTTGATGCTTGTAGGTACCATAATTACTCACCACAGAATGACTGCAACAACGAGTTGTGACTTTGTCACTGCATAGTAACAACCAGAGCAGTTCTCTCCGGAATATGTGCGCTAATTCTGGAAGGTGAAGGAAAACATTCTCCCTTCAAGATGGGACTTCAACACCTGGTAACTTGTTGCCAAAGACTGCAGTGCCCCCCACTGTGTAACCTTCGCTTTTCCTGTTTAAGAGGAGGAACTGTTGCAGATCTGTTATAATCTTTCACACCTATCTAGTATGTAGAACGTGAGCACTATATACTTCTCGCAGAAAAAAAGCTATAGCTCTGATATGTTTTAAAAGAGCTTTAGCTCAGGAAGTAGCCAAATTGAAACTGTAGTTCAGTTCACTTTCTGTCTCCCTTTCCAGGATAGGCCTGGGTTAATTAGTAACCACCCTTCCAATATCCATTTCCTCCTCTTGCACTTTTTCTATATAAACTGTGTACATTTGTTCAGCCACTGTTGTTGCAGGATCACCCCACCCTGCTCAAGTCCAAAGGTTTACCAGTTTTGTTTAGCTTATAAATCTAAAGATGAGTAAGATAAGACAGGTTTTGTAGACTAATTACTGCAATCTATTTTAGTGATACTGCACTGACTTAAAATTTGGTGCTGTTGCGTCAAAATTTAAAATATATTGCAGTTTGAAGTCTTCAAAATTCTTTTCCAGTATTACTATTTGGAATGGTAGTTTGTGCTTAAGTTACTAATTTAGAAAGTGAGACATACGAGGTAGACAGACAACCTATGTGTCATGTACATTAGTGTCTATCCACATTTTCATTGTTGCCAATGAAAATTATAAATAACCCAGTTTACTGGAGAACTTTCAAAATTAGAAGTCTTACTTCTGAGAGTGCTGTCTGAAGGGGTTTTAGGCATCAGGAGGGCTGATTCACGATTGTACTCCAAGGTGTTTAGTTTAATTGTTTAACTTTTTTATTCCACTTCAACCTGAACACCAAAACCCCCCTACAGTTCAGAGCTGATGGCATTTGCTCTCTCTGTAGTTATATTATTCAGCACACATGCCACAAAGAAAGAAGAAACTGAGACCTTAGGCTTTCCTTAACATTCCCCGCTGTTCCTGCTGTCAGTGGCCAAGGCTATGGAAGACACGAGGAACATTTGACTACTGCTTTTCTGACTTAGATATAGCTGATGACAAGGAGGGACCAGCTGCTGATAGCTTGCTCTGGCTTCTTCTGTCACCCATGTAGGAAATGCTGCTGCTTTAAATACATTAGAATGGCTCTGCCATTCTGGAATAGGAAAAATTCTTTCCCAACTGAGCACATCTGTAAACTATTTTTGAGGCAAAATATGAGGATTAGTAACACTTACTACATGGTGGCCCAGGGAACTGGAGTGCTCATGAAACCACCACTGGCCCAAAGGGGAGCTGCAAAACCCTGAAATGTTTAATTACAAGAATGCAAGATATTTTGAAAAACTGAAGGGAAAATAAATTGTCATACAAAATTTTTGAGAACTATTAATTTATTGTTATTCTAGTATCTTTTAGTTGTTCCCTAGAAGATTACAGGTCTTGGAAACAAAAAATCCAGTAACATGGGGATTTCTCTTCTGTGCATGTTCCTTTGCTGGCACTTGACAAACGTTTAGCATCCTCAGTCTCTTTGCAAGTTTTGGACAGGTCTCCTCATAGCTTCATTTGATGTTTCATATTCCATGTATGAGAAGAAAGAGTAAATGAACTTGCTTTCTCCAATTCAGGACTTTTTAGATCTGCTTTATCCCTGCTAATTAGCCTCTTTTCCTGACTGGTGAATACTAGGCTGTTCCAGGCAGAGAATTCAGTCCAAGCATCCTTCTTAGAACCTTTTCTAACACTATCATATTCTTTTTGAAAGGAGGAGGACATCCCAATTTTTTTCCTGTAATTCTTGCAAAATCTATGTCTGAATTTCTCTACATGTGAAAAAAAAAATCCATATATAATGCTAAAATAGAATTATTTCTAACTTTCCAATTGGTTTTGCACATATAATTTTTTTTTTTCCTCCCTCATAGGTGCTTTGACAGTTTTGAACCTTCTGGTAATAAACAGTTAACAGCATGCTGTAGCAATACAAGAAATGCTCAGGGAGCGAGGTTGTGCATCCTAAAAGCAGATAAAATTGTCCAACTCTGCAGGCAACAGGCCTTTACTGAACTATTTATAGAGCTATTTATAGGGGAAGAGAGGGGAAAGAAGAAAAGGAATTAGTAAATGACTTTAAAAAGCACAGGTACTTAGTATTCATAGTGGATGTGCTGATTTAGGAAGTCAGGAGATATGACAGAGAAAAAAGGTAAGGAATGTTAATAGTGTTACATAGACAAAGACTATTTTTTTCTACTTTTGTCACCTTCCTGTGTTTTGAATTTTTTTTTCTTTTCCCACCCAGCCATTTCAAAGGCATATCCTTGCCATGACGCATCAATTTTCTGTCTACTTGAGGTTTAGAAATAGCTGAGCTGTTATAAATAGATCACAATCTGCAAGAGACTAAGACAATGGAAATACTGTAAAAGCTTCACTGAAAAATTTAGAGGTGGATTGAGATTCCGGCTGTCTCCTAGAGTAGAAGTGCTCAGTTTGAAATGCTTTATTAACCACTGCAGAGGAAGCCGTGCTCTTTGTGCAGTAGGGGGGAACAGCCAGGTGGAATCAGGTGGTGCTTTTGGTCATGGTGCCAAGCAGAGAGCGACGTCCAGCCCCGTCCCTGGGAGGTCTCAGCTCAATGATGTGAGAAGGAGGCACTTTGCTGTTCCTTACCGCAAAGCTAAAACACAAGAGGCAGTTACACTTTTATACACTGTAGAGACACTAAATCAGAATGTATCACTTTTACACCACAATTTTTCTGGCAGTACTTGTGTACTCTGACTTGATAGCATTCGTCAAGTTTGCTCCCTTTTTCCGCTTTGCCTCCAAAACACCTTCAATTTAGTGAGGTGTTGTAGCATATGGTTGAAAGCTCGACCTTGTCTAATAAGGCAGTGAAAAAATCAAAACTGAGAAACAGTTGAATATCCCTTTGTTTCTGTTTGAGTAATTCCTTTGTAAGGTCGTTTAGATCCTGCCAACACTTCCAAACAGACTTCAGGAGAACGAGGAGTTGTCCTGCACTGAAACCTGATACCTGGGAGTGGTGTTATTCCCCCAGCCATATACGTATAGCTGAGGTCCATTTTCTTATACCTGATTATATAATTCTGTTAGAGACTGAGAAAGGTGTGGATAAAATAAGACATTAAATGGAAGGAACAAACTTTCTCAAAGACATGTTTCTGCCTTAAAGAGGAGCTGCTTCCTGAAACCAGGCTATATCACAGTAGCTATATCATGGCTTAACATAAGCTATCCATTCTCAATCCTTGTCAAACACAATATCACACCACTAATGTAGGACCTGATCTTTGCCTGCAGCCTGTCCCCAGTTGTTGTAATAGAACTTTAGCCAGTACACACTGCAGAATCAGGTCCTTCAAATCTAAATTAGCATTCTGTTAAAACTAAACATATGTTGGTTTTTTTCACTGTCGATAACTTTGTTTCCAGGTTTGGAAAAGAAACTTCCTGTGGAAGAATCCAATGAATTTATTAATGAGCTCTGTAAGTACGTAACTATTAATATCTTCTGAGATTTTGTTTGTCTTATTTTTATCTTCAAGTTCAGACTCTGAAATAAACAGATGTTCTGAAGCTTTCCACTGAGAATACTACAATATGCTGTCTTAGATATATTGTGATAACTGGGATATTGTAGGAAACAAGTAAATAGCTGTGTACAATATTTCTGAAACAATTTGTACCTTTATATGAAGTAAAGTACTTTATCTCACATTGCACTGATAACCCTAAAAAGAAAATATCTAAAATATTTCTTGCATGTTATTAAAGATTTTTTCTTTCCAACCAGAAAAGAGAATACAAAAATTGAAAAAAATACATAACTTTGTCCTCTAATACTATCAGAGAACATTAAATCTGCTATTACTATTCCATGGCATGACTGGCAACATAGTTTACCTGTCCTAAGCACATTTTCAATAGCTGAGTCCTTCAATTTGTCAAAGAAATTTCTATTTATTTCACAGTCAGGTTTGATCAGAGATATTGTTTCAAGTCCCAGTGTAATTGAAGTCTGTGGCAATCCTCCTACTGACTTAAGTACTCAGGTCCTTTTTTCTTTACAGTGAGGATATCCTTTCAAGAGTTGGAGAAGGGCATCAGTAAATTGCTCAATGTTTTCACACTTTGAGGGGAAGGAACTGTTTGAAATTCACCTAGAAACTAAATTCAACTACCAGTATCACTTGGATGTTCTCCTATTAACCAAGAAATTAAGAGTTCAACCCATCAGTTTGTTGGAGGTCCTGAGAGGAAATACGGACTAAAAAGATCAGTATGCTTTCTGGGGAAAGAAGCTAGAGGATTTGGCTAACTGTGACTGCCTTCTGTATGGAAAGTGACATTTACTGCTTTTATATATAACGAGGCAAATTCAGCTCTAGAGAGAGTTAGATGTGAGGCCTCTGAAGTCAGCAGCTAGCCTTGGTCCGAATGTGGTTCAATGTGTTCCTCAGTACAAAAGATTATTTCACTGCTTATGTCACTTAAACTTACAGGTACTGAACAAAAATGCATTAGTCTTGGTTTAGGTTGACAAATCTTCTACATTGTAGAAGATCTGAATTTAACCAGGGAGATAAGACTATATGACTGCACTTGCATCTGATTAAAACAAACAAAAACCAGTTCAGGTGAAAAGTGGTCTGAGTTATCACCTTTTTTTTTTTTTGCCATATAAATTGTGAGAGCTAGTCCTTGTATTAAAAGGGAAGAATATTTAGTGCTGTATGAAATCAAAAGTCCTTTTTTTTAATAGTCTTTCAATATGTAGAATATGGAACCTCAAAATTACTTTTGGTGAGGGAATATTTTGCCCTGCAGTAGTATGGTATTTCCTTTACAAGCTATTGTCAGAAATTTAATTTTTTTAAAAGCTGAGAACTCAAATTCCCATTGACCTCAAGTCATTGACTAGTAATTAGGAAAGCAGGGATATCTGACCCTATATGAATTTCTTTTGTGGATGTAAAGGACAATAATAGTAAAGAATTTCCTACTTGAATGCTGGTATTTGCTCAACCCCTTGCTCTCAGAGGGGACAGAAAGAAGTTCTTAGGGATCAGAGAGAAGTGGTCAGTTTGCTGTCCTTGGTCACATACCTGCAATCATCAAACACATGAGGCTCAGCAGGTACTTGGTACGCTCAGAGAACAGCATAAAAAACATAAATTTGTGTTACTAAAATAATGTAGAAGTACAGACTCATTGTGCAGGACATAGTGGGCAGAGGAGGTGGGAGGATAAGTCATATTTTTAAGTGCTTTGCCTGCCCTACTCATTTTGCATTTTAATTTTAACATTCCTAGTGCTTATTTAGAATAAGATGTATGAGCCTGTGGGAGCTGTCTTTTGAAGTTTTACAAGTTGGATTTTTTCTGGGGACCCCAGAGGGTCTAAGTGGACTCATCTCTAAGCTCTGGCCAGTTAAGCTTTCTTCCCTCTGTGAAGACAGGCCAATGCAGAATTCATTGCAGGTTCAGTGGATAAATTGCATAAATTGTCTCTAGTTCCTGCCTGGACTACAGGGTCAGCAGTGCTTTGCACACTTCCCAGTCTGGAGGGTCAAGGACATCATATTTTTGTGTGTCATGGAGTCAGTGTTGTCCGCAGCCCAACTTAAACATTTACACTACGGACACCAAAACCAATGAAGCTGTTATTTCCTATGGGTTTGTGTATTTGCATTTTTAAAATGCACTCCCTTGTGTCACCACTTTAAATGCCTCACCTGTTCCCCCTCCATTTTTTCCAGTTCCCTCCTCTATTCTCTTACCTGCACCCAAGTTCTGCACTGCTGCTCAGGCACAAAAAGTGATTCACTGGACAAATGGACACTAGATGCTGTGGAATTCCTGCCCTGGACTTTCCTCCCACGGAGGGCACTGTCTTGCCTTTCTTTTCTGCACCAGCCACTGATGTCCACACTACATTGTAGGAATTTAATATTTGTGCCCATCAAATTTAATATCTGCCAGTGGGTTCAAAGGTCTTGAGGTGAGGAAAGGTTGAATACTGTGTCAGCAGACACCATGCAAAGACAAATCTGAATTTAAAGGAAAAAAAGAAAAGCCTATCCAGTAGGGAAAAAATTGGTGTATACACACACAGTAAAGATAGTCACAGCATACACAGTTTCTGTCTTTGGTTTTGTGCATTGCTGTCCCTTTGCTAATGAATGTAATGCTTCTAAAAGTGTTAGATTAAAATTCAGAGGAAGAGAATACTCTGCTTCCCTGCCAAACGGGACAGACCACTGCACTGGTTGTCTTGCTGGCTGTGAATATTTTGCCCTCGGTTACCATTAACATTGCCGCAGCTGTGTATGATTTGCTGATTCACTTGGTGACTGTTTCTCAGTTCCTCTGCTGGGAATTTTCCCTAACTGGTAACATAAGTGCTTTTAGTCTTTGAAGAAGTAAGGAAAAGTCACACTGTTCCTCATACTGACTTAAAGTCCTCCCAGATTTACCCTGGGATATGTACAAACTGTTGTGCTGTAAAGAACCTCAAGAGGAAGATATGAATGTCATAGTTGTCTTAATGCAGTGTCTCTCCTACTAGCAAAGGATTGACTAAAAAAAAAAGTAGTTTTCATGTTATCCAAAATATATTAAAGGTCTCGTGAACAGGAAAGCTTTTCTCTTGACTTCATTGTATTCTGGAGCAAGTCCTAGCAGCATAAATCTCACCTTCAATTTATCTTTCTAATCTGACTGATGTAAATGATGCCTTTTTTTTTTTTTCTTTTGGCTCAGAGTTAAAAGCTGCAAAAGGACAGAATATTTTGTATCAGCCAGAAATTCTTGATTTCAAAGTACAGTTCCAGCTTATTAAAGAAACCATTAAGTTTTTCTAAACATGAAAATTTAAGCTCCTAGAAACCATATTTGCTTTATTTCCCCTCTAACTTAATGAACGAATGATGGAGTCAGCTGACACCACCTTGTCCTTTTCAAGTAAAGTCGACTATGCTTAGCTGTGTGCAGTCCTAGCAGGTAGTTGTAATTAATTTTGTTTATTTTAATTTTAAAAGATAACTACTTTGCTTTAATTTTTCAGTTTATTTGGTGCTTTCTTTTAGACGTTAAAGTTGCTTATTTGTTTTTTAAGCCATTAAGCATTTGTAACTATTTTTGGCAAGCATTCTCACCATTATATATGGTAAAGTTGTATGGGGAATACAAATCAAAATCTTTATAAAGTAACATATGCATTGAACCAAAATCCCACAGAAGCCCATAGGCATGGATAAGTTAACCCAGGTGTGTGTTTATAGTACAGAGGTTTTTATATGGCATGTTTATGTATGATTTATATTCATTTATATATATATATTCATATATATATATATATATAAAGCATTAATTCTGATTTTTCTAATATCCAGTGGTCATGTACATATTTATTAGTGTCACTCTATTAGTGTTCTGGTTTGGCCAAATTTAGAAATATCTTCTCTGAGAGAAGGCAGGTTACAGTCATTCCCCCCCCCCCCTCCCCCCCCACCAGGTTTGGGAAAAAATAAATTTTCCTCAAAGGAAGGTGAGAGAGATAAAAACTATTTATTTAACAAACACACAGGAAAAGGATAATAATGCTAAATGATAAAACCACTTGGTCTGCGGAGAGAAACCTGGGAAAATTTCAGAGTCCTTCTGTAGATCTCTCTCTCCCCCTCCTTGGAGCTGGGATGGGGTGGTGGGCCCACCTCCAGGGCCAAGGCCCCAGTGAAAATTCCTCCCAATGTATTCTGATGTTGAAACTGTCCAGCAAAGTCCCAGGAAAAACAAAAGTTCAACTCTCCGTCTCTCTCCGGAGAAAGAAAAAGGAGCTGAAAAACTGGCTGAAAGCAAGCAGGGTGCTTTCCCCACTCTCGCTCTGCTGCCACAGCTGAAAAAAAAAGTCTCTGTCAATGTGTGACCTTGAACAAGCTGCAAACTGCTTTGAAGAAGTTTGCTCATGTTTTTCTCCCCCCCTCTCAGGCTCAGTTTAAAGGCACAGAAAGGCACAAGATTAATTTCTGGCCATGGGGCAGTGATAGGGGATACACATCACAAAGTCACCCCAAGACAATTAGCTAAGAGAAAAAGATTGTTTTTTGGTATATCACATTTATATATCACATTTTACTGTCATTCAGAGCTTGAGGTTTTTGAAGAAGAGGTATTTCAATTAATTTGAATGGATTTTAATTCTGACTCAGCTTTTTAGTTGCTATTTCATACTAGCAAGTATTTTTTAAAAAAGCTTTATACTTCAAGAAACTTACAGCTACATTTCCTTTTCTCTGAAGACTGCTTTGACTAGAAATATTTGCAATAAAGATACATTAGGACAGGTTGTGAGGAGGGCAGCAGTTTCTCCATTTTTCCTAATCCTCGTTTTAATAGATGAAAGAACTCTCTGAGAAAGTGTAGTAATTTGTAACAGGCTGTAATCCAGATGTTTATACACAGCCTTGCTGAAAGAAATAACCATGCAGAGCCCTACTATGTTCAGTTCTGCCCAGGCTAAAGTAGCTTGTCAGGCTGGAATAATGCTGTTCTGTGCTCAGGCTTCTCACAGTGCTCACCTCACCACACTCAGTTGGGGATGGATTGGGCTTTTAAACACAGTAAGAAACTATTTTTATATATATATGTATAAAAACACTGTACATCACTCTTTATTAGTCGTATTCTATACTCTGGTCCTCAACTGTAACTTCTTGTTCACATACCAGGTTATGCAGCCTACAAAGAAATGTTATGTATTTGGTCTTAATTCCTCTATTCAGAGAGCATTTAAAAAAATATTTAATTTTTAAAAATTTTTATTTAGTAAATGTCCCTGGCACTTCTGAAACCAAGTGGAAGGAAAGGGGATGATCACAATCCAAGTCCTTAAAAACATGGCTACAAGAAAAGGAAAAACACAGCTCCAAGCGAGGCTGCAGAAGATGGTCACATTCTTAGTGTGGTGGGCAACAGTGAGTTATCAGAGTCTAGAGAAAAACTGCTTTTAAGGCTCCACTAAATGTAGTCTGTGACTACAAAGATCTGCTTTTTAGTTGTCAAACAGTGACTTGCAAATTATTTGAATTACTTGTTGTCCCTAAAAGCTTCTATAGTAATTTGCCAAAAGAGTCTCCATCAAAATTAAATAATTTTGTTTGGAGCTTAGATCTGGTTTATTACAGTAACATTTTGTAATAAAACCCCCACTACATGAGCTGACAATTGTCTGTCTCTGAATTCTGCTAGATTATCAGAGGCATGCACTCCTAGTCTCAGACGTGGTTTCTCTTTGTGGTTAATTAGCCGTGGGGGAGATTCTGAGAGATGGCGAGTTCTAAAAATCCTTCCAGAGACAGATGATAAACAAGCCTTCTCCTGCCCCAGGTAATTTCCCCTACGAAATTCAGCTTTTGTCTCCTACCTCCTTCAGGAGAAGCCTTTACTGTAGAGGTAGGCAGGATTTTAATGGGACGGTGTCCTCAAGGGCGGGTGTATCCACATACAGAGACCGTGCCCCATTGGTATGTCATTGTGGCAGGAGAACAACCTGCAGAGAGCATTGCCTTCCCTGCTGGCTGGAGTCCCTTTCACTTTGGTGAGAACTCAAATTAAATGGGTCAAATACCTGCCATGCCTCGGTTCCCATTCGTCTGCCTCAATCACGCAAACTTGTCATTTTTTCTCGATTTCTTCCCTTGGGAAAATAATGCAAATTATGTTTTATTCTTTGAAAAAAAAGGGAGATCCTCCCTCAGAAAAGGGAGATGCAAAATAAGATGCAAGTAGTAATGTGTTTGTTCTGTAGTATCCCAGTTAACGATGTCTGCAGTCAGGTCACTGACCTGGGCAGAAGCTGCCGTGCTGTGCCACTGGAAGGGATGGCCAGTGGAGCCCACTCTATTGACCTGCTTGGACTAGGGCCCAATGTAAACTCTTGTGTAAAGAACACCATCATTTGAGCTTAATCCTTAAACAGCCTCAGGGCCTCCTGTTCAGTTCAGGGCTGATAAACCCCCCATATCTCTGGCTGGCCTTTCACTTCGTGACTGTTCCCCTTATTTAGTTTAACACCACTGATGTTTTGATATTGCAGCACGACTCAGCTGTTGCTCAGGAGTTACCCTTCCTCCCTGCCTTTTTCTGCCTCAATAATTAGTGGGGGAGAAGTTTATGTTGTTGTTTTAAACATTTAAGTAATTTTATTTGTGTGCAAGTCTAAAGCCAGTGTTACCGAAGAGGGGATGCCAGTAGCTGTGAAAGGCACTACAGTAAATAATTCTTTATGCTGTAATACGCGCTTGGAACTTGTGAGGAACAGGAAGCGCTCTGAATGTCATTCGGCTGTTGGGGCCCACGAACGCTGCCCAAGCAGTGATTTTAAACCCAAAGCCCTGCCCGTGTCCCAGCACAGGTGCGGACCCGGCAGCAGCAGCACACCGCAGCCGTGAGTCGATGCGCTCTGCCCGTGCAATGGCAGCCCGGGCCGGGCCGCGGCGCGGGGCCCGTGGAGGCGTTGCCGGGCGGGTGCGCGGCCCCCCCGCGGCGGGGCGGGGGGCGGCTCCGTCCCTCCCCGCAGCGCCCCTGCGCGGCGGCGGCAGCGGTGCGGCCCGGCCGGGGGGGGCGGGAGGTGCGCGGAGCCGCCGCCCGCAGCAGCCGCGGCGGCAGGGAAGGGGCTGCGATGCTCCCGGCCGAGCGCCCCCCCGGAGCCGCCCCCGGGCGAGGTGAGTCAGCGCGGCCCCGCGGTGCGCGGGGGGCCGGGCCCGCAGCCGGGGCCGCCCGGTGGGGCGCCGCCGCCTCCCCTGCCCGCGCTCCGCGGAGACCGGCCAGCGGGGCAGCCGGGAGCGGCTGTGGCGCACCGAGCCGCTGCGAGCCACCGGGCTGGGGAGGCTGTTTCCCCCCTGGTGTCTGCCCCGGCACCGGCTCCAGCGCACTCCCACCGGGGCGGCGGGCCTCGTCCCCGCAGCCGCCCGGGATGCTGCCGGTGGGCCTGCGCCGCAGCCTTTCCCCGGAGGCGTTTCCTGCCGCGCCGGGGCCGGTCAGCTGCGCCTCCGCGGAGCCGGGCGGTTGTGTCAGCCCTGATGGCCGCTCTGGTAGGTGCTGACGTTGGTGGGGTGCCGGCCCGCTTCTCCTGAAGCTCAGCATCCTGGTTGAAGCGTGCTGCGGCCGAGTCGTTTAATGCCCCCTGCTCTCTCCGGTGACAGGGTCTAGACCCGGAGGTGGCCGCTGGCCGGGCCGTGTCCCGCGGGAGCTCCTGCACAGGCATCGCCGCACTTCTCCCTGCCGCCAGCATCCAAGCGTGGCGTTACGTGTGGCTGTCAGTAGGATCTAGAGCCCTTACATCCTTAAAATACCATAGGTTTTAGTAAGCGGGTTGTCGGTTGCTCCTCTGTTTTTGGAACAAGCGTAGGAACAGATACTTATTTCGGAAATCGGTGGTGAAGGTGCCATAGCTGCTACGGATGCCTGCGATGTTCTAAGTTAGATGGAGTTTAAAACCCATGTCTGTTCAGCAGCTCTGAAGTTTTAACAGCAGGCTCTTTTTAAATGTTGTGTTAGTGAAAAGTGCAGTGTTGAGGAGTGATAAACTTGGAATGATAAACTTGAGGAGAGGAGAACAGCTGAATAAACATAGCACTGAAGTATTTCAGTAAAAACTTGCCCCAAACATTATTATGTTACTAAGATACATTGGGTCTTGTTGTCCACTAGTTAGTAATGTCCAAGGAAAGAGATTACAAAATGCTAGTTTTCTAGCTTGTTTTGTTTTGGTTTTTTTTTGTGTGTGTGTGTGTGTGTGTTTTGTTTCACTGGATAGAAATAGCGGACAAAGATGACATGTACTTTACTGTTGGTATTCTCTGAAGACCCACTAAGGAATAGGAGAAAAGAAAACAATCATCCCTTTAAGGATGGTATTTGTGGTAGTAGTCATAAATCCAGTAAAAATCCTAAGAAGACCTAATAAAAAAATCAAACAGGTGGAGTGAGAATATGAGAGGAGAAGCTGACAATATGAGGAACTAATGGGAGGAAGTTGTGGTTTATCACTAACTTAGCTGGTTCTAGAGCACAACTTGAGTGTAGCCTAAAATTCATCTTAATCTTCAGCTACAGTACAATGGGCCTGAGTTTATATAGCAATGTGGGAAATTGTGAACTGGTGACATGGTCCATCTGCAGTTGCAGCAGTTGGTCCCAGAGGCTGGAATGGCCAGGAAGGCTTTGCTGTCTCACAGCAGACCAGTACTGCCGCTGCTGCCAGGCTTGGTGGGGCAGCTGGGTGCCCGTGTCCCTCCCCAGCACTGGCAGCAGTGTGCTCCTGGAGTCCTGCAGCTCTGGGCACTTGCCTGGTTTGTATCTGAAGGTACATGTGTAAATTACCATCATTAATCAAGTGTAAACCGTGGAGGTAGTTGACAAATTGAAAACTGGTAAAAAAAACTGGAGGCTGATACCAACTAAAAATAACATGTTTAACAAATACAGTCTACTTGGACATCTTAATTTGCACATATTAAACGGAAAACAAGATTGGAAAGCAGGAGTCCTAGGATGTGAATTTAATGGTTTTTCTTTAATAGATGAGGATTCATAGTGTTCTTTTCTTTAATGTTAATACTAGCACTATTGTAGCAACTTCAGACCTATCTTAAAGTGCATTAAGCCTATTATAAATCTGATCTTGACATATTTCAGACATACTGTTGTCTCTCAATCTAATTGACTAAATGTGTCGGTGTGTAGAGTTTTTTTATCTGTATTCAAGAAGCAGAAAAACCTATAGCCCAGCACATTAAGTAAGTGCGTATCAGCAACACAAAATAAAGCAATTTTAAGTGTTAAGTGTTTTAGAACCGGGTTGGTTTCACTTTCATGGAAAACCCTAATTATGTTGGTTAATGTTACAACACTCATGTCTTGCTTCACAGTTGAAACAAGTACATCTCCCAGCACCAAGTTAATTCACTCTATGCGACTTACTTCTGATTTTATAAATTCAGAGCCAGCTGTTCATGCTGGGGCCTCACAGGAGGAACTGCTTACCTTTAGAGAGCAGGGGATGATGTGGGGCAACTGAGTCAACCTGTCGAGTTGTTCTGTATGGCTTGGCAGGGAACAGCCCATCCAAGGGCTCTGCCTGGAGGTTGGCTTAACTGGGAGAGGCTTGGGAACGTGATGCAAAAGTAAATGAAGTCTAGGCACTTCTCTGTCATGCTGTAAGTTGTTTGCATAACATTCTCCTCCTTTCTGGCATGGATGCAGGCAACAGCGCCAGGCTGCTCCTTAGGGATGAAACTTGCTTGAAAATGGAAAACATGGTCTATTATTTATGGCTCTTGCAGCGATGCCTTGTAGGCCTGCTGGATGCGGGGCTTCATTCTGGAGGTAGCAGAAAGTCTTTGACCAGAAGGTTTTGTAGCTTGGATCAATGGGACAGGGGGAGGTAGTGTGCATGTGCTGTGTGATGGATGTACTCATGGCAGTTGCACCAGCTGGGGGATGAGTGAGGTGAGCCTTCGAATAGTTTTCAAGTCTCCTTCTCTAACAGACTTGTTCTCAATCAAACAATAATTAGTGACTTTTAAAAAAAGTGGTTTTAAGAAATATGTTCTCTATTAGCAGATTTTAAAATGTTTGTATGAAAATTTCATGTGGACTTCAATGTATTTGCTACAAAGTGAGTTTTCTAGTCGGTGAAAGACTGGAAGGGGTCAACTAAAATGTGACGCCATTCTGGCTGGCTTTGATTTGTCTGCACAATGCAAACAGCAAGCTGGCCTACTCTGTTCCTACAGCTGCTTGTTGTTTGAGAGATTAATTGATCATTCCTGTTTTGAGTATGTTTTCTGAGACTGTGTAAATATAAATCTTCTACAATGAGTCATTTTGTTAGGTATTTAATGGGTTAAGCCTCTCTTGATCATTTGCACTGTCATCTGATGAACTGTCACGGGTTTTTTTTGGTGGTTTGTCTTTTAACATTCACATACATCCAAACCCAGATTTGAGGCTCTGCTTTGTGAGTCTTAATTATACTTTAATTCTCAAAGCCTAGTGAATGAAATATTTATGCTGAATTAAACTTTATTTTAGAACAACAGTATTATTTCACCTCAAATCTAACTTTCTGTTAGTCTGCAAATGAAGTTTCAGTGCCTGGTGCTGTGAGTACCATGGTATTTTCCCTGAGAGGTTTAGGGATTTGGTACCCCAGTCTGATCTCTTGATTGACTTTTTTTTTTTTTTTTTTTTTAATCTGAGATACAGTTCAAAGCAGGTTGGTTGTTTTTTTTACCCCAGAGTTTTGGGAAGAGTGACTCCAAGGGGAGAGCTGACTTTTTAGTATAGTCTATTATTATTTTTCTTTGTTTTGTAAGGAACTTCTTATAATGTCAGGTTGTCTTGAGTAGATTAGCTTTTTATCCTTTCTGATCTTGAAATCCTATTAATTACTAGGAGAGACAGACTAAATGAGGATCGATTTAAGAAATAAAATGCAAGAATGCCAAGGAGATACTTAACTAAATGTAGAATACCCTCTTTCTACCTACCTGCCAAAGAGGCTCATTACAGTCATTAAAATGACCACTGCATTGTCATCACTGAATTTCTTGGGACAAATGGTTCTTCCTCCATTCCCAAGATAGCTGCTCAAAGGTGCAAGTCTGCAGGGAAGTTGTAGCTGTTTGCAGGAGATGACTGGATAAAAAACATGTTCTAGATGTAAGGGTTTGAAAGTGGATTTTTGACTTGCTGGAGGAATAGATATAAAAGCAGGTGACAGCAATCTGTATCAGGAAACTTAGAAAAAATAATAGCCTCTACTTACAAAAAAAAAATCCTATCTGTGCAAATCTTGAAGGAAGAAGAGCCTTGTGGTTAACAAGTACATTCTTTATATCTGAGGAGAAGCACATGCACTTGTGCATAAAGAGATTCAGAGTACGCCTGAGCTCACAGAAGAATCCCCAGTGTGAGAGAGCTGGGTCGGCTGCGCTTCCCGTGCAGCTGCGAGCGAGGGATGTACGCTCTCAAGCCGGTACGGTGGGATCTCAGGCTGAGGTCTCAGGGGGAAATCAGCATTTCAGGTTTCAATGAGATCTTTTTCCATTGTAGCCTTGTCAGGTGTGATGGGATGGTGAGGAAACAAGGGCTTGGTTCCCAGTTCTGAATTCTGTAGTGGTTTGGAAATGTAAACCTCTGTCAAGATAAAAGCTCGTTAGTGAGTTGGAGGGCCAAAGCGCTTTCTCATGACACGCGTGTGCTGCTGTGCTGTGCCCTTGCTATGCCTCTTCCCTTTCCCTTTGCAGGGCTTTCTCAAGATCCTTGCAGAAGTTTCTTCCAGTTTGCATCTTAGGGCTTTCTTGTGCATTTCTGAACTTACCTAAGTTTGGGGGAAATAGATCCAAACTGTTACTCCTGGTTTTAGAGTGATGGTACCCCTCTGCTGTTCTCATTTGTCCTGGTTGAGTTGATTACATTCAACAGGCCTGTACCAAAATGTTGTGTTCTCTTCAAATGAGTTAAAATTTATATTCACTCTGAACTCCATCTGTTAACTCTCTGAACCTTTCTCCCTTACTCCTCTTCTCCGTTGTTCGTTTTAAATTTGCCAGTTGTGCTTGTCTTCTGTCCTCCTATTGTCTTGTGGATTAGAAAAAAAATTTGCTAAGTGAAGATACAGTATTTGAAGGCAATGGTTAAAATAACCAGTAGATAACTAGCCTCTTATCACTGAGAAGTATATTGATTTTCCATCTGTCTGGTTTGCTGCACATTCAATCCCAGACTGGCATGGGGTTTTTGTCAGTAGAAGGAAAGCCCCATAGGTTCAGGGTTTTTGTAGATCTTTTTCAGTAGCGATACTACTTTGTTCATTTTCTCATGTTCAGTAGTTTATTTTTAGAATTCAAAATATTGCTAAATATGACTTTCAAAGACCTGACTCCTAAACAAACTAGTGATCAAAACAATAAAGAATGCCATATGGCTCCTACCAGTCTTAACGCTGTTATATTTCTGAAGAGTATATTCTGTATTATTAATAACATTCAATGAAGCTCTTAGTGTGGGAAAATATTTATTAAAATTATTATGGAATATACTTTTCATAGCATTCTAACCCAGGATGTTCTAGTCAGAATTGCAGGAGTGGATCTTTTGGATTAATCCTTGCATGCAATGTGTTAGAAGAAGATGGGTGCTGAGGCCGTTATAAATTATGGACGGGGGAAGAATATGCAACAACTGAAGTGTTTAAAGATTAACAGTACCATAATTTGTTATGTACTCACTATTCATACAACATAGAAATTGAAATTCCACTTCAATAGAAAAGGGAAACTAAATTAAAAAAGATTGAATACTAATTTCTCTGAAAGCCTTCAGTATAATTTATATGAAACCAGATGGTTCAGAGCTCAAATATGGGAATAAGCTTGTTTAAATCAGGATAATTTCAAGCCATGCTTACAAAGAAGTTGTCCTAAAATATCCACATGGTTAAAATGTGAGTTCTGTCTTGTCATGTCTGGGGAACAGGAAATCTATTCTTCAAAAATAAATGCTGTAAAGCTCTGATGCAGCAAGTAAGCAAGTTGCTGCTAACAGATGAGCATATACTGGAAGCTCAGTTACACTTGACATAAGTGGGGCCCTGCACAAGTTCTGGAGTCTTTGTTGTCAAAGTAAGGCGAGGCATAAAGAAAATAACACAGTTGATGACTGATCTCATTTACTTATTAGAAGGGCTTGTTTTATGGATATAGAAATGAGCAAAAACCCCACAGTTCTTCCACCGGTCAGGTGGATGTGGCTGGCTGAACCGAAAATTGCGGGAGCTCGCTAGACAGCTGCTGGTTTTTGGTTCATGTGGCTTTTGATGGTAACAGGTAAGAGAAAGAAAATGTGCTTTCACATTTGACTGTTCTAACAACTTAATTAGGACTGTCTAATCTTTTGACAGTTGAAATACTTTTTTTTTAAATTTAATCGGTTTGTCTCTGAAGAAACTGAAGGAAAAAACTTAAGTCTCTGTGTATGTGCTGTCATGGTTTTCATTTACTTCTAACCTTGAATACATGAATATTTAAGGTTCCAAGATTTGTATGTAGCCTTTTCTCCCTAACTGAAACCAGAGATCCTCAGTATCCCATAGAAATGACATTTAAAAATGAAAAGCATACACAAACCTTATGAGTGTTTGGGAGTTTAATGATGGTATTTTTAGGCTTGTCTATCACTGAGCTGTGCAAGGTTTAGATTATTTTCATGAACTGTTGTTTTTAGAAATATCTGTGGCTTGTTGTCAGCTGTTATATATATGTTGAATCAATAGGAAACAATTAATTTAACATACTAGTGAATGTTAGTCTCTTTTCTCTTATTAGCCTTGTATCAGTTTGCAAATCCATTGTCAGTACTAAAAAATGATGAATTGTAATTAGTTAATTTAAAGGCACTGAATATACTGTTGCATGACTAATTTTAAGGGGATGATACTGTGCTTTCAGATGAGTAATGAAAGACTGATTTCATTGTCCCCTTCTACTTGGAATAAAGTGCAGCCCTGCAAAAAAATACTTATCATAGAATGATATAACATCCTGTGTTGGAAGGAACTCACTAGGATCATCCTGTTCAAGTTCCTAGAGCAGGTCCAGATCATAAATTGACTGCTCTTAGAGAAATTTCAGGTTCTTCTGGTTCTCCTTTCAAATATTGGTCCTTGAAAAAGTTCCTTTGTAATAGTAATACTAACCCAAACAGCAAAGGGATAACAAAACCGAAATATACTAAATGTTTAACTTTCTCACAATGAACATGAGCTAATCTTAGTAGATTAAATTTACAGATACCAATAGAGGAAAAATAGTTTTCTAATAATGATTTTGAGCTGATAGCCTGCTGGCAGAGCTGGTTTTTATTCTTTGAACAGGAAGCTTTTCTTAGGTAGCCTAGCTTATTGGAGTGGGTTGTTGTTTTTAAATGTGAAAGCTGGTTGGTCATTCAAAGTCTAAGGAGTGGTTAATTTATTTTTTAGTGTTGCTTATCAATTTTGCAGGGTCTTCTGCAGAAGATAAGCACAGGCAGCTGTAGTGCTGTTATCTCCCAGTCCACCCTTTTTCGATTTCAGAATTTGACTTGAAGATACCTTCATAGAGCCTGTCCCTGTGTTTCTTTGCTCCCAGAACTTTGATGTCTTTGAGATTGTTATCCTAATTTTGATCTTCAAGCCCCATCCTAATTCCCACCTCTCTTCCCATTCAGCCTAGAAGCTCAAGCTTGCCGTCAATTTCTGCTGTAGTTGTGGAGGGCTTAGAAAAACGTGTTTCAAGAGGAGGCTGATGAACCTTTTGAAGGCTGTCATGAGGCTTTGGATAGTAATTTGTTTTGATGATCAAAATAACCCAGATATATGTGGCTGCATTACTTAATTACAAAATCACGGCTATCCTTTGGTATAGGAGGGAATACTGGAAATAAAGCAGTTAGCCTTGGGGAGAAAAGCCAGTTTGAAAGAAGAGACTTGCAAATGCTAGCACTTAATTGCCACAGTAACTCTGAATATATAAATTATTCTCTGTCCTAAACATGAAAGAGGTTTTAATGCACAATATAAAAGCTGCTGTTGGGAGAACTTCACAGAATTGGTCATAAACCACATTTTTATTGATGCTACCATGTACCAGTCTAGACAAATGGCCTTCCCCACCCTGAATACTGGGTTTATTGCTCAGGGATGTTACTTATAAGAAAGAAGCTGTCTTTGTCCTTGATGGCTGGCATTGCAGGTCTGTTCCTCTGTGGTATCTTAACCACCTCATGTTTTATTTGTTCACAGGGTAGCCCTAATTCCTTGAGAGTCTACCATATATTGGATGCTTGTGGTAAACCATGGCAGCTGATGATAAGGTGGCCATTCTAACTGATGATGAAGAAGAACAGAAGAGAAAGTATGTGCTTGCTGATCCTTTCAATGGCATTTCCAAGGATCAAGACTTGCCACCCAATAATGAATCCCCTTCTACAGAGACAACCACTGTCCCAGATGAAGAGCTGGATTGGTTAGAAAAGCACTGTGTCAAAATAAACAATGATCTTCTGATTTCAAAGGTCTTTTATTTTTTCTTCTATTCTGCATATGGCTCTCTCTACCCCTTGCTGCCTGTATACTACAAGCAGCTGGGTATGTCACCCAGTCAGAGTGGACTTCTGGTGGGTATCAGGTACTTTATTGAGTTTTGCAGTGCTCCCTTCTGGGGAGTGGTGGCAGATCGCTTCAAGAAAGGCAAGATTGTCCTCCTGTTCTCGCTTTTATGCTGGGTTTTGTTTAACCTGGGCATCGGATTTGTGAGACCAGCCACCTTAAGATGTGTACCAAAGGGCCTTCCCCCAGCACATCCCACCAATGCAAGCAGCCTTTTAACAACAATTCCGCAAAACGCCTCGATGTCCTCTCCGCTGACCACACTGAGTGCTGCATCCCCGAAAGTCCGTGGGAGGAGAGACCTGGTCACTTCCAGTCCAGTCACTTTGGAAACAACAGGGACACCTAATCCTGAAATAACATTCCTGTTACCTACACAGAGCAATGATGTGGATTTTGTCTTGGAAAACAGTACCCATTTGATTTTGAGAAACATCACCACTAGCCCAGCCTCACCAGGGAACGCAACTCCAAGTACCACACCAGCTTCCATCAGCACGAAGCCGATGCCTTCTGACCAAGCTGTGCTCGTTTATGATCAACAAGAAGTAGAGGCCATCTTTCTACTCATTCTGCTGGTTGTCATAATAGGAGAATTTTTCAGTGCTTCTTCTGTTACCATTGTGGACACCATAACTCTGCAGTACCTTGGCAAACACAGGGACCGGTATGGATTGCAGCGTATGTGGGGGTCTCTGGGCTGGGGGCTGGCCATGCTCTCCGTGGGAATTGGCATTGACTATACTCACACAGAAGTTGCCATTGAAGGTCAAGGATGTAAAGCTCCAGAGTACAAGAACTACAGGATCGTTTTCATTGTTTTTGGTGTCCTAATGACAATGGCGTTAATTGTGGCCACCCAGTTTCGATTTCATTACACGCACTTCAAGCAAGATGAGAAGAGAAAAGAGGTGGAGGTCTCACAGGTGGACAGAAATGCCTCCAATGAATCTTCAGATAACACTCCCACTAGTATGAGCCAGTCACAGTCTTTCAGTTTTTGGGACCTCATTAAACTGCTGTGCAGTATCCAGTATGGCTCTGTGCTCTTCGTGGCCTGGTTCATGGGGTTTGGATATGGCTTTGTGTTCACCTTTCTGTACTGGCACTTGGAAGACCTGAATGGCACCACCACTCTCTTTGGAGTTTGTTCTGTGCTCAGTCATGTGTCTGAGCTGACTGCCTACTTCTTCAGCCACAAACTCATTGAATTGGTTGGTCACATCAGGTAAGATGGCAGCAATCACTAAAGAGCTATACAAAAAATGTTGACTCTCGGGCTGAACTTTATGCTACGAAGTGAAATTCAAGCCAATCCTTTTTTTTTTTTCTTTTTTTTTGAATTCCAAGTCCTGCTCAGTTATGTGGCTTGCATGATGGAGATTTCGTTATTTTAAGAGTTGAAAATGTGCTGAAATGCTTGCTTTGCATTTGAGTTGCGTGTTAGTATGTGCTTTATGCCTGGCACCATAACCTTTTGCAGATGGTTCTAGAAGACATCCTCGTTCCCTGATGAATCACTCTGTTAGAGATCTTTACAAATTACCACCCACTCAAGGGTTGTCTGTTTTGACATACAAATACCATTAGTTTTTCAGTTTTTTTCCTGTGAGTAGCAGCATTCTGCAAATCTCCTGCTTTAGCCTGCTTCCCCTTGCAGGGCAGTTCGTTGCCCCCACAGTAGCCTGGAAAGGTGTCAGCTGCAGGCTGAGAGGGGAGAAGATGAGCTGAGGAAACGAGGTGAGCACCTCCTGTGCACATGGCCTTGTAATCAGACTCTGGGTGTTGGCAGAATGAGGTTGCAGCCTGGCAGTGTCACTTACCAGTTTGGAGCTTGCTCTCCTCCTTTAGTTGAAGCAGTGTGTGTCAGCTATGGAGTGAGATGGCTGCAGGGCTTGTCCTGTTGTTTTTGCCTTGTGTAAGTGAAAGTGACTGCTTCCAGCATGTTAGTGAACATTGGTTTCCAGTAAATTCACTAAACAGACTTAATTTCCACATATTCTAAATCCCTTCACTACTCTTTAAAAAAAGCACAGGGGAGGAAGGATAGGGGAAAACCTGAGTTGATGAAGCTGCAAAGATGGAGTCTTTCATGTTTACACAGGTATTCTGTGCATCAAAGCACAGAGCTGTGTGTTGTCAGAGTCATATCCTTTCGAAATGCCCAGTTTATAATCATACAGTCATTGAGATGTAAGTATTTTTGAACTGTTTGCACTGTTCTTTTTGCGTATTCTGTTCTGAGGTTTTGCTCTTTGTTTTGCTTTTATTGGGATGAATATTCATTTGACCTCTACTAAAAACATCTGAGATGTTTAGCACAATAATTTGAGAGATTACTTAAAAGATTATGTTCTTTCTTACTTTAAACTGAGGAGGATCTCTTTGCTTAGAGTTGGTCTCAATCTCTGAATTTGACAATAATTAGTAAGAGAAAATGACACCTTGCATGCAGAGCCTGGAGGAAGGATATGATGATGGAGGAATGGTGAGAACAGATCACAGTCTTGATAGCTAAAGATAGCTTGGGTATGCTCTTTCAATGTATATTATAGTACAAAATTCGGGCTTAGACTTCAACTAAAGGAAGAATGGAAATCAAAATAGTGATAGGATTGTGAATAAGATGAAATAGAAGGGATGGAAGCATTGCGGAGCAAAAAGAAGGATGATGTATGGGATTAACTCTTTTTTTTTTTTTCTTGGCACTGTTAAGCTTGTGAAGACAAGATTGGAGCAAGATTATTAAATTGTTTAAACACCAGTCCCTATTTGCTATGAAACAGCATTCTGCATATCTACACCTGGGAAATGCACATTAGTCATATTTTAATGTTATCTAATGCTTACTTGTATTTAGTCATCACAGTCTGAGGTGACTCCTCCTGGCTGCCTGCCACCTTGTACTTTCTGAACTTTGTATAATGCATGGTGTGTTTGAGAGGAGGCAAGCTTTTTTCTTTTTTTTTCAAAGAAAAATGGATAGGAGTTCATAACTCATCTTCTTTGACAGTTCTGTATATGTGTTGTCTGCTGCCTTCTAGTGCAGATACTAATTTTCCTATTAATAAGAGCCAATAGCCTCCAACTCCATATCCTTAAAACAGTCTTAGCCAGAAGCATTTGGCATTGATATTTTATCTATTTTTTTAATAGCTCAAAATTCCTGTCTTCTGGGTTGTTGGACTTCCAGATGTTGTAGACATTGTTTCTGCAGTATGTGAACATTTATCATTCAGTCTCTCTTTCCTGTGCTGAGTGTTTGAAGACAGGTATGAGTACCAGAATTGCATGCATTGTCACAGTAGCAGGAAAAAATGCCGTTGAATGTCCTTGTAGAACTACAAGAAAACAGGCTTTACACCTTATCAGACAGAAGCTCAGTTTCCCTTTTCAAGTCTTACAAATCTTTCTGTTTCTACCATTTTATGTGGTGGCATATAAAACCCTTACAACAGTTTGAACCTATTCTGTTTTCACAGTTTTTTTAACTAATACTCAAATTACTGTCCAAGCATTTTAAGGATGACTGTGTTAAATACGTGCTGAAAAAAATGCTCAGTTTCTGACTTTATTAGCTGTACTGTTCATACACTTGTGCACTGCATGTGTGCCTATGTAGTACATGCTTCTAGTGTTTCTTTGAGAGGATATTGGGATGAAACTCTTTACTGTGAGGGTGGTGAGACCCTGGCATGGGTCGCCCAGAGAAGCTGTGGGTGCCCCATACCTAGAAGTGTTCAAGACCAGGCTGGATGGGGCTTGGAACAACCTGGTCTAGTGAATGGTGTCCCTGCCTATGGCAGAGGGGTTGGAACTACTCCATCTTTAAGGTCCCTTCCAACCCATACCATTCTATGATACTGTGACAAAAAAGTGTACAAAACTGGTTATGAAATATTTAGACCCCATTGTTGAATGGCACCTGGTGTCGAAGCATTCAAAACTGCCAGTGGCTTATGATGATGTCAAGCCCTGAAAATAACTTCCTACTTGAGGTTAAGCTTCAATGTGTTTGTCTGACCACAGTTCCAGCATATGAGTTTTTATGGGAAGCAGAGACTGGCAGTCATGGCTGTAAACAGCTTAGACTCCTTGACACAAATATAGATTCAATGTTTTAAATGTTTAACCTGTGAATTGAATATGGTATCTCTGTAGGTACTGCATATAGGGTTCAAAAGGAACATCTGTTTACATTTTCCATTTAGGTCTGATAAGGAGCCTAAGTGATTATTATAAATGCATTTTTGAAAAGACGCTGTAAATACACAGAAGTTCTTGTGTGACGTTCCTCTCCAGAACCGTATTTATAGAGATCTTCATAAACTGTAATTTACCTAAAATTCTGTATATATATTCTAACAAATTAAGAGGTAGAACCTGACTAAATTGCTGCTCTTAAACCCTGAATCTAAGTCTTTCTGCGAATGTAACGTGTTGGAAAAATACAGGTAGGTGAGTGGTTAGTGATGATGGAAAAACTCTGAAGCAGGAGGAAGTCGCATCTTTGGTCTGACTGTGCTAGGGAACAGATGAGGTGGGAAGAAAGTTCTTGGTGAACAGACAAAGTTTTTGCTAGACAAAAGTGAAATTAAGCTGTCTAGAAGTCATCCTAAATAGAGAGGTGCATTTGTACTGCTGCTGAGGAAAAACAAGTGTACATGGTGAGACAGTTCCTTTGTGTTCCCAAGAGTGTGCATCACCCTGGGCCTTTCTAGTAGGGGAATGAAGACAGGAGCCTGCAGACCTTGTGAGTTTGGTTACCTTTTGTGGCCAGTGTGTCCTAATACATTTCAGAAATGCGGCTGTACGTAAGAACTGCATTAAGTTGTGGCTAGGAAAGGAACCAAGTTATTTGTTTGGAACAGAAGGCATTAATTAAAGGATGAGATTAAATTTATGATTCACAGCACAAAGAACAAGTTTGTTCTCATTATTGTATAACAGTGAAGTTTTTCATGGCTTCCCGTGTTTTCTTCCATGAATGCTTGGGCTTGTGTTGCCTAAAGGCAGCTTCAACCAGCTAGCTATTCATGGACCCCACATGTATCTGGAAGCTTGGTTTGATGTATGACTGAGAGGGGATGACTTCCTGCCAGCTTACCCTACTTGTTGAAAGTAAATTCATGTTGTTGTGAAATGCACAGGTCTTTTTTGATATCACTGACATGATGAAAAGTATGCTACTGGATTTTTCACTGTCAGCATGTGTATTTGGAGACCTCAGATGTTAACAAGATGCTGCATTTTTATGATGGTGTCTCACTCTAGATTTTCCAGTGACTCTGTACCATTTAATTAAATCTTGGTGTGCATTTGTAGAAAAACTAACTGAAAAAGCAGCACAAAGAATAACGAGCCCTTTCACAGGGTCGGTGCTTCACCTTCATTATCAATTGCATTTATTTCTCTTACGCCAAACGAGGGTTCAACCAACAAGTCCTATTTGGACAATAAATTATCCTTGTCCCTGAAAAAAATCTTTAAAGGTTGCAATAGCCCCCTTTCTCAAGCTGTAAACATGTTTTCAATTAAGTCTTTGTTTCCCAAGATCCATCTAAAAATAAGAGAAAGATAGCTGGATGAATGGGCACCCCAGGGAGAAGCTATGCTAAATCTAAAAACTGGAAGGGAAGAGTCAACAGGTTAAATGTGCAATGGGAAATGCAGTTCACAAATAGTCTTTGTATCTCATTGTTTAAAAACTGTTGTAAGCGCTTTTTTTTCTCTAAATTCTGAGATGCAGCATCTGCTGCTTTTCAACAGGATGGCTAAGTTTTATCCTGAGGCATGTTGTTATAAACCATATTGCTTCTGTGGGATGTGTTTTAGAGTAGTTCTGAGCAGTTTGCAGATACTGGGACTATAAACTTATATTAATTGGGTTTAAATTAATTCCTTTAATACAAACCTGCTCCAGGCTTTCACTGAAATGGCAGAATGAATCTCTGGATGATTAGAAAAGAAGGTTTGGAAAAAATGTTGAATGCACTTAGAAATTATCTCTCTGGAACACAAACCTGTGTAGAGTGTGGCATAGAACTACAGAGCTTAGTTAAAAGCTCAGTGGGTTTGCTGTCTCTTTGATTTTTTTTTCCTATTAGGATTTCAAATGTGTTGAATGGGCAAGAGTTATGTTTGGGTGTAGGACTTAAAGGATATATTTTGTGTTGAGCAAGTGCTGCTTTAGACTGGCAAACTGTATGCATGCAAATAACTTCTAAATCAGTAAGCTATATTATAACATGCCAGAAAGGGAAAGTACAAACTATCCTGACTTCTCCTTTCTTTATTTCCTTTAGAGTGCTGTATATTGGTCTTGCCTGTAATACAGCACGATACATCTACATCTCGTATCTGGAAAACGCCTGGACTGTTCTTCCGATGGAAGTGCTTCAAGGTAAGACAGAGCAGTAATGACCTTACAGCATAAGATCAGCTGCTTCAATTTATCTTGTTTTCAAGTGAGCTATGGTTAAATTAAAAATCTGGTATTTCTCTAGTTTTTTGACCACAAATACCACAGAAGATGCAGGTTCATAAAACACATAAACCATTACTGTTTGTCCTGGGAAAGATTTGACATCAAAAGGGTGGGTGTGCACTTGATTGTGCATAGTTCTCTGTTTATTCAAACAGAACTGTGCTAGAACAACACACCCATTAAATAAACAAAGAGACAGAAGCATGAGCTGGGTACACACCTACTGCAAATCCTGTTTGGTGATAAATGTGAACTTCATTAAACGCAAGAGGTTGCAGTCCTTGAAAGGATGCTGCAAAAAACCTCCAAGCATAGTCTGGGTCATTTGGTCTGTTGAAATATTTCAGTTTTTCAATTTGATCAGTATTTTTAGATTACAGAATTTTTGTTTTAATAGCTAGAGCAGAATTTCTCTCAATGCTAATGGAACTTCTTTAAGATACATGCCCTTTCACAAACTTATTTACAAGGACAGAGATATGTCTATTGACAAGTAACTTGAGTCCTGTTTTCAAATCCTGTTGTAGAAGTCTGTAAGACCGTCATTGCAATGCTAAAGAATACATTGTTCTAACTTAGTTTTTATGACCTTTTTTTGTGTCTTTGTGGTGAGTACCACTTCTCAAAACCATGAAAAAGTGGAACTATTTTACTTTCTATTTTTCAGTATTTGAAGAATACCATTTTTGACCATCTTTTTAAAGCCAATATTTTGGTTTTATACAGTAATATTTAGACATTTTTCCACAGATTATACTTAGAAGTTTTCTGTGTGCAGCATAACTTGAATTTAAATTAAATTTTTTTACTATATTTACAGAAGTCTTTGTAAGCTAGACTTCGAGTTACAAAATGCTATTAGAGAGCGCTGTGTGGATCTCTACATACAGACAGAGAGAGGTTCATTTGTGTCCTGGCTCCTTACCCTCCCAGCTAACAAAAACAGTTTATCATGTTGTAACTGCCACCACAGCAAGCTTCTGAATTTTGTTATTAAAAAGCCCCCAAACCACAACTATTGAATTGATACTTCATTGTTCATACCATGTGTTAAAATAGGAAAACGTTAGAAAGAACCTGAAGAATGTGTTATACTCTTGCCTGCTTAAACATCTAGGGAAAACAAATGATGAATACAAAGCTCTGGATGTTGCCTTTTAGGTAGTCCTGTTTTAAAGATAGCCCATATCAAAATATAGGAAAAAAACCTTGTGGTTTCACCAATACAGCCATAAGTTTGTGCCCGGAAGTATCCTGTAAGTCATGGCTGAAAAATAAGTTTCTTGTATTTTGAATGTGGTTTTTATTCTGCTGAAATTTCAATATGAGTTGCACAATATGTAGGTTTGCCTTTACATGCAGCAAGGCTGTGAGGGAGTGGTTTTGGTGGGGGTTTTTGTGTGGCACAATCCTGAGTAATTGATATTTGAAGAAAAAATTAAGGACCTTCAAAATAATACTTTGTCATAAATGTATCTGCCAGTTGTTACCATATTTAGCCACTGTTGAATCATGGGCTCCTTGGTTGATCTGGCTATTTACAGGTATTTATAGCCAGCAAATGAGAAAGCTAAAACCAAACCAAACCCACACACAACTCCCCCTGCCCAGCCCCCAGGTCTCTGTGCTCTTTGTGCTCTTTTCAGCCTGCATCAGATGTCCCTTGTTGGCCCCTGAAGTCCATGGGTGCCCCGTGTGTTTCTAACGACTGCCACTGCATTTGTGGGATTCCAGTCATCTCATTCAGTCTTCCAAATGAGGGATCAAGGTTACCTCTTTAGAAGTACTGTTGACTTTCCCTCCTTCTTTATTCATTTCCCTTCCTGCTCTTACCAGTTTTCATCTCTTCTAGAGTTGTTATTTTTTCTGCAGCAGTTCCAAGTCCTGTTTCTTTGGGCTCTGCTTTCTCTCCTACGTAACTACTGAATTGTCAGTGGCAGTAAGAAGTGACACCTTAATGAAATTTGGTGAGGTGGAAGCTCTTGTTTTTAAGTGAGCTCATTGACAGAGGGAAACAAGAGTTGTAGCTGCTTTCCCTGTGTAAGGATTAGAAGTATTGAAAACCAAAAAAAAGTATATTGTGTAGAACATGTGGGCTCCATGTGGGCCATCAAGTTGAGGGGTCTTCAAAAGCCCTCGGTGAAGTCCTTGTTCTAATTGTACATAACTCTTTTCCAGGAAGCTGTCAAATTCTATTTAAACTCGAGTTCCATCAGCTCGAGGGGTTTTAAGGCTAACAAAAGTTTCAATTGCCTTTTGTGAAAAATGTATTTTTCTATTTAATATGTTTCTGCAGTACAAGCAGGATTATCCCCATGTGCTGTGCTGAAGGGCATGGAGACATTTCTGGAAGATGACTGTGCAGACTTCCATCTATTGATTGTAATAAGAACCATGCTGTGTTCCAGCTGCTGTTTGTAGCTGGGGTGAGGACAACTCGCATTGCGTTGCATTCTCAAAGGAGTAAATGAGGAGATTTAAACTCACTTCTCAATTTAAAGTTTTCTACCACTATGCTGTATTGACTTGCACAGGCATTGTATGAAAATAAGAGCTTAAGGCTGAATCTTTAATAACTGAAGATTTCAAGACATCCTTGTAAAGTATATATATCTGTGTCATCAGTATGTGGGCACACAAGTAATCTTGTTCAGTTGGCACTTACCAGATGAAGTTTTGCTATGCTAGTTAGCTGTAATTTATTGTTCCAGGGCAGTGGTCCAGATTCTCTGGTAACAGCTATGCTAGCTCACCAATTTACATGACAGGAATTTTTCTAAATTACAAAACTATATTGTTAACCTGAAAATGAGCTGTTTTCACTTGGCAGTTACTCAACAAACTCCAAAACAAGTCCTATTCTAGGAAGTGACTCCTACTGATGTTCCAGCAGCCCAGTTTTATGTCTAGAGAGCAAAGAGTTTGGCCTTTAGCTGACAATAATTATGATACATTTTTCTCTTGAAATAAATTTGGATCCCCAAATCTTCAGGTCATGGTTTACATATAAGTTATCCTAAATTTACTAAAATTACAAGCATCACTCTAGGGTTGCTGCACTTGTTGGAACTGTAGTGCAGATGATGAAATGGTGGTTAGTGGTTTTAGCATATAATGTCACAATATATATAGTGAGCAACTTCTTTTAAAAAGAATTGTGGTTAGCAGTAACAGTAATCCAGACCAGACTTCATATGCAAGTTGTGGTAAAAACTGTTCCAAATAGTCACTATTGTATAAATAATTATAAAAAGAATCACATTAATAATGTACACATACTAAAATAAAAAGGTTGTGCCTTTAAATGCAAGTGTATTGAGCTGATTTAAAAGTATGGATTTGTTTTCAGAGAAACCAGGAACACTGTGTTCTGGTGGGACTTTCACTGGTAAAGATGAAAACATCCAAGAACCTGTTGGTTAAGTTATGGCGTTTTGTATTTAAACAAACTCAGTGGTATTGTGCTTCACAGTTCAAATAATTTCTAATGTGTTTTTTATTTGCCTGGCTTTAAAAATTGACTCACTCCTAATAGCTGATAAAACTGCATGTTTTATGTTAATTGATATACTTTCTAAACCAAAACCACTTTACCTATTTTAAATTAGCTCTGCTTTATTATTGGGACAGTTCTTGGTTGCTAATTGCAATGCATCCATGAATCTACATTAAAAAGAGTAGAGACTTAATGAGTTTTAAAGCTCTTAAGCTTTTTCATTAGAAAATCTGTGAGTTTTAAAACCTGGAAATATAAATGGTAAGGTAATACAGACTCATTTTAGTGCAAGCATTTTGTTTTTCAACACACTGATCTACTATTACCAAAACTTACAGAGATATATACACATATATATGTATAATACCCAGAGTTTGAGGAATTTTGGGGTTGATTTGGAATGAATTTGACCTTTACAGCCTGGTGGACATCTAATGTGTATACCTGCACTATATCAATTTCATATAGTGCTATTTATCATTTTATCTAAGCAAAATCCAAATTGTTCCCTATGTTATGAAAGTGTGTTTTCTTGCTCTTAGGAGTCTTCAGCCTAAATGCCTAAGCATTTATTGTCCAACTCTTCATTACTAAGTCAAGTGTAGAGGACAGAAACATGTTGACGGAATCATCAATTGTGCCAATATTTGTTTAAAACTGAGGCAGTAGAGCTCAGGCATGGGTAAACTGTGATGACTATTTTTAATACCTCTAAAATAAGGAAAAAATATTCCCACTCAGTCTGAGGGTGGCAAAATAGTTCAGGCTTATTTAATGTGTGATGAACTACGAAACTGTTTTGTTTTTCTAACTTCTCCACAATCCTGCCTTTTCCTGTCCCGTTCTTCCGCACTCCACACACGCGCTCAGGCAGGTGCTCCAAGGCGAGGGCTCCACCTGCAGCCAGTCTCCCACGCTGAGGGAGCTGCGCTGGCCTTCCCTTAGCTCTCCTGGGGGAGGAAAAAGTGTTCCCAGCCCTGAATCTGCCGGGCACGTGCCAGATAGACACTTGCAAGATCTCTGCTGGGGGCTGGGGCTGCGGCGGGGCCGTGGTTGATGGCAGTGAGGACGGCTGCTGCAGGAGTGAGCGAAGCGGTGGCAGTGCCCACTCAGGATGCATGCATAGCAGGCACAGGGCAGGATGCAGCCACAGCAGGAGGGAGGCACGCTGACTCTGCCTCTCAACAGCAGCCATGGAAAGTGACATCTTTGGCTTACCCTGAGGAGCTTGTGTGCTGTTCCCATCTGGACCATTCCATGCCCAAATGCAGAGTGTGTTGGTGTTGAGTTCAGAAAGGAGTTTGCTGGGAGGTGCTGGGTTTTTGGGGGGAGTGAGAAGGGCATGGATATCTCTGATACCGTTTGGATTTTATGACCTTTGTGCTGCCTTCACTGTGGCAGTAAGGAGACTGCTGAGAGACATCAATGGTTTAATTGCCTGCAGCTTGTAAAATTGGGACTGTATACCAAAGGCCCTGGGTCTCTTCTGAAGGCACAAGGAATTTGGCAGAGAGACTTGTCTCCCTAGGGACTGTGTCTCAAGAAGAGGAGTGAAGTCATTTTAGAGGGAGAAAGAGCTTTTGACAGGCTCTGCAGAAGGAGTTGTCCTGTCTCCCTGTGGCTTGGTTGCCAGTATCACATTACCAAAAACTGATTTGTACTCTGCAGACATTTGTCACTGGAGGGATTTTGTTGGTTTTTCTCCATGTGCTCCAGCTGGTGAGTGCAGTTGCTCAGATGTTGTGCTGGTACCCTGTGGCCCTGGTGCTCCTGACGATGTTTCATTTCTCCAGGTGTCACGCATGCGGCTATCTGGGCAGCCTGCATCTCGTACCTCAGCGCGGCAGTGCCTCCGGAGCTGAGAACGTCGGCACAGGGAATACTGCAAGGTCTCCACTTGGGGCTGGGCAGGGGATGTGGAGCCATGGTTGGAGGGGTTTTGGTCAATTACTTCGGTAAGGAAAAATCTTATTGAAAATTTCATTTTTATTTATTCTGGTTTTACTGAATTGTTGCCTTTAAACTTATTTGTGCTGTAGGTGTTGTTATACATTAGAGTAATACACTTTGTATGGATCACAGAATCATAGAACTGCTCAGGTTGGGGAGGGCCCTGAGATCTCCAGTCCAGGCCTGTGATCAAAGCAAGGTCAGCACTACATTCAGACCAAATTGCTCATGGCTTTGTTCTGTCAGTGTTCCAGATTGATTAAATATGTTACGCCTAGATATTTTCAGTATTGTGTTGAATACCCGACCTGATCTGTAAGTAAGATGAATGAATCCTTTGTGAGAGAATAGGTTGATACTATAAAGCCTCTCGATGAACAAATGAGAATCTAATTACTTGCTTAAAAATCCTTTGCAAAGCCTGTTGAAGAAGTGATGGGGGAGGAAAATGTAATGAAACAAGCTAATAAGAGTCTGCATGGGCAATATATAGCCAAGAAGCACATAATGCTGACTCATTTTATTTTATTAAGTAAGTAGGTTCTCAGTTTAGAAAAAAAAAATCTCATTACAGGTCCTGCTGCCACATTCAGAGGAATAGGGATGGCTTGTTTAGTGATTCTGCTTCTGTTTGCACTGATCCAGTGGATGCTGGTTCCTGATGAAGAAGAAGGTAAATGTTCGTGTCACAAAGACACTACAGAATTAGAAGTAGTGAAAAAAAGATCTCTCTGTAGCTGCTCTGGCAGCTTTAATTTTGTATGTTTGGTGTCTTGACTTGGATTTTGACAAAGCAGTTTGTTTTCAAGAGGGAAGTTTTTGTCCTGAACAATGAAGACATTTAAGCAGTATGCTGCTGCTGCTGTAAGAAGGGTAGCACTGAGTTCTTGAAGGTCCATAGAAGGAAAGCATGATATATTTTGCTGCCTGTATGTCCTCTCAGTTCTGAGAATCCCTTAGGTTAGTCTTAAGAGCTGTAGTGAGTCATGTCAGTTGCATCAATTCTTTAAGGTCACCTTGATCCCACTTCGTGCTCTCATGTTCTACTAGTCAAAGCCACCTGCTAGAAATTGTAGAGATGGCTTCAGAGGACACAAAACTTCATAGATTTTTTTTTTTAAACTTGAGATATCGCCTCTCTGTGGAACTTGAACTTTTTAATCTCTACTTTTATCAATATAAAGGCTAACCAGAAATTAAATACTTGGAACAAACTTAGAGGTTTGCCACAAATCTAATTCTTACAAAGACAAACTCTGGCAAAGTGTGAAAAGTCATGAATTTTTGAGCTGCTTTTTACCCAAATACTTCCCAATATGAGCTTTGAGTATGAAATGAAAGTTAGTTTTCTTTAACTGGAATATGAAATTAAGTAGTTACCAAGTTGCCTGTACTGAAGTTTTCAAATATATATTTTGCTTGTATTTTCTTCACCTGTATTCAAATGATAATGGCAAAAAATGGAAAGATGAAAAGGATATTTGCTGCTTCAGTTTCCCATCAGCATCTAGTTAATTACATGGGAATCTACAAAAGGCCAGTTTGTTCAAAGTGTCCTTATTCTCTTTGTTTCTGTCTTTTGTTTTCATTTAATACATACTACCCATTTTAACAGTGTGTATGTTAATTTTAAGCATGACAGTAATTAGGCTGCTTTCAAGCAGACCAGTGGGATGAGTAAAATGAAGCATGTGGTCAAGTGTGTGCAGGGGTAGTATCTTCATTTCTTCACTCCCTTGCTTAAAATATCCAGTACTATCTAGGAGTTTGTAAACCAAATGTGATTTTACAATTTTGAAAAAAAGATATTTTTTAATCTGTAAAATATTTTCTTTGGAAAAAAAATTTTTTCAAAGTTTACAGAATGTGTTTTTTTACAGAGAGCACACAGCTAGTACTGAAAATATCGCCCAGCTACTAAAAATCTGTTTAATTATTTTTTGTATAAATACTCTGGCTCTTCAGGATTGTAAAGCACATTGGGTTGGGTCTTGGCAGTCATTTTATGGATGACATTTCAAGATAGCTATGAAAACTATTACAGTTTATTGGAAGACCTAAGATATGTAAAGGTCTCATGGGAGGATTTCTTCCTTTACCTGAAACTCTTTGACAGATACTTTGTGTCTTCCAGTGTGTCACTATCCTTAATTCTCGTCTCACTAACTGCATAACTCCACAGTAACTGTTGGGAACAGCTGGAGTTTTTCATACTCCTCAGCCCTTGTGCAGTGGCACAGCAAGCCGTGCTTGTCAGGCACCAGCCACGTTTCCCTAACCAGACTGTGCTGTGTCTGGCTCCTGGCTGTTCGTGCCAGTGTTCTGCTTTCAGGGCAGTGATAACCATAGTGTGAAAGCAAGAAGCACTTCATGCTCATTGTCTGCTTCAGGTTTTATTTTTTAAGCTTGTTGGCTTTGCCAGTGATTATTTTGTTTTGAACTTCAGAAAAGACAATGCTGGCAGAAAGGATTCCAGTGCCTTCCAGTCCTGTTCCCATAGCAACTATTGACCTTGTACAACAGCAGTCGGAAGATATCATGCCTCGGACTGAGCCCAGACTCCCTCCAAAGAAAACTAAACACCAAGAAGAGCAAGAGGATGTGAATAGGCCTGCATGGGGCATCAGTTCTTCTCCTTGGGTCACCTTAGCTTATGCTGTCTACCAGATAAAAGAGATGGTTAAACTATCCAAAACCAATCCAGCTCCTGAGAATCAGCCTTTACAGGTAATCTTCTAATGTTCAGGAAGTTCTTGGGTAATTTTAGCTGCTTGAAAACCTTTATAGCTCTGTAGATCTGTTAGTACCTGGCAGGTATTTTCTATCAGCTTGTAATAAAGGTGGACTTGTGACACAGTAGTTGAAATACTGCATGAAGTAGAGTTGTTTTCTATGTATAATGCAGCAGGAATAACTAGTTTTGCAAGTACTGTCTTCCTGAAGATGGTAGGAGAAGAAGACACATGGAAAGGGACTCTGTTTTATGGATTTGGATATATTTGTTTACATTTCTTTTCATATTAGTTGGAATGTGCAGGTTATGCATTTTGCAAAATTTACAAGGTGATAATTGAACATGAAGATGCACAGCTGCTTAACAGACTGTAAGATTATTTTTATTTAGTTTTGCTTCCTTAGATGATGCTGTCAGACATCTGCATGGTTGCTGTGTGCCAGACAGCTACTGATTGGATACAGAGCCTTCTTTTCAAATGAAGTTAATCTCTTTTTCACCTAGTTACACCAGATAAGAGCCATCCCGGGACTTAAAATACTGGTGGCTGATGCTTACTGTGCACCATTCCCCTTCTGTTCAGTCTCCCCCCAGAACAGCTTGTAATAGCTTCCTCAGTGGTTGGATGGGCTTGGATCTTGAACTTGAAATGCTCTGGCCATGTCTTTCAGACTGGAGCTGGAGCACGCTGCTAAGCCCAGTAAGGAAGTGCTGTCAGTCAGGGTTTAGAGCAGCACGGTCAGTCTCAGCTGCTGTGTTTACCTGTCTGGAAGGAGTGGGTGAGGTTCCTTCTTGCACCCAGTAGGCGTAAACACAGAAATGCTTTTTCCTCAAGTGCTGTCTTTAGCAATGGGTAATTTGGGATATGAATGTGAATCAGCAGAGCAGTGTGTAGGAATTTCACCTGGTCACCTGCCTTTCTTACTTGACTTTATTCTTGGAAATGTGTTACAGGCGTGCTTTAGATTGGTTGGGGTTTTTGTTTGGTTTTGACTTTTCCAGAGACAGAGAATGTGAGCTGAAGATATCACAAGGTCTCTGACATCAAAGTAATGTCTCCAAACAAACTGCTCAGTTTCCCGCTGCAAATGCCCTCAGGGTCTTGGTTAAGCTGCCTCTGTTAAATCAGAGAAAAAAAGTTATACAGAACTTAGGCAATGAACATGGCAATAAAATAATGTTTGGTAGATGTGTGGTGTCTGAGAGTGGCTTGTCCAACACTGTTGGACACAACCCAGCTGCTTCCCTGAGCACTGTGAAGTGGCCAGAAGGGCTTTTGTGCCTGTTCTCTATGGCATATGGTCTCTTCATTATGTCTTTCTTCCTGTAAAAATACAGTGCTGATCTATAAGTACTTATTTTTGATGTGCCAAAATTCAATGCACCTCATTGTATCATTTTCTTCAACATGTGTATTCTCCAGAATTTCTCATCCCTGTTTCAGTGCTCCAAGAGGACAAACTTGTTCCAAAATATTTCAGATTTTGTGCTTGGTCATTTACTTTAGGCTGATGATATTAAAATACTGAAACTAGAAAAGGCTGTCCAGGTCTCTTACTAAATATATTAAATAGCTTCCTTAAAATGAAAACAGATCATTTGGAAGGAGGGTTGGTGCACAGAGAATTAGTGACAAAAATTATTCCTTCTTATTTCATAAAGATTTTGGATCAGTTTTGCTTCTGCTTGCTTATACACATACTAGCCTTATTCTCTGTGCTTCAATGCAAAACAAAAAATCAAAGGCAGTGCATCACCTTCTAATGAAATGTGTTAGTGTGCAGGTTTGCCATTTCAGCCCTGGGAATGTAACTGGTGTTTAAATGTGCTCTTATGTTCCCTGGTAAGGCTTGTTTGAGAAGATTGGATGGATTTGTACATCAGTACAGCAAAAATCCTGCCAGTCAGGAAGTCTGAGCAGTATCTTGGGGAGGGAGGGATCAACTGAGAAAAATGGTATTTAAGAAGCATTTAAGTGGGGAAAAAAAGTGTATTTAAGTGAAAAAAAAAAGTTATGGACTTGCTTAGTCAAAAGAATTATCTTGTCTAAACACTTTGAAGTCCAGTTAATTGTTTTTTTCCCCTTGAAACACAACAAGTTTGTTTTTTGCATGCTTCTTGGGAAAGTGCAGTTAGGAAAAGAGATGGAAGGTAAGCTGCTGTCTGCTTGCTATTAGTGTCATCTGGATTTAAATGTACTACTTTTGCTTTGCTGCTTTACGTTTGACTTGTTATGTTGTGGGCATTCAAAGCAAGTGCTTTGTGACTTTCCAGCAGTGCCTGAATGCATCTGGGGGTGTGCCGGGGGGGGAGAGTGTCCTGAGCGTTCATGGTGACTTTTGGCATGCAATCCTTTCCCCTCTGTCTAGAAAACCAATGAGAACTGCAGTGCTTCGTCAGCCAGCTCAGCAAGACAACCCCAAAATCCGACAGATTCTGAGCAGTCCAGAAATTGTTCGGCACCAACACCTACAGCAACATCAGATTCTCAAGCAGATGGCAACCGTGTTGTGTCGGATCATGATGCTCAGCCTGCTGCTGCAGGGCCCTGAGATGCGCTCATCTTACCAAATCCAGTGCATGGAATTCTGCTTCTCACATGGGAAACGCTGGAGTAGGAGCTCAAAAGTAGGACTTCCTTCATCTTAACAATCATAATGTGATGCAGTGCAAGCTTTTAACTATATAAAGAATATTCATATGACTACACAGAGCAACATGAGCAGGGAGGCCAGAAGTTCGGATTCTTGAGGGAAGTGATGTGGCCAGATATGATGGTAGGAAGAATTCTCAGCTGCTTTGCTAAAGCTGAGTCAAGTGCTATGAGATTTCTTTGCAATCTGTAGAAAAAAGGGAGTTCACTCCTCATTTGTTGAGGCACAGAGTGTCTGACTTGATTGGATAATTTTTTTTCCTTAAATTTATTCCCAAATCAATTAAGAGAGACACTGAGTTTCCCTGAATAGTCTATTAGAAAATATCAGATCCAATAATTCTAGGAATGTTGTGAAACTGTCTCTGGAAAGATGTCTCAGAAATAGAGTAGCTTAAGGAAGTGTATCTTAATATTACGGTGATGGATTAAGTAAACCACATACATATTCAAAGAATATGTTTTTGAAGCTAATGTTCTCTTGTTTGAGATAAAAGTTTAGTTCTGCAAAGCAAAGGTTTTTGAACAGGCCTTTTAGTGCAACACAAAAGCTGGAGGAAGGCTTCTGAAGAAGTTACCCTCTGTGCTTGCAGCCCTGCAGTTGGGCATAAGGTTGTGTGCGTTTGGGTAATTTTAGTTATTGAGACAAGAATCTTTGATCAAGATTGCACAGCCTGAGACTGATCAATGGTCTTTTTGGGGGTTTTATTTCATCATCTATACAAGGGTTTATTTAATGCAGTGTAATTACTATGGTTATTTATTAAGAAAACATTAAGCTTTAAGTGCCTAGGGAAGGTGGGGGGGGTAGGGAGGAATCACCTAAAAATCTTAATGTTTAGGATTATAGGGGTGAAGTAGTGGATGCAGAAATCGAGTAGAGTGAGAGATTCTCAGGAGGAAGCAAATGTAACTCAATTGCAGTGTATTTAGGAAGTTACTTTGCCCAATGTCAAGACACTGGAGGACTTTGGATTATGTTTTGTTAAGCTTCTTAATACTGTCTGCAGCCAGCTCGTGCTGGTGCATAGTGAAAATTGCTGCTGGAGGGAAATCCTCGGGCTCAGGGAAGAGTCGGGGGGGTTTAGTCACGATAGTGTTTTGGCCCGTTTTCTTAGATGAACAGCTGGTTCCCAGGAGATCCTGAGCACTCAGCTCCCGTGGGACTGAGGGAGCACTGCTCAGCTGCCCTCCTGGAAGTGAGATGTGTGTGAGGTGCAAGGCCTTCCGTGGGGAAGGTGCTGCTGTGGGACTGTGGTGAGCCAGAGGTAAAGCCAACCGGAGCCCAGAGCCAGGGAGAAGAAGGTGGCAGCAGCTGAGCAGGGAAGGGGTGCACAGGTTTACCCACTTTGACATCTGTTAGCTTGACTGAAGGGGTGTCCCATAGCTGTGCTTTAGCTGTGCTTTTAGAACAACCCATGTTCTGGCAGTGCCTGGGACCAACACCATAGACGATAAAAAGAAACATCAATGACTAGCCACTTGTTACTTTTTTTGCACTTGAACTTAAATGTACTGTACTCACATAAATCCTCATGACTTGTCTAAGTGTCCTTTAAAATCAGAAATGTATTTATTGTATGTTTGTATAACTTGGGGGAGAACTAAAGACTGAACAGGTGACAGGACAGAAGAATGCTAAAAATCATCTTGAGGCTAACCAACCATTTGTTGAGTTCATGCTGTACGGTGTTACCTCAGCTGCTACTGCATAGCACCTGGATTGTGAAGTGAAGAGCTTGTACACTGTGTTTACACTTCAGAATTGTGTATTTGAAATGCCTGCTCTTTTTGGAATTGTATAGTCATTCTATGTTGCAAAATGGACATGTACACCTGGATTTTGATATTTGTGAAACTGTAAAAACTGTGGCAAGAAATATAAAATATCCATAACATATTTAATAGTATCAACATGAACTTTTATTTCATTTGCTCATATTACAATGTCAGCAGTGAACATAACCTGAAAAACCTGAAGTGAAAATAATTCAGTGATAATGACCTTTTACTAAAGTCACTGGAGGATGCTGAACCAAGAGCCTGGGAACTACTCTTGCACTGTGTTAAAACAGTATTTCATAATAAAATCTGACTGTAGGCACCAGTTCCCTTCTGTCGTGTGCAGGGAATGTGAGGGACACAAAGCAATGTGTGCTGTAAACTGGTCGATATGGAAGAGTGCAGGGCATCACTGTAAACACTACAGAGAAAAATGTAACATCCTTTGTTAAGGGAGAAAGGCTTTTATAACAGCGCAATGGATTAATGCCTAGATTCTGTTCCCAGATTTTCTAGCTGAACAGTGGACAGTACTTAACAATTGTTTCAGTAAGGCTGTGTCATCTCCACATATCACAGGAGCACTGTGCAAGTGAACAGGGCTCCAGTGACAGCAGCTGGTTTTGGTGGCTTTTGTTTATGAAACCCTTCCAGTGTTGGAACAGGCTTGGGAGGATTTTTAAGGTCACTATTAGCTACCCACTAAGGTAGCCATCATCTTTCTCATGTTGCTGCCATTCTGTCTTGCATGCATTTAGTCATTTCGTGCTCTACTTTGGATAGTGTTTACCCATCCCTGCTAAATGATGGATCTCTCAACTACATACAACATGGGTTGATTTTTATTTCTAATTTTTATTGCTTTTAAACTTTCTTCCTTGTTTGAAGTAGGTTACCTGGTATTCTTCTAAAACATATAATTACCTAAACTGGGGAGGCTTTTCCATTTAACATATTGCTTAGGTAAAATACTACCTTAATGTATAATCTAGGCTGTTGTATGTAAATACATATTATGTACTTATATAGTACATATATGTACTTATGTACTTCCATATTATGGAATGATAATCATCACTGCCTCACTAAAGAGAGGACATCCAGAAAAACTGTGTGTTTAAGCTCAGACAAATCTGATTTTCTTCCTTGGCCTCAAGTTACTTGGATGGGAGTTCTTGGCTAACTATGAAGTACACTGAAAAAAACCTGTGTATTTTAAAACATGCAAGAAACATTGACTTCTTTTTGAGTATCCTTTGCCTAATCTGTAATGTTTTTAAGTGCTCAATTTTCATGATGGTGACAGGCAAAGATTAAATAAATCTTAATTTGGTCTATGGTAATTGTTCAGGGAGGAGTTTCCACCCTTCTCTCAAACCATCCAAGATAATGAGGCTTTCCTCCATTTTCACAACTGCTTGTTGCTACTGCCAGAGCCTCCCAAGCCAAACCTGACTTTTAGAGTGTGAGTGGCAATTTAGCTGTGGATTTGGTAGCAGCAGCCTCTCTTAGGGGTGAGTCTTGCTGCTAGTGGCCTTCCTATACAGAACTCTTGCTCTGTTTTTGAATGTTCTTGACTTAACAGTGAGTGCATTTTGGATCGCCTGCTTGACAGGGCTTTTCTCTGCTAAACATGCTATAGATTCTGCACAGGTACTTATCATTTTATGGCACTAAAGGGTGTTAAGTGTCTCTTCACTGTAAAATGGAAGTGTTCCTTTTAAACTGAAGCAAAGCTGAAGCAATATAAAGAAGGAAAGACCACGTAAGTAAGGCTTAGGGCTTTCAAGCACCAACTCTTGAGTCCTTTGTTACGCAGAGGAGCTCTTGGATTACGGTACAGCCACGGCCACACTTCTTAGCACCATTAGAGGTAACGGGTTTTGTCCCTGGTGCAGCGATGGACAAGGAGAACCCAGGACAGCACCTGCACTGCTGCAGTCACGCTGCACCACTAGGCATGTTACAGACACCCCATTAAAGTAGATAGATCCCAGTCTCACATGTCCTTCTTGAGCCCCAGCTGCTCCCCGTCGCTCACAGTTCCTGGTGAGTTTGTAAGATCAGATGGTGACAGAATTAATGGTCTTTTGTTTTCTGCAGTTTGTAAGACAGTAAAGGAAAACAGCAAAGTGAGAACAGAAGAATATAGGGAGGGATAGTCTAAAGAACAAAAGAAGGAAATGACATCTGCAGGTGGATGAACTGAAGTACACACTCTACTCCCTAGCCTAGGACTGTGTAATACATATGCTGACAGACACGTGACTGCCTAAATTTTTCTCCCTGGTCTATTTTTCCTCTCCACATACCTCCTGTGAGAAGTCCCACAGACAGCTGAGAAAGGAAAAGTAAAAGCCAGGTATCCTCCCTCATTGTTTTGCCAGGAAGTACTTTCTGCATCTTACTGAGTGAGCAAACTACTGAGTACTCCGAGGCCAGTGGAGCTCTGCGTGGGTTATCTGCATTCCCAATTCCAGGGTCACAGCAGCACTCTGACCCTGCTGATAGCAGTTTCTCCAAGCAGCTGAAACAGCCTCAGCCTTTGTGGTCTTTTCTGGGCTCTTGAGAGGCCTGGAATGGACAGCAGCACCCATCCGAGGTAAGCTGACAATGAAACTGAAGGCAATAGCAAAAATGTTTGGGGATGGAAAACCTCTCCTAAACCCTCTGCATTGTCAGAGGGGGAGAAGCAGAGGGCTAGAGGAAGGTTTAGCAGATGGATCTGTACAAGCAGGAAGAAAGTACATAAATAAACAAAGATTTGGAAAGAACAAAATGCAGTACAGCTACAGCAGAGATCAAGAACAGAATAATATGGGCAGAGGGTGAAAAGTCAGGCAGCATTCTGAGGGGTAAGGGGAGCTTAAAACTAAAGGCAGAGGCAGGATGAAGCTAATGGACAGCAAGCCCAGCCAGAAGAGGAAACAAACCTCGTTCAGCTGCATTAACTCTCTATGCAAAGTCTCACGAACAATGAACACAGTTTATCAACACTCTGACAGCATTATCGGAAATGTTGACACAGAGGGTACTTAGTAAAAGGAGAGCATTAAAAATGGCTTTTCCTCCCTCTAGTGCTCAGCACGGAGGACTTGATGGAAAGGGCCAAAACATTCTGTTTTCTGGAGGTAGTATCCTTGGTAAAACAAGGCATCCTGGTGGACAGGCTGCCACCAGTACTTGCCTTAGGAATACACTATGTTTGTCTTCCCCAGTGAAAATACCAATAGCATGAGATTCCTCTTCACTTGAACAGCCCCTATGAGGGCTTCCTTCTGTTGCTCTAATCAGGTAACATTGGTGATACAGGAAACAGTTTTTTCAAAAATCCTTCTTTGTTCACGAGCAACCACAAGAAAAGGCCAAGTGTGAGTTCTCATTCTGTATCTTCCCTTTCTAGGACAAGTGTGTTTTCTGTCTTTTTAAATTTTTTTGTTATTTCTCAACCCTCAGAGCAGCTCAGTAGCGTATGGAAATGGAGTTTGTGTATGCGTTTCATTTTCATTCTCCTCATCCTCATGGATGGAATTGTCTGGCTCATCTTGCTCAGACTGTGCCCCTGTCTCAAACAGCTGCTCTTCCAGGAAGGAGCTCCCAATGCCATACTGCTCATCATGCGCCTTTGTTTCTGCAGGAGAGACGTGGGGAGATCCCAAAACAAAAGCTGCAAACCTGCCAAATTTTTAAGAGGAGAAGTGATCAGCTGAGAAATTAAAAGAAGAACTACTGTAAATGCTAGGGGTATTGCTATTTAAGCAGGAATGTTGTAAGGACATCCCCACAGGCAGTGCAGATGAGGGGAAGTTCCAGTAACGGATGACAACAACCCCAAAGATCGGTTTTTCTGGCTCATCTTTTCAGTATTTTCTGTAGAAGTAACTTTTGCTCTTCTGGAGACCATCTGCAAAGTCTTGTGACTAAGCAAGAAGATCTAACTTTGTTTTCACATCTTGTCAGTACTTGTGGGGTAATCCAGAGTAAGCATTTGTACAGTGGGGTACTTGGTACTCTATATTCTAAAAATAAATTGAAGCTGTAGCATATTTGAGACAAAGGCTGTAAGAATTCAGGTATGTTGATACTGCTAATGAAAGGAAAAAATGGCAAGAATTCTGCACTCCTACACTGTGGTGCAGTCACCTTGCTGCTGGTGCTGCGTGCACACTGTGGGCAAGCTGAGCTCAAGTCTTCCCAAAGAATTCCTACCTCTGCTGAACCTGCAGCTGCAGACTGGGAATTCTGCAACTGCTCCAAGTAAATGCTGAACTGGAAGTGTGGCAGAACAAAGCATGAACTCAGCACTGTCCCTACACTGCAATTTGCCACAAATCTTACTTTCAGTGGGCAACTCCATTGAGGAGAGAGAACAGAGCTGGAGGTTTCTGGCAAGTGTGTGGGAACAGACGGCAGTTCTGACACCTGGGTAAGTGTCGACAGCATCAGAGAAATGTATGAAAAAGGAAATGCAAGCTACATTCTGGAGTTCTGGTAAACTGATCAATAATTTACATTTCAGACTTAACATTTCTGTGAGATGAATGTCATCACCTCGCTGTTCTTGGAAGCTCTGTTAGTCTAAATGGGGAACAGGTTTGCCTTGGGATGAACCACCGTCTGATGCTTAATGGGAGCTGGGAGGGGTTCTCCAAATCTGATTGCTGTTGGTTCTTCTTTTTATTTCCCTATTCTCAATTAGTGAACAGTTTATAACAACTCTATTAATGAAATGATGGCTAGAAAATACTTGTGTCTCAGTTGTTTTGTACATTTGGTGGTATTTAGTTGTACAATATAACAGTAAGCTTTCACTTTTTATCTTTCCATCATGCTAAAGCAGGCAAGCAGCTTAGAAAGTAAGACTGTTTAACAGTAAATCTATAAAACCTGGTAGAGAGGCTGTCTGCGTGCCAATCCAAGGAAGATTGGACTGGGGCTCCTTTAAAATTGTGACACTTGGTTCTGTGGCAAGGACTAAGTCTTTGTGGCTGGCTAATATATGAAACTCTGCTTCTGATATCTTTAAGTTTCTGTTTTGATGGGAATACACTGTTATGATTAATTTTATATTCTGCAGGGTTTTCTGGCTTTGCTTGCTTGACCCTTTCTGACCTATATTTGTCTTAAGTTTATCTCTTAAGCTATACATGGCACAGCTCTTCTACCTGTTCTATTTGCTAGGTTCAAGTATTGATTTCTTTCTCAGTATTCTTAGTCTTAGATAGTGATACTTCAATAATAGAATTCCCTGACTGTGCAGGTTTGCAACTGGAGAGCTTAATATAGGTAATGTCTGAGTATGTATCTTCACCCTGCTCCAATTCTACGCCATAGAAAAGGGCACTGCTCTAAAACCTGAAGGAGGGCAATTTCACTGGTTAGAGAGCCACCAGGGTCACTGCAAGAGCTTACAGAGGCACTGCGGGAAGCCTTTAAGTTCTATGACCGTGAATAAGCTGTGAAGGGCTGCAAACTCCCAAGAGTAATTTGTGGTCAGGGAGGAACAAACAGAAGTTTAATTCCATCAGCGAGAAATACCCTTGAGAGGTGTGGCTGCGGTCCTGAGTGGGATATGCAAGATAAACACACCTGGAACAGTGCCTGAAGTGGCATTTAGGTCTGCTGTGTGCCAGTGTCTGTGCAATGTGTTTCCTGTTTTAGAGGAGCCAGGTTTTCTTACCTGTGTGGAGCCTGGAGTTTGGACACAGCTATCCATGATGGGAAGTCAGGGCTCCTGCAGAATGAGCGCAGCTCCTCCAGAGCTGTGATAGTTTCACTTTCACCTTGTTCTCGATACTCCTCTTCAGTAAGGTATTTAAACACCAGTTTTTTTGATTTGAAGTGATGCTTCATTTTTCTAGAATGAAATGACAATAATCAGTATTTCTAAAGTCTTCTGGCACGTAATTATTATCTATGTTAATGCTATTAACATGCATTAATCACCTCTATCCTTTTAAGAGAATAAGCTGCATTCTTACATTTGAGGACAAGGTATGTAATGTTTGCTAGCCTGTTTACCCTAGGTCTTAACCAAAGCTGTAGAATTTCACATGATATTTAATAAGCTTCAGATAAGCTTTAGATCAGGTTCTTATTGTGTATGCATGGACTAAAATCTCACAGAATTAAAGAGATGGCTGCTTGCTCAGCCATTTTTAGGTGCAAAATGCAAAATGTGTCTGTGCAGAGACATGGGCTGAATCAAAACCCAGCCTGCATATGTTACTTCAAAGATAAGCAATGCTCTAAGCCTGTTGTGAGTTGTTCATGTTGTTTACTAGATTGCTTCTCTTAAATCTTACTCTAAGTTACAAAACTGAGTAGTCTGAGGCCAAAATGTTTACAATCTGATGGTTTTTTAGCTGCTGCGTAGCGATGTATAATATAATTAGATATAAATTAGAAAGTGTGCCATGTTCAGTTCCCTTCTGTCGACTGCTTTCAATTTAAATGTTGTGATGAGTTAAGATAAGCAAGGGCTGGATGCCCGTAAAACTTTCAGCTCTGTATAAAAACACCTGCTCCAACATCAGCAGCATTCAACTTTCTTCCTTATATCCCTTTAAAGCAGAGAACTGTAGCCGTTATTTAGGTCAAACAGTGAAGGGTCTTGCTGGCTCAGTGAGATCCACTGTTCTTAAAAAGAAATACCGCAAGATTCTAAATTATTTTGATATATTTGCTGCTCTGAATTGTGTATCTGGCATCATGGCCTCACACTTCGGTGCTGTGGCATACGGATTTTGAAACAGAGAAAGAAAACAGCCCTTATCATTCTCCTAAGAGAGATTTGTAGAGCTGTATTTCTTTATAGAAGCATCAGTTCATGAAAACCAAAAACTAAGAACCACATGAAGAATAAACTACAGTGTTTCAGAGTAAAGCAAGTGTGTTCTGTGAACTTGTGGCCACATACTGGAATCATATTGATTCCAGAGTTTTCTGAACCTGCTTACAACAGGTGCTGATCTTACAAGTTGCTTTTGAAACAGCTGGTGCTCCTCAGCTGCAGGCAAAAACTGGTCTACAACAAATGATAAATTCTACCTAAAATAAAAAAGCTTCAATTCAGTCCCCACTTCAGCAGGTAAAAAGGAAAGAGAAGATCAAAGCAGTATATTCTTCAAAACTAAACAATGTGTAAAAAAAAAAACCAACAAAAAACCCAAATTATTTGATTTGTATTATTTTGGTTATGCCAGTTCTAGCCTTTGCCTCATCCTAATTCTCTGCAGTTCAGCAGAGTCCACAGCTATGGAACAGTCTGTACTAAAGACTCTGAACCTGGATGCCATCCATCACTGAAGGTAGAAAAACAGATGTAAACTGGCAGGGCTTTTTAGAATCTTCATTTGAGTGTTGTGCTTGTGCTAAAACATGCTTCAAATTCAAGGATGAGCAAACACATTGTTCCTGTATTGCTACTGAAAATACTTAGCAAGTTAAGGTCTATCTACTGCAAGCAGTTCCTTTTCCAAATCCACAATGTAAATGGGCCTCTAGGAATACAGAGGAGTATCTCCATAGTTCTAATAGATTGCTTCCATGTACAAGGTAACAACCTTGGAAAACTAAAATCAATGGAGAACACTACTTTTGTGGAAATGTGATGTTAGTCTGAACTCTATTCAACCTCCAAGAACTGTCACTTTTCAACAGCTACTTCCTTGGTGGTGGTACACTATTTTATCCCTAAGATTCCATATGAGTTCCCTGCAGCTTCTCTCACTACATGTCAAACCAAGGCAGTATTGCTGCAGTCTAATCAATCAAACAGAAATGTTCTGGTTACCATATGCCGTGCACTAGAAGGTGCTGCTACATTTGTCCTTAAGAACACAGTCACTCCATTATCCATAGAACAAAACTCATGCTTAAAACTGCCAAATGGAAAATAATTCGTGTGTCTCGGGTCCTGAAACCTTTCCTACTGCAGTTTTATGTTTGGCAAAATTATGAACTAGTATCAGAAATTCCTAAATCATGATTGAAGAGCAGAGGCTTTTTTCATTATCAGTTTCCAGTATTTCCTGGTGCTCCCAGGACCTGGACATTCACAAATAAGACACAGACCTGGCAATGTGACAGGCAGCACCCAGGGGGTAACACAGGCCTTTGGAGCAGAGGCTGACGGCTATGACTGCATATGCAACCTGAGGGATGGTGACACCACAGTAGATCAGGACAAAGGCTGTTAACTGGAGCGTCCATGTGAACAAGGTTATGCTGAGCTCCGTGGTCAGTGGCCCATGCTGATAGGAAATGGCAAAGCTGGTAATCCCAACAGCCAGAAAATACCCTGTAGATACAGAAAAGGACATGGAGAAAAAGAAGCAAACTACACCTATAAACTACTTTGCTTCACAAAGCTTGCAGCTGCTGTGAAGTGTAGCCTACTGATTCTTGTGTTGTCTTACAGATAACTGCATGATGTTTTATGTGCTTTGTACTTCCAAAGTGTGCAAAGAGTTCACAAGGTTATCTCTGAACAGCTTTTAGCCAATGCTGTGGGCTACACGTGAGTTCTCCTCATGTGACCATGTCGAGGCAGGTGCCAGATCAATAGGTTTGTCAGCCCCTGCAGCCACATCCCATTAGCCATGTGTGCATCCATTTCCCACAACCAGCAAAGTGCAAGCCAGAGGAGCTGCCCTTTTGCTCTTACAGGGAAAGTATGTAACAGCAAATCAATGAACTAATAATGCAGGCAAAATCTGCTCTTAGAACTAGTCCTCTACATCAAACTATTTATTTAATGATACAATGTGAGTAACGCTCATTTCAGTGGATTAGGAACCTTTAGAATGTTTCAACATCTACGGCTTAGGAGAAAATAGAACTCCATAAATGAGTCACTTGATTGTCTTTTTTTATGGGCAGGTATTCATCTGACCACTAAATTAAACCAAAATCTGCAGCACATTTCTTGGTAATTTTCTTACCCAACAGGTAGTTTCTGTGTTCAGACCACAACCACTGCATATTCTCTTTGAAGCAATAAATAAAATAGAGAGAGGCCATCCAGGAGCCACTCATTAAGATCCAGAAGGTACTGTGCTGGAAATTAAAAAAAAAAAAAAAAAAGGGAAAGAAGAAAAAACTTCATCAAAAAAATTCAAGTCAGAATCAGGACCATTGTTTCCAAAGGAACTCACAGGCAAAAACAGATGTGAAATTCTTTAGAGCTACAGGGTTTATGATCTGCATTGAGACTTCAACTGCATGATCCTCTGCATGCTACAACAAAACAGTGCCAATTCCAAGCAGAGCAACTGCATCTGTATTTGTGTATCATGTCCCAGTGTTACAGTGTAACCCTGCTGCACTGTGTTCCCAATTAACATACCTCAGCAATATTATGGGAATGCACAGGCTTCGTAAAAGTAAAGGAAAAATTCACATCTGCCTTAAAATGAATTGTCTTTGGTGGGTGGAAGAGAATCTGTCTCAGTTGCCACTGTATTTTTATTTAGATTGATTCACAGATTCAAAGGTAAGCTTAGCTCCAGTTCAATAAAAATAATTTATGTTTCAGAATGAACTCTTCTTGTACATCACCAATCTCCTGTTCAGTTTAAACTCAGGAGGAAGCTAAATAGAACTTGGCTCTGACCTAACTACATTTACTTGATGCAAGCAATCCTGCAGTCATTTCAGTGCAGTTACCTGGCCACAAAACCAGAACAGAATCTGGCTCTGTACCTTCACTTCTGGTATTATGATGATGACTATTATTTTGTTTTATAAATGTAGATTTACCCTTGGAATAAACCTTTTAAGTGTCAACAGGACAAAGACTAGCAGAGCAAGAGCACCCAGTATTATTCCAGAAAGGTAAAAGAACTTGGCACTCCTGTAAAGAGAACAAGAGAGAATATGGTGAGAAGTACAATTTGTAATCGGTTAAGATGCCAACATTTGTAAAAACAGCAGTGATCTTCAATAAGAACTTAACTCTGCTGTAAGTTAGAGTTGTAGTTATATGGTTAACAGGCCCAGTTCAGGTATTAAATCCGTGTAAGGAAAAATTCCCAACAGATACTTAAGGTCACTGGAGTTGTTACAGGTTAGGAGACTGTGCTGTGGATTTTTAAAACTCATGCTACTTCTGACTGCATTGACCTTCTAGTCTCTAGTACACAGAAGAAACTGAAGTAACCAACATGGTTCTGTACTGCAAGAGTTTTATTTTAATTTAAAATGCAGAAAACCCTCCACAAACCCACAAGGTTTTTCGCCTAAGCATATGCATTTATAAATTCCAACTTACTAATTCACAGTTAATGCTATAAAACCTATGACTGCTCTGCTTGTTTTAGAGGTGCCTCCTGACAATTATTTTGTGACTCACTTTGCTTTGAAGTTGTGGGCCACTTATTTTGCTATAACAACTGAGTATCCTCCCTTACATGCTATGTAAAACGTGCATCAGAAGAAAGGCTGGCACAAAGGTGGTGGCAGAAAAGGCCCCAGATGACTTCATCCTAAATATTTTCCCCCACTGATAATCAGCATTATTTAGCATTCAGCTACCCTTAATGGTGAACAAAAGGGAGAAAAGACTTTTCTGATCCACACACTTGCTCACTGAGGATTGTCCTGGTGTCCCCCAGTGCAGGAAGCTTGGATACAAAAACCCTAACACAGCTAATTGATAAACATATAAACTCCAAGGTATGTCACAATCTATCCAAACACAAGTGGTATGAGGAATTTTTAAATATATATTCAGTTTCTTATTTCACTTTCCCAAAGAACTGCCTCTTTAGCTTAGCAAACAAACCAAAGATGCACAGGCTTTGGGAAAGAAGCTCAAAAGTAGCTAGTACTCACCTGCTCAGGCTGTTTGCAAAATGGAACAGAAAAATTCCAGCTACAAACAAAAACAAGAGCTTTCCATCTAGCACTAAAAAAGGGGGAAAGAAATAGAAATTGACTTTAGACTAATTCAATCTGAAATGCTGATCATATAAAATATCAACAGAAAAGTCCCAAGCTTCTTACAGAAGAGGTGGTACATTCAGTAGCACTGGCAATACCAAGCTATCTGTAATCTAAACTCAAAGATTTGGTACTTACTTTCTCTTTTCACCCTCACAGTGTACGGTTCAATTTTGAAGGGTTGTATTTTGAAACAAACATCCTCTCCATATTGTTTTATGCTCAGAAAAGTTTCTGTACATGTCTCTGCCTTCCAGAGGATTTGAACAGCACATGCAGCAAACTCAAAAACAGTTTCTGAATTCCGACAGTTGTTTTTTTCTGAAATAGGCTCAAACCGGAACTTTTCTCTGCTGTTAACTTTTATCTAGAAACAAAGAACAGAATACACAGAGAAGTAGCTCAGAATCACTGTGGGTTTTTGTTTTCATGAACTATATCGCATATAAGCCATGCATGTGGTAATGAAAATCAATCTCAATTGTTTAGTCTTGGTTATTTATATTATGCAAAGATTACTTGTTTACAATTGATCACCTTACGAGGTAATTCAGAGAACTCATCGGCAGCAAAGTTCAGTGGAGGGAACTCCATCCATCCAAAAGCACAGTGGGTTTCGTTTTACTGTGACACTTGCCCACAAATTTTTAATGAAACCAGTAATATCTGACTGACCACATTTTCTTTTGTGAATGTTCATACCCCTCCTCCTTCCCCTCCCGAACCATAACAAATTGGACTTGCTTTTCTTTATCATGTAATCTTCATGTTGGGGACACAAGAGGGATAAGGCAAATAAAAGATAGTATAACCAGAAATTTAAATAGAAGCACATTCCTGTTGGGTATTTGGGGGTTTTTTTGCTGGTTCCCTGTGCCCTCCCCCACCAAAATGGTAGAAGATCTTGTCCATCTTCTAAGTTGGGATGATTTTCCTGAAGACTCTGATACATTGTGAGCTCTTCATCGGGGCCCACTAGACAAAAAAGACCCATCTGCAAAAAAGTGATGCAAGGGGTAATAAACCAGGTTTGTACTGGGAGAGGAGACAATGTGTCAGCAAGCAATTTGTTGTGGAAAAAATCTGAACTTCCTGCTTTTAAACATTGACTCCAGGAGAGTTTGTGTGACTGATGGAGGGTTTTACCACCTGAAGCCTGCTACCATTCATAAAAACATCTGCAACATGTTCCTGAGGAAAATAGTCCTGGGAACAGACAAAGAGATGTTCCTCTTTCTTTTATCTGAGAGAAAAGTCCTCAAACAGAGTCAAAATGGAACTGTGCCCTTCCTTTGTCTGGAGAAATACTTCCCAGGAAAGAAAAGGAACTATGGAGATGGTTAGCGCATTCCTTTAGCTGTTACTGCTTCCACTCTTGAAGAGATTTTTACTTGCTTCAAACTAATCTCTAAATGTGTTTCTTGTAAGATGACCCTCTATTAGTCAGGAAAACAAACACACTGCTGCTGCTGTTTGTTCATTAGTCACAATCTAACGAGCCTTTGGTTCCTACACTTCGGTATGCTATGGTGAGAGAGCCTCAGAATTGCATTTAGTCCTCAAATTTAGAAGTTCCATAAAGGCATTTGGTGACAAGCAAATTTTCAGAGATTAACACTGGTTCATCAATAGAAAAGGTGTGCAAGAAAATAACACACAGTCCTAAATTAATGTTTTTGTGGCACCATCATGCTCTAAGCCTGGCTGACATCCTTACAGTAGAGCCCAAACCTCTCTGCATGCCAACTGGAGGCTCATAATGCTGCATTTTTATCATGGTCCCAACTATACACCACTTGAACTATTAATTACATGGAGATGCTGCCCTGATCTTGCTAACTGGCCATGTGGTTTGCTGGGAAAAGCTCACATGGAGCACAGTGAACGGCCTCTTACCTGGAGAGTTGACCAAAGGTACTGTAAGTGAATGGTTCTGTTTTGCACATAGCAGTAACAGTTTTCATCCTGCTTCTGGATGACATCCATCTCCTGCAATAAGCTGCAGTTTTTACCTGGGGGGGGGGGGGCAAAAAAGTTAATTTTAAGCATGAGTCAAATACAAATGTCTGATTTCAGTCCATTTCATTGTTGCAAATGCTGAAACATGTTCAATATGATTTAGATGAAAATTCAAATTGGACTTCTAATCAAGTCATTTAGGCTCCAAAGTACACTGCAACACCTTTGGAAAAAAAATAACTAGGGTGGTATTTTTAAAAAATGTAATCCAGAAAAGCTTGGCTTCAGCATCAGTGTTTTGATGGCATTGGAACAGGGCCTCTGGGCCAAATTCACTGCCAGCATGAGTGGGTGTAACTCCACCAGAGTTCCCTGCACCACTGGTGAATGCAACTGTGGGAGTCTGAGCAGGTAAACAGACTTACATATTAACATAGTCATTTAGCACATGACACAGCTGCTGATCACAGAAGTCATGCTCCTCTCCCTCGGAAATGTTTCTAATGTTAAATAACACAACTCTTCTTTTTAGAACATTTTTTCTGCTGTCACAGTCCAGCCACAGCATGTTATAAGGGAACTGCACTGACAGCTCACCACAAATCATTGAATTAGGGATGTGAATTGTTCTAACCCTCCTGAAATGTTAGTGAGCACCTAGGATCTTTAGAATTAAGATTGCACTTTTGAGCAGAAATGGACCTAAAAGACTAATGGAGCAAAGTTTGAATAACATTCTGATCTATATACATGCGTAAAATATACTCTACAGTGCATTACCACAGTGTTTCAAGAACATGATTAAAGAGAAGAATAAAGGAAATAATTACACATCTGAACAGAGGGACTCATCTGGCTTACTGAATAGAAAATGTAGGTCTCAGCCAAGCTCAGTAATAACTGCTAATACACTGTCATGCACGCAGAGCAGCAAAATGGTTATGTGCAGTCTCAATCCAGACAAGGAGATGCTGTTTGCAGGTAAAAACCTGTTGTGCCTCTATAAGGAAGCTGAAATTAAGCTAAATTATATTTTAACCAATTTGGTTAAGCCAATGAAATATACTGTGTGGATGTTCTTACTTAGGTTTATTATAGCATTGCAGAATTATTGTCCACACGTGATCCTACTAAATTGGTTTAACTTTAAAATTTGGGCATTTTTCTTGTGGAAAAAATAACCATCTGATTAATTTTCATCCACGGCAAATCCAGTGGGAGGGAGCACAACCACTCAGCCAAGCGCTGCCTGTACCTTTAGACAGGCACTTTCACAAAAGTCATCGGATGATGCTGCAAAAGGATTATTTGTCACTGAAGTGCTGCCGACTGACGCAGCAAGGAGGTGAGGCTGGGCACTACCCAGGCCTAAAACCAAGATAATCCAGTAACAGGAAATGACAATACCCTGCTAGCAGGGCCAAAACACAGCCCGGAGGGTCCACACCTTCCCTGAAGGGCATCTTAGGATCTCCTGCCACTATGGATAAACTATCCACCCATGTCAGAGGCAATGTCATCCACACGCAAGGCTAGCAAATGTTTTCTTACTACCCATAGTTTTAAGGCATTTTTCTTGGGGAAAATAATCTGCTTGAAATGTTGCATCGCTCCATAGAGTGAAACAACGATGTTACAAAAGGAGAGATGCTTCTGAACAGGTAACTCTGAGGTAGTGGGCAGGTCTAGCTACTGGGAGGACACACAGGTAGAGTACCTCGCAAATTCTGAGACTGCAAGCAAAGAAACTTGAAATTATAAGGCATCAGCATCTGCTGCAGAATCCGGAGGATGCCCAAGACTCGAGAACGTCAACGCAAGGAGGCAGCCGGTTCTCGAGTTCCATATTGCTACTACAACTGAGCACAGCCTTTAGGGGTTTTCCTGCCCTCAAATATGTTAACAAAAGATCTGTTCTGCACTCGACGCCCCTGACCCGAGCTCCTGAGAAAGCCAGAGGGAGTCGCACACGCAGAGGCAGCTCCCGGCCCCGCCGCTGAAGTGGGAGGGACGCGCCCGCCCTCTGTGCGCCGCGGGTCCTTTGTCCGTGCGGGCTCTCCCGGGCCGGCTCCCCGCGCCCCTGCCCCACCGGGGACGGCACGGGGCCGGCTTGTGGGAACCGAGCTGCTGCGAGACAACAGCGGGACACGGCAAAGCGCCTCAGGCCGCCGCTGCCCTGGCTCCGCTGCAGCTGCCGGCGGCGCGAGGCGGCGGCTCCGGCCCGTCCGCCGGGCAGCGCCATGTTGGGCGGCAGCGGGAGCGGCGGGGCCCCCGCTCCCGGGGGGATGGGGCTGAGGAACCCCGGCCTGTGAGCACCCGCCCTGCCCCGGGGGCGGGAGGGGACGGGCAGTACCTGCTGGCGGAGCCTCCCCGCTGCCCGCGGCCGCCCCGGGCAGCGCCAGCCGGACGAGCAGCAAGAGCAGCCCCGGCCCCGGGCGGGCCCACGGGCGCTGCCAGCGGCGAGGCGGCCACGCCGGACCCATGCGGCCGCCGCCGGCTGCAGCCTCGGCCCTCGCGGCCGGCGAAGGGCGGGGCAGGGGCGGTGCGGCCCCGCGGGCCCCGCTGCCCGCTCCCCCCGCAGGGCGCGACCCGGCCGGGGCCGGGGCTCCACCCGCGGCGCCCAACGCTTGTGCGGGAGCAGGCGGGAGCAGCCCGTGCAGGGGCTGAGGGGCCCGTCTGCAGTGTGACACCCCGCCCTCGGCTTCTGTTACGCCTTCCCTGGGGTTGAGAGGGTGCGCTTAGAAAGAAGGAGGAAAACCATCGAACGTAACAGCTCAGGCAGAGCGTGTCCCTGGATTGTGATCTCGGCAGAGCGAGAGCATTGGCTGCCCAGTAAAGGTGTAAAGTGGTTCCAAACCAAACGTGGACAGCTTTTGACACTTGCAGACCTCAACCAAGGCAGTCACCCAGCTGAACGGGAGGCAGAGGATGTTGTCCTCCTTACACACGCAGTTCCCAGCCCGAGGGAAAGGCCGAGTCAGGTCACCAGGGTGCCGGCAACCAGCGGTGGCTGAGCCAGACATTGAACCACACATTAATCAGACCCTCCGTCCACACAGAGGACTTGCCTGAGCGAAGTGTTGTTACATGCTGTGACGGAGGTGAACATCCACAGCTATTCTGTATTTCCTGGGCAGCCACAAGGAGAGCCTGGAGCAGGCACCGTTCCCCTGTCAACCCTATGGAGGAGACGTGAGCGAGGTCCAACTCAGCTCAGTCCCCGCTTGCTCATTGCAGCCGTTTTAGATCACTTGTGAGTCACAGTCAGCAGTCAGGGGTGGAAAGGGCTGGAGGTTTTTTCCCTATTCTATGAAAATCAATAAACACAATTTTGCCAAGGCATTCTGCCATCGCTGTTGTCTATTTTTATACTGAGCCCTACATTTGGCTTTTCCAACCTACTTGCTTTGCTTCAATGCGTTCCCTTCCTTGTTCTTAAAACAATGCCACTTCTCTGCGTGAAGGTTGCTCTTAGTTTTGTTTTTTGATTGTTTAGGGCTGTATCCAACTTCTGGGGGTGCCAGGATGGGCTCTTTTAACACCTGAAGGGTGCTGCCCACTGCCTCGCACCTTGTCGCGGCGCTTACATCTGCAGGGAGTGGGTGGTGCAGGGCTGTGGCTCTCCTCGCCTCACCTCCTACGCCCGCTTGGTGCTGGCTGGGCTCGCATCTAAGTGTGGATTTTTCCTTGCAAATACTGAGGAAGTGAAGGATAAGGGCAAAAATAGTTGGGATTTGATAGCGTGTGCAACATCTGACAAACTTGAGTCCCCAAAGGAAGCAGCAATTGATTTATATATTTGTCTTTATGTAACTCGGGTGTTGTCTCTATGTAACTTTGCAGGCACTTCCTCTAGAAAATTTAATGAAGAAAGAAATACTGAGGTTTGTTCCCCGGTTCCCTGATAAACCTTTAGAAATATGTTACTTCTCAGCTGTGTGTCTGCACAACAAGGGACCATCACAGCCAAGTTATTAGAGGAATCCCTCTCACATTTTCAACTTACAATATTTTTTCGGTTCTGTTAACCTTCTTGACAGTATTTTTTCTGGGAAGGGAGACACTCTGCATTCAGGTCTCACTTGTATTTTCATTTTTAGAGCTCTTAGCACTTCACCGCTAATTAACTTTCAATAACTGTCGTAGGGTTACAGTTAGTCAGCATGAATCAGACAGAAAATGCAGCTTTAGGGGACCACACTCTGTCAAAAACTATTAGAAACCTTTGCTTGATTTCCAAGGAGAATATACTCGCTCAAGCAGGGTATCACAGCTATTAGGCAGTGTTCTACTGCAGTGAGAAATCCTCAGTAAAAGAGACTCGGTGGTTTTGGTAACAGCCCTCCTTTCAGGGTGGCTCTGAGTAATTGTGCAGCCTTCTCCTTGCTTCCTGTTTGTCTGATTTCCTAAATGGTGGTGGTGCTTAGGCCAAAGCTGGGGTTCTGAGCTTAAAGGCAATGTTTTTACCTGTTTGCTCACAAATATAATTGAAAATAGGGAGAGAAAGGGGAGGCCACTTACAGGTGCAGGTCAGCTCATGGAAGCTCTGCCCTTCCCAGGCCTTCTCTGCTGTGGAAAATTGAGTGAGAACAGCTTTTGGCTGGGAGCACTCAAGGGAAGACTTGGCTGTGGCAGGCAGCAGTGCTGGTGCTACCAGCAATGGGTGACATTCCTGGGATGCAGCATGCAGACCTCTCAAGCTCCATGTGTGACAAATTGCCATGTTAGTAATGGGGAAGGAGGCAGGGGAGCAGTGCAGAGCCATGTCCACAGCATGTGTTTTCATCCCAGGCTTTTGGAGCCCTGGGTTATGCCACCCCATATGCTCTTACCTCTGAAACACTCAACATCATCCACAATGTCCTCATCTGGCTGTTTAAAAGCTGGCTGCACTGTTAGATGGGATACCAAATCCTGTCGGTACTGCTTGAATCCATGTTTTTCCACAAAGGCCCCAGGTGCTCACTGCTGGTGGTTTATTTGGCCTGTGCAGCAGGAATAGGCAGCAGGTGTGTAAGGCACTGATGGGGAGGGAGTTCTTCTGAGCCCCCAATGCCCTGTCTGTCTTGGGCTCTCCTGCTGTTGGAGACAGCTCCTCTCCCCTACAGCACCTGTAAGGTCAGGCTGAGGGAAGGCACTCAAGTCCTATTCCCACCCCACAAAGTGATGCCCATTGCCCACTTGCAGCCTGCTCTTTACTTTCTAGCTAGAGCTAGTAGAGGCTTTCAATTTTCAGGTGTGCTGCTAAAATCTCAACACATGCTCTGGATGACTAAGGATGCTTCCTCTGGTTTATTTAATTTTTCTTTTTTCCCCTTTGCCCTCCCTTCCCCCTCCTTACGTCAGCAGTGGGTATAATTTGTTTGCAGAGTTCCAGGGTGTTTTATCTTTCTTTGGCTGGCCCCAAGTGCATGGGGGTTTGTTGAAGCAACAGCATTCGTGATTTCTTAGAGCTGGTATGTGGGTGTTGGATTGTGTCATTCGTAGGAGGCGAACGTCAAAGGAAGTGGGATCAACTGCTGGAGGTTTGTAAGCCAGGTACTTAATATTTGGTTTCCTGGAAAAGCAAGGAAAAATAGCAAAAGAGGCAGCCTTTGTGTCTTTAGTTTTCCCATGTAATCAGAATAACGTAATAGCTATGGATGTTCAAGCACAGTTTGGGTTGGTTTTGGTTTTGTTGGGTCGGTTTGGTTTTTTCCCCTTGGTTTATTCAGGATGGAGAACTACTGTATTTTCCTTTAAGTAGTTTCACATGTTTTGGTGTATTCTGTTGAATGTTTATTCCAGTAATACAAATAATTTGTGTTCTGTAAGTGCCCTCACAAATGATGCGATTTATTATCAGGTACATTATGTTGTCTTTTTATTTTATATAAAATGGTGTCTTTGAGTTAAAATTAGACAGAAGAGCCATTTGAGACTATTTTGTTCATCTCCAACTGTTCTCTTTTTTCAAAAGTGCATTAGTCTGATGTATTTCATGGGCAAAATACTGAGTTATTTTGGGGGGAGACAAATTATCTACAAAAGAAAAATATAGCTGCTTATTTTTACAGTAGTTTTATGGTAATCGCTGTTTTATTTGACAAGTACAGATACTGAGCTAGATAGCAAAATTCCAGCAGATTACTTTCTCCTAAACTGCTCTAGGGAGCAGGTATCTTTTGCAGTCCTTGTTCAGGCTAAGCTCAAAAATTAAATAGGACGGAGGTACCCTTTAAAAAAATTATTTATCCATCTTATGGATTAGGCAAAAGGACTGTAGCAGCTTTCTTGGCATTTCCCCCATGCTTATTTCCCCATGTCTGTCAAAAGGATCTGTAGGTCAGGAGGAAGGAAAGCTGCTGGTGGAGTGTTCACAGGAGGACTTGGCTGTAATCGCTGGAAACACAGCCCTTCCCCCTGACTTCAGCAAAGCATTGTGGTGTAAATTTATGGATCTCATTGATATTTTTCCTGATTTACACAACAGTAAGCAGTATGTAAGTACAACAGTAAGTTAAGTAGCAGTGGGCCTTAAATATTTATCTGGTTTATTTTTAGAATGGCAGTTGCAGTTATTTATAGAGCAAGGAAGCAATGATACAAATCTGACTGGATTCCTTCTTTGCTTTGGATCTGCAATAGGGAAGCAGTTGGGATTTTTTGACCACAAGCTCTTATTTATTATGTTAAATTTGCTCTGATTAATATGTTATAGGCTTCATTTTTCAAGAGCCTCTGAACCCCTGCTTACAAGCATAAGGGATCTTGTTACCTCTGTAAAGGAGCATTGATGCAGCCTAAGAGCAGCTGTGAGACTGCCCTGTGCTGCTGTGCAGGTACTAATACCTTACATGGATGTATCCGTGGGGAAGGGTCCCAAGAAAAAACACACTTATGGCTGGTCATTTCTTACCCATAAAACCCCAGAATAGAATATATTCTGCCCTGGGAGGCTTTGCTGGATGTGGGATGGGCGGATGGGGGTGTTGCTGCGAGTGAGCCTGTATCTATCTATGCCAGTGTGGTGGGGAAGGACATTCCCTCTGGAAAACAACATGAGGGGTAAACTAGGCTGGTGGATGGAGATGACAGAAGAGAGCGTGCAGTTGTATGTGCTGACTCAGCAATTAGCACTTTTGGCTGTTAGGCCACCGGTTGATAGGTGGCTTAGCTTAGTAGTTACCTAAATCTGTTGTTTCCTTTTGATTCCAGAGGCTTTGTGGTAAGTAGATTGGTGATCCTACCACTGATGTTGACATCCTGACTGAGTCTCAGACACCAGGGCTTCATTGCAGCTGCACAGCCCTCACCCCATACAGACAGACAGGTCAGCACCTGGCAGGACCAGTTCTATTGCTGCATCCCTCCTGTGGAGAAAGAGGGCTTTCCCACTGTCATGAACTTCAAAACATCATTCTGTATTTCATTTTAAAACAAACCTTGAGAGCCTGGGAGGGAAAGAGAACTAACAGATGAAGTCAACCCCCTGCGTTTGCCATGAGAAACCACAGAAGGTGGTATGGTTTTGTAAGGAGGCCACGGGAGCGATGTTTTATTTATGGATAAGTGCATGTCTGTCTGTCTTGTGCCTTCAGATTTATCTTTATACTGACTGTTGTTTCTTGCTTCCACATTTATACACTAGCCTTTAGTAATTGTCCTGGGATTTAATGAAGCACTCTTGGAAGAATGAATTGCTAGCAGTGTTAAACAAATGTGAAAAGAATTATTCTCTTTCCAGAGTTTCTTGAAATTAAATTTTAGCCCCAGTGTGCTCAACTACCTTCAGGATTAATCTCTGTATTGTCAAAGGAGCCTGTCAAGCTCTTTTAGATCAAAGGAGGCTGTTTTGTATTAAGAAGATTCTGATGATGTTTTCCAGCTCTTGGGTACAACACAAAGGCAACCTGTGGCTCTCCACTGCTGTTTGGCCCATTAAGTTTTTGTGTGTCTTGCTGCTTCCTATTTTCTTCGATGTGTGTGCTCTGCCAGGTCCAGCTCAGGCAGGTGGCCACTGGCACCCCCATAACCAGGCACTTCCAAGCTAACTAAAATATCTCCTTGTTCTCTCAGAGCCTGTCTGGTCAGGGTTGTTGATGGTTTCTTTTCACAGCTTGCTGTTCCTTACGGATGCACCGCTGTACACCTGCACCCACATGGACTCCACCGGTGCGCAGTTCCTGTTGCCAGCAGAGCACACCAGCTTGGCATGCATTCCCCCCCTTCCCAGCATGCCTGGCCTTTTTAAATTCCTACTTTTCCTGCTTTTAGACACAGTCCTCTGGCATTATACATTTTCTGAACAGGCTGCTTAATGACTTCTTTTGTTCCTCACCAGCTCAGAATTTTTTGACTGCTGCATTTTTTCTCTTTAAATATAAACATGGGAGAGACTAAGAAATAAGTGCTATGCAATGATTAAGAAGAGATATGCCAGTGGCTATGCCTGATTAATGGATTTACACTGTACATTACTCACAGGGAGCTTTCCAGTGTCTTTCTCCAAAACAAGGTAATTTGCTTAAAGGGCTATGTTTTTGTAAAAGGCCGATAAGCAAGCGATACTTGGTGCATGTATGGATGTCAAGGCAGGGAGAGCCAGGATAGGATGTACAGTCATTTTGCCTCTGCTAGTCACAGCCATTCCTGCAGGTACTTGAGGAATGCAGGATGTGCCCCAAATAGATCTTTACAAATATTCCCCGATGGAGTCATTTCAGCCTCTCCTGACATCCGTATTAGCTCTTGCTGACAACAACAGGATTTTTGTGACGGTGACTGCAGCAGAGTACAAATGCTTTTCTTCTCCTTTCATGCCAGCCAGCAAGTGAAGGTAAAGACTTGCTATGCTGACTCAGAGGAAGGGTTGAACAAGCCTGGGCTCCTGCCTCTGACAGCGGCCAGAGAATCTTCAAGAAAGTCAAAGAAGAAAACAAGCAGTTTTCCCTGCATCATCCTCTTCACAAAGTGAATGTTTCCAGCTCTAGCATCTATTCTAACAGGATAAGAAAGGATAACTTAAGGAAATAGTGTGGCAAGGTGAGGAGAGAGGCTTTCTCTTCAGAGTACTAGCAGGGTTTAGTTTTCTGATCTGGTGCCAAATGCAACAAAGGTACTTGCCAAATGTCCTTGCAATAGGACTTGTCCAGGGGCTTTACAGCTTTGCACCTCTCTCTCTGTGTCCTGCTGCTCTGATTCTGTTGGACTCAGGGGGATTCCTCTGGTGCTGAGCCTGTGTGAAAATCCAGCTTCTCCTGACTGCAGGGCACGTGTCCAAGAGTGTGAAAGAGCGGGAGAGCCCAGTTCATGCCATTAGCAGGGCAAGGCATTAGTGAGAGCTGTAACTGCGTCTTGGCTGTTTGAGACTGGGGACGGACATGTCTGCTGAGCAGGGAGATAGCCTGGTTTATCTGCTGTCCAGTTTACCACAGGGACTCATGGACTGAGACCACCTTCTGAAAGTGAGGGGTGGTGCTGGGCTGGTCTCTGTGGTTCCTACCATCTACTCATGACCGACATTGTCTCATGCTCCAATTTCCTCCGGATGTGGAGCCGCATTCAGTGTTGTTATAAATCTGCCGAAGGTTGTGGCATCAGTACCAGGCTCCTCTGAGGCACAGGTGCCTGGAGGAGCCTGGCTCAGGATTAGGATGCTGAATTATGTATGCATATAATGCTGAAAATGCACAAGAGATGCAGGCACGAGAGTGACTCCAGGCTGAAAGTCAAAACTTCTTTTCCATGCACTGCCAGCTTTTTTAACTGCATTCCTCTGGCCTTTCCAGTTATCTAATATGAATGCAAGGGGATCTAAAATATGTCTGTCTGTCCATTATGTCAAAAGGTTGACGTTAAGTGGAGACTGAGCTTCTGACTTGGATTTTTTCTTTCACTCCTAATTAAAAAAAAACTTTTTAAGGTGTTTATTTCAAAACCAGCATGGTCTGGAAACAAGAGCTTTTTTTCTGTGTCATTAAACTTCAAGTCTGTTCCCAGAACTGTATGTCCGAAGGAAAGCATCCCTAGGCAGGTATTATTTGCCAGCTGACTTGGACCTTTGGCACTTCCCAGCTCCAGGCAAGCTTCCTTGGCATGAGACGCCACAGAACTGGTGAGCTTGCAAACACTGTTCCCTGCTTCAAAGGAGTTACAGTACCAAACACACCAGGGGATCCTGCCAGCTCCATAAGCCAAACAGGCTGCAGTCTGAGGAAGTCAGAAACAACTTAGACACACCTGGAAATACTCATAAAGCCCTTGAGCCTCGTCATTATTGCTCAAGGTGTCCAGCAGCTCTGCAAACACTCAGATGGTGTATGAGCCAGGCAGGTGTGGCTTCAGCAGCTCGTATGCCCAAAAAAACTCAGCAGGCTGGAATCAGACAGCTAGCACTTGTCCGTTTCTTAATTTATTGTTATCTAAGTCTTTATAGTCCTTGTAGGGAGATAAGATGCTGGCTTTTCCAGGTATCCACATGTAGAAAGGACAGGGATAAAAATATCCATGGTTGTGTTCAAAGACAGCGGGGAAAAAGCAGCGCCTGCTGGCATCAGGCCAGGGGAGAAGCATCCTACTCCACAGGCAGGTGGCCACTGCCTGTGGCACAGCTCTGCGCCTGCCCTTCCCATCCATGCTGCTGGTTGCCAGCAGCAGCACCCTCCAGCCCAAAACACCCATGTTTGCTAAGCTGACCTTGTGTGACAGGATGCCTTTAGAAGAACGTTAATTTTAGAGAAAGACAGAATACTGCCACTTGCTGAGAATTAAGACATTTTTTAAAACATCTCCAAGTGACCAAAACCTGCAGTGCTCAAAATCATTGTCCAGTGTTCTGTAGGCATATATTGCTCTGCAATTGTTCCCTGTTGCTGGTTTTACTTCCAAGCTGTGCATTCAAGCCAGGTGCTATAATAGTTTCTTTTGCTGTGAGTTATAGCACCACAGCCCTGAGAGAGATCATTGCTACTTCCACCAAAAATGGAGTCTTCAAACCTTTGAAGAAGAAAAATGGGAAGGTTGTGGAGGTTGTGTACACAGACCTTAAAAATGGGGGGAAACAGGAGCAGGGAGACTGCAGGGGAGCAATGGCTGGGGTGTTCCTCAGCCCCTTCCAGCAGAAAGGTGGAACATATTGGGGTCCATTGACTCCTTTTATTTGAAGCTGTTGAGCTTTGAAGCCTTACCTACATGGCTAATGTGTGCTTGGGATGCCCAGCAATGGGGCTGAGTGCTGGGATGTTCCACACTGCTCTGGGTTTCCACTGTTGTGCTGCAGCTGGGACCAGCTTTCGGTGGGGAACCAGACCAGCTGCTGCTGCTCTTGTTCTGAGCACTCATAAACAGAATTTGCTCCCTCACGGGAAGTACTGATGAGATTTAAATTGTTTTGATGCAAAGCAGTGTTATTACAGCTACTGTGCTGTTACTGATTTAGTAGGATTTATGTTTCCAGCATGGCTAACAGGTAGCCAGTGCAAACCTCGCTGTGGATTGTTTGATGTTCCTCAGAAGCAGACATTCTTCAGTCAGGGGCTCTTGTTCCCTGATGCTGCAAACCACCATGCCCTTCCCAGTCCAAAGGCAGCATTCCTCCTTTGTTCATTACTGGCATTTGCAGGAAAAATTCTTCAGTTTCAGGCTGAAATAATTCCTCCCCACTTGTTTTCAGCTGTATGTTTTCAGTGTATCGGGAGCAGAACATCAGACTGGTATTGTGTGGGGCATGGCATGTGGATCTGCAGGACCTTTTTCATATTAGAGGAAAGTAGACATCCTGAAGGTCCTAAATGGCACAGAGAGACAGTGATGCCAGGACGAGGCAGAGTGAGGGTCAGGCAATACAGTGCCACCATGTATGGGGTATGAGTGAGCTGGGCTTAAAGAGTCTTGGTTTGGCTATTGGTCCTCTCAAGTGAGGCTTGACTACAAAATCATGAACCTCAGCCAGTTTGGAACTGGGATTTCTTGCTTAGAGATGGTACATTCCCTGCCACAGAAACTGCATTAACTCCTTTAGTGACAGTTTGTAACACAAATCCTGGCTGTTTAATTGGATTTATCGTGGCTATTGGGAGCATAAATGTGTTTACAGATTTGTTTTGAAAGCTTTTTTGTGTGTTTTTCTCATAGCAAGTCAACTTCCATGTGGTGCAATTATGTTCAAGATGTTCCCTGTAGCACTGGAATAATGTCAGATTATACTGTGTGTGCATGTTGTTCTTCGAAAGGATTTTGTGTGAGGCATTATACACTATGGCAGGAGGAGAAAAGGACCTTAGTTTTTATTAAGAGGGGCATAAAAAGCTTAAAACACAAAAAATTCTGTCAAATCCTGTTTCCTTATTATAGGAAATACTTGTCTCCATCTACTGAAATGTGAAACTTTTTCCCCTTTAACTTCCTTCCTGCTCCATCCAGCTCTGCCGGAACTCAGTCCACACAGCTTGCTACTGTTGTGCCACAGCCATTCCGGCTGAGGCAAACACAGCAAGACATTTCAGAGACAAGCATTTAGGGGAAATAAAAGAAGAGATGACTTTCATTTGTTTTGGAAAGTGTCTTAGTTTTTTGGTTTATGGTGTGGCCTGGAAACTTGCAGTGTGTCTAATGCAGTTGTAGAGGAGGCCCATGTGAAGCCTGCTCACATCCCCAGCCACAGGGCTGGCTCCAAAGGGGTGCTGTGGTACAGGAACCACCCTTGGGTATCAGAGGCTACAGCACACAGTGCTCACTGTTAGATCTGTCTTATTTTATGCCTTATTTCTTTTTTAAATATTATTATTAACTTGGATAACAATGCAACCTAAAGTGCAATTTCCTGTCTGATAGCAGTTCAGATATTAAATGTCACATCTGCCTAGTGTTTTAATCTTTAACTGTGACAAGTTTTCCCAGCACTTCTAAAAGAGGCAGTTGTGATATGTTTCACTCCCTGCTGAATGGTAGTCAGAACCCCAAATTTGTTCTATAACCCATCATTATTACTACTCCTAACTGTTGTTATTAGTAAGCCTTGTAAGAGGAGTTACTTGGAACAGCAGCACAACACTCCCCACCGTGGGAAAGGTCAGGGTTTTCAGATGCCACCGTTGGCAGCCTGTCACTCTGTGTGTTGGTCACAGCTTTCCTTTTTCAAAGCTGCACTGAAGGGCAACTCTCAGGGACATGCCTCTGCTCTCTCTTGCTGCCTCCCAAGTCCATCCCCTCCCCACAGCGCCTCTCTGTCCCATGGGAAGCTGCTGAGCCCTTGGCTGAGGTCGGCAATGCAGTGAACAATGCAGGCATTTGAAAACTAGAAAGCTCAAAGCTCGTGTTCTTGTGACCAAAAGGATGCATGGGAAGGTCGAAGAAGAGGACACACAACTTGGAAGGGTGTAGTGGATTTTGGAAACTAACAGCAGTCAGGCTCAGTGCCTGTGATGCACAGAGCATTGCTGCTGTGCCGCAAAAATGCAGATGGAAAGGCATGAGGAACTTGCAGCTGTGCTTTGCTTCTCAAGGAGCTCCAGGCAGTGACTTGCCTTTCTGTCATAAGCTCTGATGAGGTAAGGGAGCAGGAGAAGGGATGCAGGCAGATCAGAGCTCAGTGCAAAGGGAAACCTGTGTGGCAGTTGCTCACTAAAAACAAAGCCGAGTGATCTCTGGCAATCAGATTTCTGGTGGCCCTGCGTGGATTCACACCACTGAGAGTCTGCCCCAGAAACCAAGAGTGGCAGCAGAGCTGAGAGCAGGGTAACTCTGTGAAGCTTCAGGTAATAGTTCCCGTTGGCTTAGCCAGCCCAAATCTGCAGGTCTACTTTGCCAGTTGAAAATTTGGCGTTGATTTTAAAAAAGGGAAAAAAAAAAAAGATAAAAGCCTGAAGCTCTGGGCAGGTATGTAAGAATGTACCCAAGAATGTAGAAACACACCTTTGCGGGCTTAATCAGGTAGATATTTGCCAAATTTTCCAGAACAGTTTGTATATTCAGAGGAAAATCACCTTTAAAAATCAGCATGCTTTACAGAAACTTGGTGTCCAGACCATTTTACAGAATTTGGGTTTTTACTTTGCTTCAATGAAAAAGCTTGAAAGATGAGCTGTTTTAAAGCATTTCACAAGACCCGTGAGTCATGCAAAATCCTATCGCATTTTTCCTCTGGTTGAAATCACAGAAGTTACGAATGCTAAAAGAGTTATTAGATCATAGATTAAGAATGCTGCACAATGGGTTGGTGAAAATAAATAAATAAAACCCCCTAATTTTCCACCAGCTTCTAACTCCCTGGGGAAGAATTCAAGAGGCAAGAGTGGAGTATCGCAGCTCACCCTCAAAAAGGAGTGGCATGCAGCTGCATCCCTTCCAGAGTTGCCATTCCTTCTCTTGGTTTCTTCACTGCTCCAGGCAAAAGGAGAATTTAAAACCACTCCTTTATCTAGCACAGTTAATTTCCCCACCCTGTACCAGCTCAGCTTCTCTGGCAGGTATGTTGGGGGATGGTGGACCCAAGCTTTCATCTGCTCCCAAGTCTTCTGCTAACAAAATTGCCCATTTGTGATCCCACAGAACCTGCTCCTTACCCAGAGAGATCCAGGCAGGCAGGTAGAAGGTGTCACTGTGTTTCTGTAACTCAGCTCTACCAGTGCTGCCACTTCTGCCATGTTAGGATACCTGTATCCCCCAGGTATTTTTATTACTAAAATAAATCCTACCTGGAACTACTGCTGGGATCTGTGGGTAAGTTCTAGGCTGGCCTTCCAACGTTTTTTCCCCGTATTTATTTCTTACACTGCTGTCACTTCTGAAATCCTTCTTTTAGTTTCTTTTCCCTGAAATGCTGTGGCTGGGTTTCCCAGATGTGTTCCTTGTTGATCGGGAATTTCTAAAGGCCAAGAAGGAATTGCAGGAAAGCACTAGGCAGTGGGTCTTGTGGGACCATAAACCATAAAAACATTTAATCAGAGGGAAAGTCTTGCTTTCTATTTCAGTCACCAATTTTTGGAGCACATATTAGAGGTCAGAAATTAATTTTGGCACAAATAAAGTAAATTCAAATAAGAGGAGAAATGTGCCATTTTTGTCAGTACTTTGTGGAAAAAAAAAACCCAACTGAAGGAAAACAATTCTTTTTAATTGCTTACATGATTGAAATCTGTATGATTAAACTGGTGTTTAGCTGAGGGAAAATAGTGTAGTTCAGCAACTTTGCATGTGGCACAGAGATGAATAGTTCTGCTTCTCAACAAACCTGAAATGTTCTCACTGTCCGAGACATTTCTAATGACCTCTCGTTGCTGCTTTTTTCAGGTTCCCTTTTTCACACATTTTTTCTGTCCCACAGTCATTTCATCCTCTCTCTAAACAGTTCCCACTGGAGAAAAGACAATGGAAAAGAGAAGTGCAGCAGCAACCTTTGGGCATTCAGCTTCTTCCTTATTCCCACCATGGTGTAGGATCTGTCATTTCCCTCCAGCTGTGCATGTGAAGGGTCAGTAACATCCTTAAAACAGGTAAAATTAAACATACTTCTGGAATATTGCAAAATTCCACACATTGTAAGAAATGGTGATACTAATTTACTGTAAAATCTTTTGTGCATGTTAATGAGCTTGGTCTTGCCAATGCTAAAAATAAGTCTCAGTGTAGAAAAGGCTTACAGAATTAGTAAAATTGCTCACTCCCCAAAAAATTTCATCTGTTGTCAAAAACACCTGATCATGTAAGATCTCCAACTGTCTGTTTCTTGTAGGGTAGCACCAGACCTACTTACTCCTGCTCCTGCAGGTAGTGGGCATACTGAGCAATTTTAATGTCCTCTATAGTGAGGATGGTGATACAAGACTTCTCAAAACAGGTATGAAGATGCATCAACTCAAGGTAACTCAACATAATTATTTGGATTGAAATTTTCCATGTCAAAGTCTAGCCAGAAGGTTTCATTACAGAAAATGTCAGGTAAGAGATGAAGCTTCCAGACCTGATAGTATTCATCACCTTGGGATGGATCAGCACCTTAACAAGATCATATGTTGTTCTGTCTTTGAAAAGCTGGCTGTGAATTTTGGAAAGAAAAAGGCCTATACAGCCTTTTTATTTTTTGGAGTCAATCTTGCAGCCAGCCGTGCAATACTCAAAGGTGACCATGTCTTTTCTGCTTTGTTTTCTTAGCAAACCTTTTGGAAGAAATTCTGTTCTGTGTGTATTTCAGCATATTTCAAAGCGGGGATTCACTTGTATGTGACCTTTCTCAGTGATGTCAAACTTGCACAGAGGAAAGCAAAGCTGCAGGCTTGGCTTTTGCTTGTTTGTTGCTAAGTCCCAGGTCTCACATGTCTGTGTTGGCCAGCAATCACTTTCTGACAAATCACAAGGCTAGTCTTTGTTCCCTTTCACCCAGCTGTCACTGGTGCTCTCTAAGGCACTACCACCTAGGTTGTATGTCAAGGAAAGGCAAAGTTTGCTGCTCTACCTCAAGGAAGCAGCTAGAGGAAGAAAACAGTGGAACTCCTTACTCTAGATCCCATGGAGGTGGCCACTGGTGGGACTGGTGACAGCTGTTGGAGCTGGTGATGTGTGTTGTGTGTTTCCAGCTGTCCCAGGGAGTGTGGCTTTAATGTAAGGATCTGAGGTGATCACACACATCTTAGTGGATTAGAGGAAGAAAATTTATGGTTCATTTATGTGTCAGTAGCACCAGGATATCCCAGGCATGGGTCAGAACCCCCTGGTGCTGGATCCCAGTGAGAAGACAACCCCAGTGTCAAGAGATTGGGAGTGAATGTGTGAGTTCAGCAGGGACAGGTGTAGGGGATCTGTTACAGAATCACAGAATAGTCTTGAGTTGGAAGGGGCCCACAAGGATCATCAAGTCCGACTCTTCAGTGCATGGCCTGTACAGGGGTTTTGATGAACAGATACAGACTTTAGCAGAAAAAATAACATCCCCCCTTTTCCAAGGAGAGTGACTTGTATGCATTTTGTCAGGACTGCCTTAAAAGACAGCAAACTGCCTGGTTTATAGCTTTGGACAGATGTTTTGCCATGTGAAGAGCACTTTCTCTGAAATGCAAAGTGCACATTTCTTTGTTCTTGTGTGGTGGATGTTCCCTGTGCTTGTGTGTCACCATGGCGCTGGACTGGGGAAGCTGAACATCAAAAGCTTTAGGGAGCTGTATGCCTCAATTGTTTCCACTTTCATCATCCATTAAAAAAAAAATTCTAAATGGAAGATGAGAACCTGCCTGCCTTAGGTTCATATGGAAGCAATTGCAGGACCAGGCAGCAGCAGGGTACTTACTCAAAGATGAGTAGATGGTAGGGCCTCTACAGGAAATCTGCAGCAAACAGATCATTCAAAAATAGCTTTTTTGAGGCTATAGGATGTAAATGAAAAGAAATAGCTAATCAAAAGGAGAAAACACTGAAAGGAAGTGTTTTATCTGATGTCAGAAGTTGTTGGCTTTCATTCTAATATTCTTGGTTTTTTTCTGTATATAGCTTTTAGAGTGCTCTTAAATATTCTCAAAAGGTTATTACTTTTCCAGTGGCATTAGAAAGGCTGAGATGATATTTGCAATGAGGGTAAGTGACTCTCTTGAGGTTTTGGCACCCACAGCTCCAGATTAACTGGAAATGCAGGCATTTAGTAAATCTGAAAATAAGTGCCTCTTGGCCCTGTGCACTTCAGAGAAGTCAGCCTAAGTTTTGTGAGTGGGACCAGAGCAGGAACACGGTATATTCCACACAGGGGAGATATATATTTAGGAAAATTAAGCCACCCAGAATGAATGCCAGCTCATAAGGTAGTGGCCTCCATTCTGTTTATCCAGACTATCTCATTCATGGAAGTCCGGGAAGCCCTGCTGTTAGTTCCATTGATGGGAACAGCAAGACTTCCCTTTCTGGTATTAGTTTTGGCTGACCAGAAGTGTAATTCTTACAAATTTCTGTTACTTAAAATCTCCTCAGGTTTCCAGTTTCCAAAGTAAAAGGGCTCCATTCGAGGTCTGGGGTGGATTCAAGCAGTGACTGCTAATCCAGAACTGGTTCTTGAGATGCTGCACTGGTACAGAGATGGCTTCAGCCATGATGAGGTGAAAGGCCAGGGGGACCTGGCGATCAAAAACCACCACAGGAGACAGAAGGATGATACCGATGAGGCACATGTACATACATACTCCCATATACACAGCTATGTCTCACTTGTACAGAAATGTTCCCTTGCCTCCCCAGCAGTCACTAACCCACTGCTTTTCTTCCAGAAAGTAAATCCTTGACAGACTTGAAGTGATGAGTAATGACTCCACTTTCTTCCATTCCAGCTGCCACACAGGCATGTACGTTGGTCCCTCATCAACCCAGCAAAGTTTGAATGTCTTCCCCTTTTCTTGTTGTCCTGTGTCTGCCTTATCAGTTGCTTGCTGTTATGATACAGTTGGGATCACCTTCTCTCAGCAGGCACTGTAATTGTTTTTCACAAGGAGAAAGAAAACGCTGGTAAGCAGTGGTACATATCTAGGGAAAATGTCAGCACTTAAACCCAAGCCTTGCTTTTCCCTCTGAGCTGTCATAGCTGGATCCTCTGCCCTTCCTTACAAGTGGGTTTGAGGAGGTGGTTGTTTTGGCTGGAATTGGAGAGGCACAGGTGGTACCACCAGCTGTAAATTGGAGGAGGCACTTCCTGATTATGACCACTGCCTACACACAGATCCCTGCCAAGAGAGGAGCTGGAAGGCGCAGAAGCCTTCTCCTTACTTGGAAAAGGAGGGTAGTCATCACTCCCCTCTCCTGCAGGCTTTCACCTGTAGACTTTGGGCTTCTTTGTCAGTGCTTGGCTTCCTAAAATGCTGTGATGTGAACAACCCTCAGCCACCAGTGAGAGATAGATTCTCTGAGGCACAGAGTATATAAATTAATGCATCTAACATTTAGGTACTCAGGTCTGTATATACAAGTGCATGGCATGTTTGAAAGCTGGCTTACTCTTTTAAGAGACTTCAGTATGAATTCAGATGTTTGCTTAGCCATGGCAAAATAAGTGGTGAATGACTTCCTGACCTCTGCAATGTCAAGATTTTGCCCTCTGGCTCTAAATGTCAGTGGGGAGAGGCTTGTACCAAGCTGTAGAGCAAGCATGCACCAGGCTCACCTGTGAGGAGTTTGGGATGTTGCTCTGAGAGTGGGGGCAGGAATTTCAGAGGGCAGTGACAGCTACCTGGTCTCAACTGCAAGCACAAATCCCTATTTGCACTTATGTACTTTTAGTTCCAGGTTACAATTTTTAAAATATTGTCTGGTGCTCATGTCTCCACCTTCACGTAATGGAAACCTCTGTTTGCTGGCCTTGACTTGCCTCATCTTCAGGAAAATCGGGCTACCTTGTCACCCTGTGTGCTGAAAGTCCTTTCCCTGGGGTGATGCCTTGGCCTATTGCCCCCTCACAGTCTTAGTTTTCATTTCTTGTCCTAAGTGTGGATCCACTGCATGGGGTGCAGCAAGTGAGGGTTAGGCACCGGAGGGTTCACCCACCAACTGCGCACTCCATGCCCACGAGCACCAGAAGAGAGCCAGATTAAAAGATTAAAGTCACAAACTGCAAACCCCCTTGGGCTCCCGATGAGATCTGAGTGCCTAGCTGCGAGGCCAAACTCCCACTCCAGAGATGTGGAGCTGTGCATGCTGTCGCTCACGCTGGAGCTGCTGGCTGCCGGCAGCCCCTCCTGCTGCCAGCTCTCACTGGTTTTAAGGACCAAGAATTAAATAATAAACCAGTTTTTCCCTGAAGGAGGGTCCTGAGTGATGCCTTGGCAATACCCAGGGGCTCCAGGGATGGCTTTACGCTCCCCTCATTGCACACCTGAGCTTTGGGGTTTGTAGCCTCCACTGACACCTTGCTTGCTTGTGTTGTGGTGGCTGGATTGCTTTGCTTGGGATGTGGGATGGGGCTGGAGAGGGAGGGCTGGCGGTCAGCAGCATGGTAACCACACGGGGAGGGTCGTGAGTCCTTTGATGCCATCTGGTCATTTCTTAGAGGTCTCTTACAAGCCTCACCCTAGCAAAACTACCACTAGGTATGCTCACAGGCAGTATATTTTCTCTTTCTTTTTTTTTTTTCTTTTCTCCCACTTGATCTTCATTAGGACTGGGCAAATAATGGCCTTTTTGAGTTTATGGCTGAAAGCACAGAAGTCACAAAGCACTATTACTGCGTTTCTGTCTGTAATTTTTATTTGACCAAAGCAATGACTCTGAGCCAAAATGATGATTCCATCATCAGCACAATATTCAGCATGCTGAGCTCCCCAAACCAATTTTTTCCTAGTTTTGTTTTTTTTTTAATATTGTTTTTATATTTTTGAGTGCTTCTTTATCAGAAACACATTGTTTCAAAGCAAAAAGTTCAGCCCTGCTATTTTGAAAGCGTTGAAATGGTATATTTGGACTTCTCAGCAGTTGTTCCTCCTTTTCCTCCCTGTGCTTTTCAGATGAAGCTCTTTGTCAGACACAGGCTGAACCTGTGAAGATGTTCAGTTCTGGAGCTCCCTGTTTCAGCACATTTCCCAGCTCTGCTTCCCAAGTGCTCAGGTGACACCAAAGTACAGTGCATGCCAGCACCTTCTGGCCCTTGCAAGAAACGGTGTGGGGCTGTGTGGTGGCCAGACAAGCAGTGCTAATGTGACCATGAACTGCCCATCATGCAGCCCTGCCCCATCTCCAGCTGTGGGAGCACTGGGATCTCGAGGGAGGACAGCAGCAGGACCTGTGTTTCCCAAGCCACTGAAATAGGCATAACCAAAATACCACACAGACACAGCCCTAAAATGGAGTAATTTCCAGGTTTGTGCCTGTTTTGATGAAGACTAAATGCTAAGTTTTAGCAGTCTTTTTTTATTAACTGTATGCTCACACAGGTCTTTGTGATGAATCTGTATCTTCCAACTGATTATAATTAGTGCACTGGTTTATTTACATAGGATTAATGTAATTCAAATGACTAGGTGAAATTCTTTGATCTCCAGGGTATAAGAGGTGAGATTATGATGATTTATGATTTTAAACAGTTGCTCCTGGCCATAAAATCTATTCATTTGAAAATCAATAGAAAGATATCACTTGCCATGTTGATGAGATAATTTCCTCTGCTACTCAGCCCTGACCTATTCTCCTGGTTTTCACCATCCTGTCAAGTTTAAATACCTTTCTTTTTCCTGGAAGCTCTGCTCCACCTGATCCTGCGCAGCTGTTCTGCTTGTCTGGGGTACTCTACTTTTAATTTGAAGCCACTTTCTGATTTATATGCTCCAAGCATGCAAATTCTTCTTCAAAACTCTTTTCCCAACCATGCATTCAGGCAGGTGCTGTAGCTGCCAAAAATAGATCCAGCTTCGTATTTGTTCTTTGTTGCATTGGGTGAATTTATAGGTGTAGGGTATTGGAGACTAAACTTTCTGATCTCTAACAAGGGCTGTTGTCTGTTCAGCAAGTCCTGCCCATTGCACAATGGTATGAATATTTATGATGCTAAATAATAATGCTTGCCTCTGACCCTCTTCATCAGCAGATCTAGCATTGCTTCACTGAGGAAGCAGTCAAATCATTATCCTAATATCCAGATGGGGAAACTGAGGTGCTGCAAGGTGAAATAACTTGCCCAATGTCAGCAAAGGAGAGCAAGAAAGGGAATTCTGTCCCCAGCTGCATGGTACAGCCACTAGACCCTGCAGCCGCCTCAGTGACAGCTCATGAAATTTGTCTTTATGCAATGCATTCTTCTCTATTAACAGCAAACTATTCAAGTGTTTTCTTCACAGGTATTAATAGCCTGCCTGAGAAATATGTTTCAACGTGCATTTTCAGCAGTGCTTGTGTGTGTGTTGTGCCCCAGCCAGCATCTGTGACCTGCTAGAAGGAGCCAAACTGGGGCAAGGTTGCACCTACGCCCCTGCACTCTGTTCCTCTGCTCCAGCACCCCTCCGCTCCTCCAGTGGCAGTCGGGGAGGTTGGGGACCGACCACGGAGAGGTTCTGCAATACCAGCTGCTGTGTTGGCAGCCTTGGAGTTGCCTCTGGGTCTTACTGTCTTGTCTCCTTGAATATAATGCTCACTGCTGATTTTTTTTTTCCTTTCCCTTTGATTCTGTAGCACTCGTACCCTACTCAGATTCCTCATCAATCTCGCAATCTGGGGAGTGAGGAAATAGAGAACGGATCATCTGCAGACTTCTTCTGTATATTATGAAAGTGTCCCTGTGCCATGTGTGATTCCAATCTCTTTTTCCTTTAATCAGACAGAACATCAGAGTGTCAGATTGCACCAGCCAGGTCTGTGCACTGGGCGGGGGAGGACGGAGCTACTTCTGCGGAGGTGCTCCCGGCTCCCTAGAGGTGACGGCATATCCCTGGCTTCCCCCTCCCTAACCCTTTTACCTCCCCACAGCACACCCTGCTCAGCTCAGCCTTGCAAATGTTCTATGGCAAGGCATGTTCTGCCCCTGGCTGAGCCCGCTGGGGCACGACTGCTTGAGCAGCACTGGCTGCGGGGAGTCCTTGAGGAGTGGCAGAACATGTCTGCCTGGAAATCTGCGTGTGCCGCAGATGAACCCATCTCTTGCTATTTGGAGGTCTCAAGGGACCAAATCACTTCATGGAATTGGCCAGAATTTTAATGACTTCCACCCAAGTATCTTAGCACAGTGGTAGAAAAAGCATGTGTAGAAGGTTGGGTGGGTTTTTGTGGGTGTGAGGGTGCGTGTGCTCCTTATACATTACACTGGAATTTCATCAAAAGCTTTTCAGCACTCTGTAGGGCCTCTGTCATGAAGATCAGACTAGGTAGTCCACACTAGGGAAGGGCCTTAAATTTTGGCATTTACTCCCTAGCTTGTAAGCATTTTAGGAAGGAAAGGAGATCTGAAATAGAGGTGAAGTTCTGCCACCTTCATCATTTGTTTAGTGTTTCATTCACTTCATGTTACAATTTTTTGCTTTTACCTACCTACTCTCAGTACACTACAACCATTTCAATATCGAAATATAAGAGTATAGAACAGCTATAAAATTAACAGAACTCTATCCATCCCTCCCTTCCCATTTGTGCAGGGCAACATCTGAAGGACAATTTTACCTCCAGATGTCAGGACATGTGGGAGAGGGAGCAGACTCTGAGCTTGTGTGTCCTCTGTGGGATGTAAGCAGAAACAGTACCTAGACAGGAAAGTGTTTGAATGTTAATGATAAGACAGTGCTCAAAACCACTTTAAAAACACTTCCCTGCTTTTTGCTGGGGAAATCTCAATTTGTTGGCTGCCTCTGGCCTTTTGCCCAGCATTGTCAGATCTACTGGTGAAGGGAGAGAGCAGAGCACGTTTGTCCTATTCCTCCTTCCCCAGAGTGAGATGCCAGACTGGAGAGATATGCTGCTGTTTGTGTTCCTAAGGACACACTACAGCGGGGACTACAGTCTATTCGACCCTTTCCTGTACCTGCCCTGCTACATTCAGTAGCCCAGGGCAGGCCTGAGTTACACCTCGCCCACCAACAGTGTCTGGAAGCACAGCCAAGTGGTGTGAGAATCTCCACAAGTCCATTCGAGTGCTCCTGGAGCAGTGCTGTTAGTCTCTCTTTCCCTAGGATACACACTCACACTCCCAGGCATGCAGTACCCCTGCCTGAGTCCCAGCACAGCATCAGCATCACCCTGGACTTCAGTGAGGTCCCAGGAACTTCTTGAGGGAGAAAGGATTTGTGTTGGGTGCTCCTGGTGAAACTTGGCTTCTCACCCTGACGTGCATTGTTCCTGCTCCTTTTTTCCATCAGAGTGGCTGAATTTTTGTTGCATGGTATATAAAGCATTTAGGACAAAAAGTCTATATAAAGTGTGATACTAATAATATTTTACGGCTTTAATTACCATGATTGTAGTGCCTAGAGGCGTATGCAAAAGCATTTTGAGTGGGTGGAGAGGAGGCAGTGCTGTGAACATTTTTGTGGTTTTGCTGGGCAATGTGCAATGGAGTTTTCTCATGGGAACCACAGCATGCCAGGGAGAAAAGCTGCCTCTGCCGCCTCGTCTGCTCTGTTGGGATACTGGATCACACCCCAAAGACGGAGGAGAGAGCCCCAGTCACTCCAGTTTCAGGAAAAAGCTGGGCTGACCCACACTGCTTTGCAGAGGGGCTCTAGGGGCAGGTGCTGCTCGTTCCTCCAGGCAACAGGTATTTTTCCTCAGGCAGCATCCCTTCCGTGCAGTCAGCGGCAGCTTCACCTGCAGGGTGATTTTAGGATTGGGCAAGCGCTGATTTGGGGCACGGACTTGCCAGCAGGCTGGAGAGCAGCGTGCCTGGTCCGGGTCAGGGTGTGCAATGCAGACAGAGCTCCCGCCAGCCGCCCACCCGTCCGTGCCGTGCCCGCGTGGGCAGGGCCGGGGCCGCACAGAGGGGCCCTGTGTGGCACCCGCCAGCGCCCTGCCCCACGGCCGGCAGCCCCTACGCGATCCAGGGTCACAAACAACGGGGAAACAGGGACATACCCCCTGCAGGAATGCAAGTTTTTAGAGTTTGGGTGTTACAAAAAAAAAAAAAAAAAAAGGGTGTCAAAAAAGGGCGCTTGCATTTCCCCAGCTCCAGAATGCAGTCCTGCATCCTTAGAAAACTTTTAAAAACTTTGTTCCTAGATTATATATTAATTTTTAGACGGTTTTTATGTAGTTTTGGTGACAGTGATTTGACATAGACGCTACAAAGCCTCAGCCTTCTGTTGGAAAAACTGAAGGGGAAAGTCAATTTTGTTTGGAGTTGTTTACCAAAGAGGCAGGTCATGACTCTGCTTCCTGCCTGGCCTCTCCTCCTCAGACAAACAGCCATGAGGTGCAACGGAGCCGAGGTATGGATGAGAAGGCAAGGAAAAAGGAAAGGATACCCTGTCTGAAAAGTATTCCCAGCTCTAGGCAGAGCAGGACGTTGCCTACAAGACAAGCGTATTTTATCGAGGCTTTTTTTCCCCTCACTCGCTGATTTTTTCCACCCATTTAATGCTTTTTTCTATTGTTATCTGCACTAAATATGAGTTTCTTAATTTATTACTTATAACTTTATTTATCACTGAAACGTGACTTAAAAATGCATTGTTTAACCCATTCTCCATCAGTAAAACAAATACACGCTCTCATTTCTCCTCGCTTGAAATGCTACTCGGTACTTTCGCACCGGTTTCCGTACAGCTGCGTTTCGCACCCCAGGCCGGCCCTTTCTGCCCCCTCCGCCGCCCCCGGGGCGGTGTGCCGGCAGCGGCAGGGGCCCCTCCGCTCGGTTCCCGTGGTGTTTTTCCATTGCGGGACCGAGCGGGAAGTTGGGAGCCGCGTTATTCCCGCGGGGGCGGCGCGGAGGGGTCGCGGCCCCGGCGCGGTACGGCCGCGAGGGGGCGCTGCCGCTGCCGGTGCCGCCCCCGCCGGGCGCTGCGTCACGCGGCGGCCGCGCGTGGGCGGGCGGCGGAGCGCGCGCGGGCTCTCGCCATGTGACCGCGCGGGAGGGGGCGGCGTGCGCGGGGGGCGGGGGCCGCTCCCTCCCTCCCTCCCTCCCCTCTTTCCCTCCCCTCCCCTCTTTCCCTCCTTCCCTCCCTCCCTCCCTCCCTCCCGCCCGCCCGCCCGCTCGTCCCCCGCGCGCGGCGAAGGTGCGGCCGCGACGAGGCGAGGTGCGGCGGGGCGGCCGCGCGCCTCCCCGGCGGCGGCGGCGGCGGCGGTAGCGAGGCGGTGGCGGGGACAGGCTCGCCCACCCGCCCCGTCGATGGGAAAGGAGGAGCCTGGGCGGGGGGGGCGCGGGCAGGAACTTCGGCGGGGCTGAGTCTGCGGCCCCGGGACGGCACCGAGGGGAGCCCCGGGCAGCCGGCGGCGGCGGCCAACTGCAGAGTACGTGCGGGGCGGCCGGGGGCGCGGGCAGCGCGGCCCCGGCGCCGCGGGGCACAGCCGGAAGGAGCGGGCGGGTCGTGCGTGGGTGATTCCCGGAGAAATCCGGCGCGGGGGGGACGGGGGAGTGGGCGGAAAGTGCAGAAGCGTCCCCGCCGTGTGTGCGCCGCGGGGCGGGGGGGCCGCGGGGCGGGGGCGGCGGGCGGGACGGCGCGGACGGGACGGGACGGGCGGAGGAGGCGCCCCGGCGGCGGGGTCCCGGGCGGGGGGCGGTGGGGCCGGCGTGGCACCGGCCGCCCCCCGGGCTCTGTGGGGCCGTGCCCCTCCGCGGCTCGGACGCGAGGGATTGTCCGGCCGCGGCGGCGCCCCGCGGGGTAGCCCCGACGGAAAAGCCGCCCCGAGGAGGTTCCTGTCACCGGGCTCAGCGGCCGCGAACTTTGTGTGGGGAGCGCAGCCCCCCGTCCGTGCCCGCGCTGTGGGCTTCTTTCCCGTGGGCTCCATCCCGCGGTGCGGGACCCTGCTCCGGAGGTATTTGTGCGCTCGTCTCGTCCTTACGCGAGGGGGTTTTTGCACGTTTCAAGTTTCTCATTAGTTGCGGCGAGGTACGGATTTGTACGTAAACGCGGAGCTCACTCATCGGCTGTATTTTGGCACATCTCAGAGCTAGACAAGACTATTTAATTTGCGAAGTCTCTCTTCTGCAGCTACATGTAATTTTCTCCTCCTGCTAAAAGTCCTTTGGAAACGCTGCAGAAATGTAATGAATATGCAAAGCAGCCAGCTCTCAAACCCAAACCCAGTTTGTCTTCAGAGACTTTTCAAAACGCCCAAAGTGATCAAGATACATTATGAAATAATCACTTTTGCCTAAAATACAGGGAAGTGATGTTTCACACTTTCTCCTTGTATTCCTAATTTAATTGGTGACAGCTCAATTAGAATTCACCTGAAATAAAATCTCTAAAAATCAGCTAGAGTTGCTCGATTGCTTTTACTTCCAGTGCAGCCTTAAAAAGCAGGACAGCTGCTCGTGAAGTCCTTGTCCCATGCGTACATCCCACAGCTCCCGAGTTTTCCTTTTCCCGGTGCTTCACCCACATCCACCACCTGCCTACTTCATCCGTGTATCTTCCTGCCACCTCCGGGAAGTGTGCGGCTCGGAGCGGGCACGACGAGGAAGGAACGGGTGTTTTCCAGTGGTTAAAGATGCTGAGCGTGGCTGCTACTGCCGCTGCCCGCTGTCTTGATAGAGGAAGCAGGAATAGGTGCACTAGCTGTTTACAAATATTTAAGATCACTCTGTGCTGTCTCTGTGGTTTTTGTTTTCCTTTTTCCCAGGAGTTATGTTTGTGGTCAGAGTTAAGGTGACAGCCAGCGTTTGGAGAGGAGGGCATGGCATGTGGGGTGATGGGCTGTGGATGTGAATGAGGTAATGTGGAAAATCAGAATGCATGGTTGTGGGTTGCAAAGGCTGAGTGAAAATCTAACTTGTGACTTCCTGGTTCTCCTATGGCTATAACAGTATGCAGCCTTGCGTGTATTTTAAACAGCTTTGTCTGCTGTGGGGAGTTTTCTGGCTTCTTTGTTTTTTCTATATGTGAAAAACATAAGAGATGGCTGCTCTTCCCTGTGTGTTCTGATACTTCTCACTGGTATGGACAGCAAGCAAAGAAGGGAGAGAAGTAGCAGCTCAAGTGCCATGGTTGTGTTCATTTATTCCTGTAGACCTCCCTGTGCAAGCTTTGCATTCCTGCCTCTTGCTGGGAAAAGGGTTTGCAGTTGGCCATGTGTTAGATGTACCTGCTTGCTCCTGAGGCAGCAGATCGTTCTGGCTGGCTTCTTAGGGTTTGCCAGAGGACATGACCAGGCTGTTACTCCTGAACCAGGTTGGTTTGGGATCACAGATTAGACAGCCTAAGACTTATCGAGCAGGCTGCACAAGAGGGGGATCACACATGGTGCCCCAGGGCCTTATCCAAGATGCTCTTCCTGGTGAGGAGCAGACAGGAGTAGGCTGTGAGCTCGTCCTGCATCTTCTTGCTGTGTAACCTCTTCTCGTGCTCACCCTTTGTCCCAAAAGCACAGTCCCCAATGCACTAAGAAGTGAAAACGGTGGAAAGCAGTACTTCAGGTCTCTTAGATACAGCTTAAAGGTCACCTGAAAGATGTGGGGCGCTGAGACTTGAGTGGGTGTGCTAAGGCTTTGCGTAGCCGGCCAGGTGAGCAGAGCCAGCAGCAGCAGCAGTGCCAGGTGTCCTTTGGGTTAACCTCCTCGGGTTCTGGCAGTGCTATGCTGCTTTCTCAGCACTCCTTGCTTGTTGCTTGTCCTCTTCCTAAGCCTCATCTTACTCCTGCAGGTGGACTAGCATAGCTGCTTCCCGGGCTTTGTAGGCTGTGAGCTGGGCTGAACGAGGGACCGGACCGGTCATGTCTGGAGAAACAGCATAGCTGGCAGCAGGAGAGGCCATCTCAGAAAGGGAAGGGAGCCTTCCCCTTGTTAAAATTTAGAAATAACTTGGGATGGCATTGAGGTGAGTGCTGGAGGAACTCTGTTTAATGCAAGGAGAAAAGAGGTCAAAAGGAGGAGTGTTTGAAAATGCCTTCTCTGCAGAAATCAGTAGCAGTTGTACGTGGAAAAATTGCTCGGCCCTCTCAGGAGTTAGTGTACTGAATTTGAAAAACAGAATGGGTCTGTAAAGTATGAAACAAAGGGATTTCAGTCTTGCTTTAAATGCAAATCGCAATGCAGTCTGAACCGTGGAGTCACTGCTGACACCTCCATAGTACATATTAATCCAGTTTTATCTGTCATGAGGAGATTTGTTGATTAGAAGCCTCTAGGTAAAGGCTGCTTGTGGACTGGTGCTGCTCTTCCAGCCTGTGGGCTGGAAAAATGAGTTCAGTTCCATGGCTTGCCTGGAGCTCTTAGGCTCTGTGTAATTTCACTGCCACCGTCCTTCCAAGATTCAATTTAGCTCTCTGCAAAGAGCCCATTTATGTAGATTTATGTAGATTTTGTGCTGAGATTAATGACTTTCAGAGGAAAAGGGTCTTCCTTTAAAAGTTATATAAGTTAATTTGTGGTATTGATGGTGAAAAGTCAGGAGCGTTTGAAATGGGAGGGTAGGAACAGTTTACTGAAATACCACTAAACATAAGCTGTTAATTTTGTTTGTCTTGACAAAGTTTGTCTAGAGTGGATTTTTCTAAGAAATCTAGTCAAATAATGACATTTTTAAAATAGTGAATTCTGTGCCCTGAAAAGGGTTACTTTTAAGTGATTTTCCTCATTTTCCTTGTTGCTTCTTGTATCTTTGGGTGTAGACAGTAGGTGATTGATTTTCTGCAGTTAACTATAATTTCTGAAGCCAAACTGTGTTTCTAAACTTTGTAGCTCTTAAATGTTTACAGTTTCACCCTGAGTTCCAAAGAGTGTAGTTGATTAGCTCTGAAGCTCACCAACAGCTCCTTGAGGTAGCTGCTCAAATCTAAACTGCTATTGCTGTCCCTTCTGCTTTACGCATTCTGGCACACAAGGAATGATATGTTCAGCTGGTGGTTTGGGGGTTTTGTATGTTTTGGGTCTTTTTTTTTTTTCCCTGGGCTCCATCTCTCTTCCTGAAGAGATTGAATGAAGGTATCCTGTTGCTGCCACATACATTTCTGGAAAGTTTCTGTTGGCCTCTTGATTTTATTTTTCTCTAGTAGAGTTAAATCAGAATTTTGTAGTAAAAGCCTGGTCTTCCAGATGCCTCCTGAATAGAAGTTGGGCTCTGTTTGTTTCGTCTGTATATTTGGCTTGCTGAAGAAAAGGCTCATATTTAAAAAAAAAAAAACCCAAAACACCCAGACCATTTCTTTATAATATTTTACATGTTTTACAATAGGCAAAAGCACATACTGTAAAAATAATTTCTCTTGGAGTTTTGATAACCAATCTCCCAATGCCCCATAGCAAATGTATTTGCTTGCACTGCAGTTTTGGAGGAAGGGGAGTTGCACATTATTAAAATACTTTTCCCCCAGCATGTGCAAATCTTTCTGTAGGTATTGTTTTTTAGGTTACTACAGTGTGTTTTTTCAAGTCCAGTGTGATAGTAGAGCCAGAGCAATGTTAGCAGACCTGCTCAATGTTTCAGTTCTGTTACTTTCTCAACCAAACTATAAATTACATGCTTTAGACCTTATTGATTGGTGGTTTAACTTAATACAGTAATACTGGAAATTATCTGCTTGTGGCTGTGAAAGCCACCGTAGAGTGAAGAGGTGTGTGTGTGAGATCTTAGAATTCTCTTGAGGAGTTTATTATTTGTGGTATAACTGGATAAGGGGTTTATGAAGTTGAAACTTGTGCAAATGTTTTTTCCTGCCGCCGTAAGGGCTGAACACTGCAGCAGTCTGTCTGTTGGGAGCCTTTAAGCACAATTGCTGTATTGCTGAGTGGTATTTCATGTCTCAAGTGTCAGTGACAAGGCAGCCTTGTTAGCAAATGAAACGGGCAGGTGAACGCAAACTAAGGTTTTTAAACTATATATGTTGGAATCCATCAGTATTTTTGCTTTGTCTGCAGCAGTTGGTGGTATAATTAAGATCAGCAGAGGCATTAGGTCCTTTTTATGTGAAACAGGTAAAACTGTAGAAATACTTGGTTCTTAAAACACCCTTTTACTGACCCAGCTTCGTTAATCCTCTGGGGTTCTGTGAAGCACTTTTCTTCTTTGCTTTCCTTTTACAGTCCTCCACACTTTAGGGGGGAAAAATGATGCGACAGTTAAGAAGAATTGAAGCTGATGAGCTTTTCAGGAAATCAAGTATTCTGTAATTCTTCAGAATGTGTTTTGTGATCATTTTGATTTTAAGATATAAGAGAATTGAGTAGAAGCTTTGAGCGATATTGACTGACATTCTTGGGAATAAATATGAAGTGGGAATGTTGAAAACAAGCTGGCTTCATGTTTGAATCATCTTTTTTGTAGGTACATCACAACTATCTGCTGATTTGGTTTTTTTCCAAAAATGTTTCCATTAAGTTAACAAGTCAAAAAATAGAGCTTTTGCCCCTTTTTCATTTCAGTGTGTGTTCTTGTAATGAGAGAAAGAAATGCTCTCCTCTGACTTGACAGCCTTGTGGAAAGATGAGTAGTGGGACAGTGCATCTGGATGTCAGTGCTTTGGTGCTCATCTTCTCTCTGTTTTTACTGTTTGCAGGTTCTGTCATCCGTGATGGCGTCAGCTCTACCCAGAACCCTCGGAGAACTGCAGCTGTATCGAATACTACAAAAAGCAAATCTCTTATTCTACTTCGATGCCTTCATTCAGCAGGGTGGTGATGATGTCCAGCAGCTCTGTGAAGCAGGGGAAGAGGAGTTTTTGGAGATAATGGCTCTCGTAGGCATGGCTAGCAAGCCACTTCATGTCCGACGGCTGCAGAAGGCTTTGAGGGACTGGGTCACAAACCCTGGCCTTTTTAACCAGCCTCTCACCTCCTTACCAGTCAGCAGCATTCCAATATATAAGCTGCCAGAAGGGTCTCCTGCGTGGCTGGGGATATCCTGCAGCAGCTACGAAAGGAACAGCAGCACCAGAGAGCCTCACCTGAAGATTCCGAAATGCGCTGCCACGACGTGCGTGCAGAGCGTGGGCACGAGCAAATCTGATGTGGTGGGGAGCTTATCACTGCAGAGCAGCAGTGAACCAAGACTCTGGCAAGGACACCACACCACAGAGAGTGAGCACAGCCTTTCCCCGGCTGACCTTGGCTCTCCAGCCTCACCAAAGGAAAACAGCGAGACGCTGGATGCTGCTGCTGCTCTGTCAGTTGCTGAATGTGTAGAACGTATGGTTCCCTCCCTGCCCAAAAGTGACTCCAATGAAGTCAAGGAGTTACTGAAAACAAATAAGAAACTGGCAAAGATGATTGGTCACATCTTTGAGATGAGTGACGATGACCCTCACAAAGAGGAGGAGATCAGGAAGTACAGTGCAATATATGGCAGATTTGACTCGAAAAGAAAGGATGGCAAGCATCTCACCCTCCATGAGGTAAAACACCTTGAGTGGCACTAGGCTTCCTCCCCTATTCTTACACCTTTGATGAGATGTGTTTATAGGGTGCAATTGTTGTATGGGTACTTCTTGCTGAGTGATGAGAGTCGTGTATTTGGTAGTTGTGTGTAGGCAGTCCTGGCCCAACATGGAAATCTCAGGTACAGCAAAAGTCCCCTTTTGTGGGTGGGTATGGGTGGGTGTGGGTGTGCACGTGCTGATTTCAGCTTGGTGTCTTCAGACTGCTTGGTTGCTGGTGCGGCCTGTCAGGCAGACGGGTTAGAAAGTTTGGCACTGAAATAGCAACCAGAATTGCACTAAGCATGGCCTTTGGGATCCTATGGATTTGGTACATTTTAAAAGAGGTCCTGTCGTGATATTTCCTTGCAGCTTTGAGAGTAGACTTGCTTGGAAGATCAGTAACTAAAATTGCTTGTGTCTGATGTGGTTACTACCCTCTGCTGTCTTCCCTCAAGACTCTGCTCTGTAGCTTGTGCACTTGAGGTAAAAAGGATTCTGTCAATGAGGTCCCTAAACCCAGTGGCATGGATTTTTTATTTTTTTACTTGGATTGGGATGAAGCTCAATTATACAACCTGTGGTGTTTTTTTGGCACGGTGGTCTTAAACCTGTCAAGTGACATGCAGACCATATGAGGAGGAAGGGAAAGGACTGTCTCCAGTATTCATGGGTGGCTGTAATCTGAATGTTTGTCCTTTAATCCCTCAGTAGCATCTCTTCCCTCTTGTCTTTGAAAGTCCATGTGGGCCTCCCTTGCTCCTCTTGTGGCATTCCTGAGGCTCACACTGCATGTGTTGTAATGCAATAGGTGTGTCTGTGTGGGGAGTAGTTTCCTAGAGCCAAAGTACAGTACAAGAGGAGAACAAACATTAATTCAAAGCAGTGCCAAAACACTGTTGATATGAATGCTGCATCAGCATTTTCACAGTTAACAGTGATTGCAAAATTTCAGTTGGATTTAAAATTTGGCATGTAAGGCTTAGCTCCCAAAAGGAAAAGCAGTGTTTATGTTACAGGAGTGCCAAAAAAACTGTACTGGCTTTAGCCTTTTTTTGCTTGAAGAAGAAGTTTTGTAGGTATGTGATCCATAGCATAAGACTGAGTTCTCTTTATGCTTCGGAGTAGAAGGGCAGAAGGAAACAAGGCGTATTTCTTTACATTTTTGTTTATATATTTACATTTATAAGGCAACTGCACATCACCAGCAGTGACTTGACAAGGGCTTTTACTGCAGACTGGGGAGACACTTCCACAGTAGTCAGCCACATTCCTACCACACAGTTCTAGTTGTGCAGCTTTCACTTACGTGCTTTGTGGCTTTATGTCAAACACTTATAATCTATGAATTCATCCACTGTGCAAGATGAGATCTCATCTTACTCCCCTGACCTTGTGGAAGTCTCTCTCGTAACAGAACAAGTTGTGTATGAGATGGAGGCAGGATTTGAAAGGATTAATTGTGTAGATGCCCTGTGTACATGGCTGCAGATTCAGGATTCAGAGAAAGGGGGTTCTCCCCACCTGAGGATGGAGGCACTTGAGGCGTACAGCATGTGTGGCTGTGTGCTTTCACAGCCTCTCTCTGGAGCAGCGACTGCAGAAAATGCTCTGAAATCTGGGCAGACTTCTTGTTTAGGATAATTTTCTGGCATCCAGCAGTGTACTGGAAGGTGGGCTCCGGGGCACCTTTTGTGTAGGCTCAGGCATGGCTGTGCAAAGCTGGAGGTATGAACACTGGGGTAGTGATTGAAGGAGCAGGATAGCAATAACCTGGAAGAAAGGACAACTGCTCTGCCTTGTTAATTTTTTTTAGTATTGCACTACAGATCTTTACTACATCATTGTAAAACCACGTTTAAAAATGGAATGAGAGCATGGTTTGGCTTTAGGAAATATTTCTATCACTATTGTGATTAAGGGCACAAGATCAAAGGAGTCTGTGGTTGACTTATGCCTCACTTACGCATGTGGGGCCTCGCTGAACTTGATGGGAACTGCACACATGCAAGCAAGAAGAATTTGCTCATAATTGGTTTACTGTTGGCTTAAAGAGGCTGGATTTCACAAAGTTTTGTCTTGAACAGTTTTGTCTTCATTTCTTTTTTAAAGCAGAAAATAAATAGCAGCAACGAGACCATTTATTTTTTGTTTAAAATCTGGTAAACCAGAGTTTGCCTTTTGTAAACTCAGCCTCAGTGTGGTTTTGGTTTTGATGGCTTAAACAATTTGCTGCTCAGAAGGAAGGACCTTAAACAACCAGGGAGGTAAGTTTCTGCTTGTCCAGAGACTGTTTTTCTGCACGTGTTAATACATTCCAAGGCTGTCATTCTGCTCATTCTGCCTTCCAGTTCAAGGTTTCTCCTTGCAGCTGGCAAGGAACAGCTGAATAAACTTCACTGTGAATTTAAAAAGCTTAAGTAGTAGTTAGCTTTTTAATGTAAAGATTAGGGTATCTCTGGGTCCTCAAGCACAGAGGAGTTGTGTGTAAACTAAAACCTAATGGAATTATTAGTGGTGAATTAGGGAGTGTATTTTGTTTCAGTATGAGCACTGAAGTGTCTCAGAGGGCTGGAGCAGCCATTAGAGGCCTGTGAGAGCTGCAGACACTGTGCTGGTTTGGAAGTGTATGCTCCTGGTAGGAGTATTTGCATAAGGCATTAATCTGACATAAAATCTGATGCGGAATCTTTCGAAGGTGTTCCAAAACTAATAAACATGATGTTTTTAATCCATCCCATTGTTTCAGTATTACACAGCTTTTCAAACACAGAGAGCACTTAATGTTTAAAGTTGGACTGGAGGAGGGATGAGTGCAAGGCATGCCCTTGAACTCGGTGACCCCTGCAAGTTCGAGTCAGATTTGTAACTTGCGTGTTTATATTTCAGTGCTTGTCTCATACCTATAAAACAAACAAAAAAATCCAGTTCAGGGGAATTAGAAAAAAACCCAATAAATTTTATCTAGCTTGGTCTCTTCCATTTCTTTTGCTGACTCACCAAAACAGTACGGTTTGGTATTTAATTATGTGGTTTCTAGTGGGGGAATCTGTGAACCCCATCAGATGAAAATATACCCACCCATCTCCTGCATGGTTATGTGCTGCTCCATATCCTTAAGGCTTCCAGCACACAGAATCTTTATTTTTAGGCATGCAACACTTTGTATCTGCAGTATTATGCCTCCTGAAAAGCCAGGAAGCCATGGTGCACTTCAATTCAGTAAGTCTGAATGTGACCTGAAAGAGGAAACCAGGAAAAACAAGCAAATAAACATTTGGCTTTTCTCACATATTAGGATAAACAGCATTTGCCTACAACTACCCAAAGCATTTTCAGTCATTTCAGCTCTTTGCAACCTCTCAGCACTTTGAAGGATAAAAAATATCTCAAATTATTTTGTAAGCATTAGCCATATTATTCATCCTTGGCAGAGTAATAGCTATCACTGTTACAGAAATTAATGCCTGCTTTGGATGGTAATTCTTTTAATTGGTGTTGTATTAATCTTATATTGTATCTTCTTCCTGTCTGTGTTTTTTTCTGAAAAGACAGACATTGTAGAACAGCTGTTCCTGTCTAAGGGGTTATAGTTTGTTATTTTAGTACCTTGTATTGTAGGAACATAGTAACCTGTTTGCGCCCTTGTACATCTGATCTCTGTGAGATTTGGTTTTTTGTCTGTACAGAGGCTAAAGGATCAGGCAACATATCTAGTTCGCCTGTTAAAAACAAGTTTGTGCTCTGATTAACATTTAGGCACCATAGGAAATGCCCTACTGAGATCAGAGGCTTTTAGGCTTAACACAGGAAAAATTGCTTATGAAGTATTAGGAGCAGCAGTTCTGTGTGAGATTTTACTGGAAATACTGCACAGGCTGCTGAGAGAAGACTCTCGGCTCTTCTTGATACATGTTTTTGTTTTTCCAGCCTTCCTGGAGAACAGGTGTCACTTTGGGTAAAATAAATTTTTGATAGTTTGGATGCCATCAGGCCCCGTGGCGAAGGACGTTGTTCATGTCTTGTGACAGCTTCCATCCTTCAGGGATGGAGCGTGCAGCGATTCGGGTGAACTGCTGGCCTCTGTGGTTTAATTCACAGGTAACACTGCAGTGTGGTAGACAGCAGGGTGAAGGGGTGAGCTCTTGGCCTTCTCCCAAGAGACGCCCTGTAACTGCAGACCTGCTGGTCTGTGGGAGCAGTGGGTTGGGTGTCTGAGGTCGCACGTGGGCTGTCCTGCCTGTGCGGCTGCTCCCGGCGCTGCCAGATGGAGGGTCGGGGATGGCATGTCTCCATCCATCATGGATGTGCTGACTATGCTGTGGAAACCAAGCTGCTCCGGAATATTCACTAGTCTGGGACAGATACAGAACATACTGTTGACAGTAGCTCCAAAGCAGCTGTGCTCCTTTGCCAGAAGCCAAGCCTATTCAAAGCAGCTTAATTTCTAGAAGTAAAAGAGTAGAAAGAGTTGTGGGCACTTGGTCAAAACACCTGTAGTATTCTGTTGGCCTCTTGCTGTTATGCCTCATTACACGTTCTGGCTGTTCTTCAGCTGAGGAAAAAAGTGAGAAAATCTCTTCAAGCTCTGCTTCCTGTGGAAGGAGCTTGGAATAGCCTCTCCAGCTATGTTGATTTGTGTCTCTGATTGCATTAATAATGTTGTGTCCATACTGCTGACCATAGGCTTCTTGGAAAGCAGTATTATTAAGCTGATATAATTCATGACAGTATCACCACTTCCTATAGGCTTCTGAAGAGCATTGCAAAACCATTTTGAGCCTCAACTTCAGGCTTTTTCTTCCCCGCCTTCTTTATGAATCTTTTGCCAGCAGCAGAGGCACTAGAAATGTGTCCTGGCAGGCTCAGGAAAACATCCTTGAAACAAGTTACATTTGATTCATGTCTGAAGATAGTCTTCACAAACACGAGGGTGAGAAACATAGCTAAAAAAAGTTTAATCGTTTCTTAAACCATCACCTTCTACAGAATTTATTCTGTATTCACCAGGGAAAGCCATCTGTACCCACACTCTCAGGGTGGTTGTTTTTTTTTTTTTTTCCCCCAAGTCCTGGGCATATTGCATTTATAAAAATAGTATTCCCTGTAAGCCAGGCTTTGGAAGCCAAACACTGAACGTTCAGAGCTACTGTTTTATACTGAGATTTAATTAATGCTGAGATGAGGCAAAAGCAGTGCACATTGAGACAGTCCTACAGTAATGTTTCACTTTATGCACCAACTACATTAATATCTTTTCTCTTCCGAAAGGCTTACCTGGTTTAGTAAGGGATATAAATAAACTGAAGAAACCCTCCAAGGTTTAGTGTACAATTATAGGTAATTTTACTTGCCATCAAAATTTTCTATTATTTCAGAAGAGGTACTTTTACAAGCACAGTAGGTGAAAGTATGCAAAATCATGAGTGCCTGTTTGTTTGATTTGCAGCTAACAGTTAACGAAGCAGCTGCCCAGCTGTGTGTGAAAGATAATGCCTTGTTGACCAGGAGAGATGAGCTCTTCGCCCTGGCCCGGCAAATCTCTCGGGAGGTCACCTACAAGTACACCTACAGGACCACCAAGTAAGGCTTCATTAACTCAGAGGGTCTTTACTTGTAGGGAACTAAGCAGGCTGATGGCATTTCTTCTGAGGCACTAGAGACACTTTCTTCTTGCTCTTCAGCCAGCAAAATGCTCTTCTGAGAAAAGGAGGAAAATGCTATTTGAGTCCTGGAGCTTTTAAACTGATAAGATTCAGCTGTCTTGAATTACCTTTTTATTTGCTCTCTAGTTTTCCAAGTATTTTGAGGATAGTGCAGGTTGAGAGGCATCTGAGAGGCTGGTATTTCAAGCATTTAAGGCATTAGTGTATTTTAAGGTTAATGTAAATTGGCAGAGTAGCCATAGATGCTCAAGGCATCAATTTCCTTTTTTCCATATACAGATTTGGCTTGTTAGCCGAAAAGATAAGGTCACAGGGAGTGGCCTACAAACTTGCTTTAAAGGAACTGAAGCTGAGTCCTAATTTCAGTTGTTACTGTTCTGTTAAATAAACTGCTGTTATGAAATGGTGACACAGCCTTAACAGCTTTTAAATACAATTAAAACCTTAGAATTAGCAAGTATGATTAAATGTCTTGATACTTTCTTTAGATTTTAGATGTTAATTCCCTTGCCTGTAATGTAATACCCTTCCAAAATACATTTTTCTACACTTTAGAAAGTTTTCCTTTGTTCCTCTTTCTTTCATGGAGATTCATATGAATATACATCCATGCTGAATAAGCAATGCCAAGGGCATTTCTGTAATTCTCTGGGCTGTCCTTCCTCTTTGGAAAGAAGAATCTGTGAATCTCTTCATGCTTCTGAAAACAACACAAAATGCTTGTGCTCCTATAGTTGAATGACTTTCACTGCCATGTCAAAGTGAATTGGGGGCTTTTTTTGTGCATCTCACTTGTTCTTCCCCGATCTACTTTTTTTTCCTTGACTCCTTTTCATTATTATTGATGGTCGGGGTTAATGTGCTGTTCACTGATCTTGTATGTGTCTTTTCTTCTAGATCTAAATGTGGAGAAAGGGATGAGCTGTCACCAAAGAGAATCAAGATAGAGGTACAGTAATGTGACTCCTGTATTTTGACCTGTGCATGCTAAAATTCAGTTTTGTTTTGAAGGGATCTGTCTTAAGGAAATTTGTCAGAAAAACATTTGATAGACAGTTGATGGGTATGACAGAGAGAGGGAGGGTGGGAGAACATCACCACTGTCTCTGTAAATGTAAGTGCTTGATGGAGAAACCTGTAGGAGCAGGGGTAAAGAGTAGGATTTGTTTAATGGTAAAGATACTCTCAGTGTTTTGCACTCAGAGTGAGTAGGAGGGGAGGAATGGGACTGACTGACTTCCTGTGGTGGAATAAGCTCAAGCACTATAGGAGATGTCTTCCCATAAGGCCTCCTGCTTTTCAGTTAGCATGAGGTGGAGTTTGCCTAATTCACTGGAGTCAGCTGTTGATCATGTCCAAAATACAGAGTTCTTGATAAGGACTGATGGCAGAATATTAGCTATCTCTGACCATGCCATAAATTATGACACTGATCGTATTGAAAAGTCAAAAACTAATTAAAAGCTATATATCTCAACACAAATGGTTGTGCCTGTAGATGTTAATTTACAGGTTTTTGTAATGAGTTTTGTGTCAAATGCATGTATACATGGCTGATGTATACACTTGCACAAGATGTTGCTTAGGGAGATCCTGGGAATTTCTTGTTAAGAGTGCAGGAGCAGCAGGAATGTAGTTTAGCTTTTTCTTCAGTTACCACTGCTGGAAGGGAAATTTGAGGCCTTTTAAAAAGTTACTTTTAACAAAAAAAAAAGTAAAAATAAAAAAATGTCAGATGTACGTATTTATACTTATATACTTGATAAGAATAGCAGATCTTTCTTTTTAATTTGTATGTTAAACAAATTACTGTTTCACTGTTACATGGGTATCTAATTTATCCTTAGCACTGTGGGTGTTTTTTATTGTACTGTCTACTCAAAAAAGGTGTAGGTTAAACGTGTATTAGAATATGAGCTAGACCTGAGCTAGATTTGTATGTGACACAGATAGGTGATATATTCTTGAACTGTAGAGGAAAATTGCAACACATTCTGAAATGTGTTTCTTGTATGTAACGCATTCTGTGATAAATGAAGCACTGTATATAGGACGGCTTTAATTTTTTTTTCAGTACTGCAATGCTTTTACCTGTACAAAGGCTTTTCCTGTGAGGCAAACCCTGGTGAGAGCAGTTGGTTTTGAAAAGGCAGTTATGAATAGGTACAGAGGAATTCATCTTATTTATTAAGTTCCATCAGCCCATATACTACTGTAGTTTTGAGTTTTTGTAGTGCAAAATATACATGTGCAGTGAGGATTTACTGGTAGCTTTGGTAAGTCAGTAATGTCATTTATGTGTGTCAGGATTTGCTTTTGACCTATGCTTGTTCTGTGATCCACAAAAAAGAGCAGGGAAAAGCTGCATTAAATGATTTTATCCAGCTTCACCATTATCAGCCTTGACCAACATGTTGCAGGATGGTTGCTTGAGCCTCCTGTCTTTTGTTCAGTCCAGCCCTAATTTGTTAGAGCTGGTGGGGAGCCACTCCTCTGCGTGAAGTAGTATTTCAATGACTTCGATTTCAGAATAAGGAAGTTTTTCCTTTATTCAGTAATAATTGATGATGAGCAAATGTCTAAAATGACATGCTGCAAGGGAGGTGCTGTTTTTTTACAGGATCTTTATTGAAAGAAAGTGTAAAATTAAAATCCTGAAACATACAGGCTGAAACTTGAGGTTTTCTGGAGAGCAGGAAATCTGGACAGCCTTAGGGGATGTGTATTCTCCTATTTTCTGCATGGTGAAATCTTAAAGAGTCTGGAAGGCCTGCTTCTTTTATACCCATTTTTGTTCAATAATTCTGAGAAAGGATGTTTACTTGGGTTTAGTTTTATCTAAAATTACCAGTTATATTTTAAAATGCTTGTGAAAATTTTGTGTCCTAATTGTACAAATTACTTTTTCAGAAATAGGTCATTTTTCCAAAATAACAAATTGAAAATTAAATTGAATTAAATATTCTTTAATCTGATAGCCTAGCATTATTAATTTCAAAATTACCCATATTGTTATCAGCAGAAATGTCTTTTTTCCTCACAACTTTGGGAGTCTTCTAAGAAGGAGTAAAGCATTACTTCAGTGCATTATAATTTTGAGGTATGCTGTAAATTGTGGGCTTTACTTCAATGAAATGTAAAAAAGATGCAGTATGACATAGATCACTGCTGTTCTGGGTTCCTGGGTCTTGCATTTTGAAAAAAAAAATGTAAAAAATCCTTTTTTTAGTAGCATGTTCAGGGATTTTTTGAGAGTTTGTTTAGGTTTGGTTTTTTTTGGAAAGGTGAAAGTAAAAAGGAAAATGGTAGCAAATGCAGGTTTTTCCTTCTGTTCCGGGGAAGAATTACTTACACTGTTTTTGAAGTTGTAGTGCTTCATTGCAGATCTGTTCGCTCACTATCATGAAAACACAGAGAGGACCTGAACATGGGGTACTTTTTTGTTGTTATAACTAGCTCTTTTCTGTTTCTCCTTTTTTGTTTTTTTTTTTTTTTTGAGAAGGGTCATTTTGCCTTTCTGTTTTAAGGCCGAACTCTGTATTTTGATTCACCATTCTTTTAACCGTTAGTCATTAATGTCTCTGTGAAGCGTGGCCTAAAATACTAGGGCTTCAATTTGGAAAGACTTCACAGCCTGTTTGCATAGTGTAAAAGATTACTTAAAAAAAAGATGAGTTAATTTCCTGAAATACAATAACACTTTAAAAAGCCTCCAGAGAGGCTCTGAAGGTCATCCTTGAGCAGAGCCAGCAGAGCTGTGTGTGCGAGCTGCAGCATTGTCAATCTGCAGCCACGTTGTAAATTTATCCTTTTCATGAATATGAAACTCGCAAAAGCATTACAAAGAAACAATGTGCCATGAATTACATCAAATTACCTGTAAAAGGCTTTCTCTTCCCCTGCGAGCTCTCCCCCTCTTATTCGTTGAGTGGGTGGGTGAGCTGTGGGAGTGAAGTGTAAAGAGGAGAAGGGGAAAAAATTCCAGGCAAATGACAGACTAAAGGTGTGGAGGGAGTGAAAAAAGGAGTGGAGTGAATTGGTATTTGGAAGCAGATTATTAAAAAGGGAGGTGGTTCCTAAACCTGCTCTGGACAAAGAGCAGGACAGGCAAATAGGGATGGAAATGGCACATCATCCTGCAGACCAAGGATCTCTCCTGCTTAGGTGTTGTGGGGTGGGGGACCCCTTATTTTGTCATCTTCTGTGACTCAGTGCCGGCACCACTGAAAGCAATGAGCTGTTGTGGCACCAGCTTAGAAACAAAACAAGTCACAGGTACATCAGGCAGAAGTCGTGGAGGGAGAGGCTGTTCATCACTATTGGGGTCGACCAGGTTCCCTTTCAGAGTCAGCATGAACAGCCAAGAGAGGAGGAAAGGAGAGTCTTGAAAAATATTCTTGTTGTCTATGGTCTAAAGAAATTAATTTGTGTGTCAGCATCTCCATTCATCTACAAGAGGGATGGGAAGAGCTTTCAAAAACTGATTTCCCAAAGCTCAGTGGGAGTCGAGGGCGCACAGGCAGGGAGACCTGAGCAGAGGCTGTAAGGAAGCATCTTCCCTTGGTGCCGGTGTGGGTGGAGGAAGAGGAGAGAAAAGCCCCATCTCCCCTATTTCTGAGAAGGCTGAAAAGAAAACCGAAGTGTGGGATTTGTGTTTTTCACAAAAACAGCAAAAGCAGTAGAAGCTACTGTTTTCATAGGAAAAATGTCATTAGAGGGAGCAAAAAAGCACATGTGGGACTGGGAACATCTGCTGCTCAAAGCTGCTTGGAAAACAACTGAGCAGCAGCATGGCAAAACAAAAATGCTGCAGTGCATGTAGAAGGACCTCCAGGCAGCCATGGGGCAGAGCAGGTTGGTGCTTGGCCCAGTTTGCTCCTCATCCCACAGGGCGTTGGGGACAGGCAACAGTGGGAAGGGCCTCTGGGAACGTGATCCAGAACCACATCACTCTCCAGGAGTTATCTGCCTGACTGTGGGGTGACACAGCAGCAGGCAGCCAGACCCACTTTTGGGAAACAGCCTTTGGTTTTGTATAGGCAGGTGATCACAAACGTGTTATAAAGAACTGTTACCTGTTTTGTTGCAAAAATAGGATCCTGAGTGATAGGGTTTTGTGTGTTCAGCTTCTCATCTTCCTACACATAATCATTCTCCTCTCCCAAACAAATTCAGGTCTTAGCTATGAAAGTGGTCAGTGCTTGTGGGAAAGTGGTGCAAATCCTTTGTTTCTGGGTTAGGCTAGAGGCTTTTTGGCAGTTTACCTGGTTGTGAAGTTTTTGCATAGCTATTGTGTTTATTTGTTCCGTGAGGGAGTATGCTGGGTGTCTGAAAGCAATATGCAGCATTCAGACAGATTTTAGGGCTTTTTCCTGAGCATAAAGAATAGGTTTAATGGCATTACATTGCACTGAGGTTCTGGCCATCTGCCTTGGGTCAGGCCACTGCTCTGCAGGTCAGTGGGCAGCCTGCCAGTGGAGGGAACCTTGTGGTCCTTCCCCTGTGTTTTTTCAGAAAGATCACTTCTGTTTTTCTTGGGCTGTAACCCTTTTGTCCATCTATTGTCAAAAATGTAATTATTGACATGTATGTGTCTTTAGAATAGACAAGGAAAATGCACCTAATTTGGTGTATTTTTGAGACCCAGGTCTGCAGAACCTCAGTGACTGATGTCGTTGTTCTCAGGTTTGGGTCTGTCTTAAGATCTCTGGCTTCCTCTCACATTTTGACAGTTACCTATACTGTGCTTTTGTAAACATTTCTGGGTATTCCTCTAGGGCACATGAGCTTTCCTTTTATAATACCAAGCTGGATAAACTCCTCATCTTGAACCTTTGCTTCAATGGTTAATTTATTTTAATGGAGTCTGGCAGGCTTTCACAGGAGCTTTATTTGCTTTATTGATACATATGCAAGCTGCAGAAGAGATTTGCAAGTCATAAGAATTTCAGACTAGAAGAATTATTGAATCATGGTTTCCCATAGTCTATAAATTTTCCACCGTACTTCTGAAATGATGATATTTCATTTTGTGATACTAGTGTAGGTTCTGTGTGAAAAACGTTGAATCTCAGGAGGCTTTTCGCAGTTTCACAGGGTTAGTATATGTCCTCAACTACATATAAACTTGATTTCTGAAGAGTGACAGAAACCATAGGCCTAAATCTGCCTGTGAAGGCTGAATGTAAACTAGTTTAATATCAGTAACAGGGGTAGTCTGGATTCACCTGAGACTGAGAGAGATGAGATTGTCTGTGCCATGTTAGGTATATAGCAGTGGCTGCGGAGGGGCTGTGTTTTATGCACAAATTTAAATGAATTGGATAGCACAAACATGTAAATTGCAGTCCAGAATTTTCACAGAAGTTCAGGAATGTGTTTTTTAGTTCGTTTTTTTTCTTCTAAGTGTACAGAGAGGATGAAGAAAAAACAGTAATATGTCCCTCTTGGTTTGCTTTCTTTTTATGCTCAATAGGACGGTTATCCAGATTTCCAGGACACAGTCCAGACGCTCTATCAGCAAGACAAAATGCCACTTGCTTTGGCTAAAGGAAAGAGTGAAGACCCATCAGCTCTTAATTCCCAGGTAAACCAACTAAACTACACTGTGAATAACGCAGGCTGTGTCTTTGTACGCTGGTTTTGATGTGTTGTTGTTTTGATTACTAAATTAATTCCCATAATTTTTAAAAGGCTACCTAGCTTAGCTGTGATTGCATCACTCTTAATTCACGTTTACCTCCCAAAACTGTTCTGACACAGTACTACAGCTTTGCCCTTGTTAGTTCCAAGGAGGTAAGATGCAGCATAGTAGGGTTGAAAATCTGTGGTTGCCTGTTGGGAGCAAGTAGGGTAGTATTGGTACAGTATGTGCTGTGTTACTTGCGTTATCTGCTATAAATGGAAAGCTCAAGTTACTGAGTCGAGAGGAATAGAGTAGGCGATCTTGGAGTCCTCAGTTCTGACATGTCTTACAAGAAGAAAGGCCATTATGTTTAGGAAATAAGTGAACCTCTGGATCTGAGAGGATAAATTGGCTTCCTAAACAGCACCTAGCCTGGTGGAAGTGCAGTGATCCGGAGCAGACAGAAAGCTTTGTATAAATGAAGACAGGTTGCCGATTCTTTCTTTGTCTTTCCTGTATTATATCCCAGCCTTGAGGCAAAATACCCATCTTCTACTGCCAGTTCTTGCCAAGGAGGGATTTCATGCTAAGTTGCAACAAATTTATTTTGTATAGCTGATTTGGGCAAATGTAATCACCAAATTTGCATATAAGATTACATTTAGGAGTTACCCTCTTGTTTTCTGAGAATGGATGTGTTACCCTATCATTTACCACCTTCTATTGCAAAGTAGTGCTCGGTCATACAAATCTGTGATACATCAAATGCAATTATGCCACATGTTCTGATGTCACAGAATAATTACATGAGCTTATTTTTGTTTTGTATATGCTTTAAAGTTTTTGTTGGTCACTGCCTCATAACAAGGGACTACAGGTTTAATTCAAGCTTAAACAGATCTGCAACTCTGTAGGTTTTTCTGTGGTGATCTGAAGCATCGTTGAAGTTTAAAATTCTAGTTTTATCCCAAGTAAACAACAAAGATAGCATGAATGAGAAAGGTTTTATTTTTTTTTTCAAATTACTACACAGTTCAAAAGTTGGTAAAAGGAGTGACAGAATAGCAAAATTAAAGCACACTTGTAAGTAAACTGTTTGAAAATAGGGGGTTTTTTACCTTCCTCCCAAGACCAAGCTTGAGCTATCTGTGGTCTTCTGCAGACCCTGATGAGCTCTGAGCCAGAGTATGTAAATACTGGCCATGTCATTACCCTGCTGTCGGGGTCACCACTGTGCTGGAGAAGCCCAGGTTTTGCTGGTCTGTTAGGCTGTCATTGTACATTTAAATTATTGAACTATGCTGAGCAAGCAGCCTTTTGTGGGAAGTCAGGGCTTTCAGCATCTCCCAAGAAAAGCGAAATGCTCTGCAATGAATAGAGCTCTGTTAGTAGCTGAAACAATTATGGCATTACCTGAAAGAGAAATTAATTTTTCCTATCAATTGTACATGTTAAGTTTGTACACTTTCTGTTCTTATGTTCATTGTGGCTCTTCTAAATCAACTTTCTTGACTTGTGATTTTCTTCTTATTTTTGCAAGATGCTTATTTACATTCTCTCGAGAACAAGATTATAGTGAAAATTAGAATTCTCTTGGCATTAGAGTCAATGACAAACATTCAGACGCCATTTCCTCCCACGTTGCACTGGATTGTTTAGCTCCACTCTCTAGAGGTGTATAGGTCTTGTTCTTCTTCTAGACAGACATTTCACACCTTTATCCCCCACAAACATACTGTCATCCTACACTTTCAGAATGGCAGATTTTTAAGCTTGTGTAGTGCTGTTTCCTAAAATAAAGATTCCAAGATGTCTGGTGAAATCTTGGCATAAGTTTTTAGCAGATGTTGCCATTGCTCTTGGAATACTTTCTGGAATACTTTGTGAAGGCATATATTTGAACAGAGCTAACTGGATAATTATGACACTCTTTTTTGCTTTTCTTGATATTCTCTTCATGTAACCTGCAGTCCTAAAGTGCAGGAAGTGATTTTTGTGTGTTGTTGAAGAACAGAATTTAATGTTGCATTTCTATGTAGATGAACTACAACAGCTTGCATTTTAAGTATTCTTGAGTGACTCAGATGTACATTATGAAAATCTCTATGGGTGCAAAAATATTTTGTTTGCTTCATAGTTTTGAAGAAACCATAAAACACACATCTGTACATATGAGTCAACAAAAGCCACTATCTAGGCTGTTAGTCTTTTCATCTGATATTGTTTTACCCCTGTGTTTTGACTTGCTCTATGTATGTATAAAGAGAGAAATCTTTTTTTTGTTTTAATTGCAGTCAGAAAAGGTGATGGCAAAACAGATGGAGTTTCTTTGCAACCAGGCAGCGTTAGAGAGACGTCTTTCCACAGGGTGTTACAGGCAGAACTCGGAAGAGCACAGCCCCAATGGCATGTCATTAGATAATGCTGATGGACAAGGTATGGTAGCTCCCAGGCACGGGCGTTGCTGCCAGCAAAGACATTTGGTGTTATGCAGTCTCTGTCAATGGTGGTGTTTATCTCGTACAGAACCCTGAGCACTGAATGGACAAGAAAAGATCTCTCTCTGCCCTGAAGTGCTTATGGTCTAAATAATACAATCAGATGTACACTCAGGTTCTGTTCTGTTCCTGTTGTGTATCTGGCAAGCTGCTTTCCCCAGGGATAACGTGGGGAGGGAAGGAGGTTGGGTGCACTGCTGTTATTGACAGCAGGACTTTGCGCTACCTTTATCCTCAGTTTTGAAAAGAAACCAGAGTGTTGCATTTCATTTGTGTTCTTGTTTTGTGGAAATCGAAAGCAGGTAATATAGTTGGTACCCCTTTTTGTTTACCTGTTTGCGCAGTCTAGGAACAAAACCTGAGGAGCTGGCTATGTAAATTACTTAGCACTAAGCAGATTCTAATGATGTTCTTAGTAGCTTGTTATTCTTCAAAAAGCTTACAGTTCTGTGGTTCTTTTTGATTTACCAACTGGCTATTCCTTGTCTTGAATTAATTTTAGGAGTGTTTGTTTTGTTTGAGCGTTTTTGTTTGGATTGCTTTTTCTTCTGTTGTGAAATGAGACAAAATGTTACAAACAAAAGAAATACAACCAGAAGTTCCTGTGTCTGGTTTTTAAGTGCTAGTTTTTTTAAGGGGGTTGAAATGAAGTAGTAGAGGGACAACGAAGGGAATCAATACAAGTAAGTGTTAAAAACAGATTTTGATTTGTGTGTATTGGTCAAGCAATGAGGTACAGAAGTAATAATGAAGATTAGGTGTATGGATCTGGCTTTCCTTGGCTGAGCAAGCTTCTTTATGCCATTTAGCCATTGTGCAGGGGAACTGGAAATTTTTAGGATCTCAGAGGGATTGTGCAGTGGGAGAGGAAAATTTTTCTATCTCAAGGATTTTTGAGCAGAATAAAGGGTTTTTTTAAAAAGGATTACTTTTTTTTTTTTTTGGTCTGGCTGGGTGTCCCTTTCTAGCAGTGCCTTGGAGTAGTCTGTGAAGCAGTATATTTACATAAGCTTTGTTTTGCTAGAAAACTTCCCTGAGCAGCTGGAATTTAGGATGCACTTTTGCTGATAGAATTAATATGTGTTTAAGGCTCTACCTGTTTTTTAATACTGCTTTGCTTTTAATACATCACTGTTTCACTGTGAACAACTTGCAGGTGAAAGACCACTGAACCTCCGAATGTCCAACCTGCCAAGCAGACAGATGCAGCACATTTCACTTGATGGAGAGCAGCACGTTGGGAAATCTCTGTGCAGTGATTTGATCCGGCTTTACCCCAGTGGTGAGGCAAAGTCCCAGTCCTCGGGTTAGTGCTGCCCCTGAGAAATTACCCACCATTTCTTACCTTTCTGTGATGTCTCTGAGTGAAGCAGCTAGGAAGGCAGCCTGGCATGCATTGTGTGTAACCATGCCATCAAGGCTTTGGAGAAAACTCGAAGAGTGTTACTTGTTAATCTAGAGTCAGATTAAATATTATTTCGGAAAAGTTCAGGGGATGTAGTAACTGGAATCAGATAAGCAAGTTCTGGCATGTGTCTGTCCTCAGAGAGTGGTATTGACCCAAACTACTGCTGTTAAATACTTTAACTGCATCACAGTGACAGCAACATGATTATGACACAGCTTCATTCTGTATAAAATAATCAGGCTTTTTATAAAAAAGGCCTCTTTATTATAGTTTGTAAGGACCTAGCACTATTTCTCTACTGTGAACTGCATATCGTGCAGTAAGTCTTTTCCACCTGGGTTTCTAATTCACTGACCTCTGCTTGCTGCCAGTCTTGTCATTTACCTCTGGCATTCTAAGTTTGATAGAAGAGAGCAAGAAACCTTTGTGAAATCTCTGTGGGTGGTTTCAGTTTAATACTCAGTGTACTGAGATAAAGCCAGGAGTTCTTGAGACCCTTGAAACTTTGAGAGTAATAATAAAATCCCATCTGAGTTTGAAAGATGCAGTGGCAAAGAGGTTATTTGAAAGGCAAGATGCAAAAGTGGTTGTTTTGAAGACAGGGCAGAATCTTGCATTTTTCACTTTGGGATACTGTAATCTTGTCTCACCTCTTTTGCAGATTGTCCCAATCCCAGTGATAATTCACTTAGTGAAATCTCCAGTAGGGGATTTTTACCCATTGCCTCTCAAAATGCAAGTGCAGAGCACATCTCCATTAGCCCCTGCTCCCAGAGAGGGGTGAAGTAAATCTGTGATGCTTCCTCTGTCATCACTGTGGTGTAACTGAGGTGGTTCTAACCCAGCTGGGTTAAAGCCGAAGAGGAGGAGGCAAAATTTATTGATTCAACTGTTGATGTTCATATGGTTCTTGGACCTTTTTGTTGATTTAAGAACAAAATATATTTGTTTCCAACCAGTGTTTTAACATCTTTCTTTCTTTCTTTTCTCAATGCAGAAGGCCTTGGTATTTTAAAGGATTTTCCTCATTCAGCTTTTAACAACATTGAAAGGAAGGTCATAAAAACAGAACCCGAAGACACAAGATAGTCATTCTGCTCTGGGAAACAGTGTCATAGTAAAGAATGAAACTTCACAAGAGAGAAAAAAAACCAGCCTTAATAACCAGTGTTGCCTCATTCAAATAAGAGATTTCAATAGCCAAAGCCTAAGAACTGGTACAGTAATCCTTGGAACAGGAAAACAAGAGACACTGCAACTGAAACAGTAATACAGGTGAATAAACATTCCTGTAAAAGTGGTTTTATAACGTGGGAAGACTCACAAATTAATATTGTGGGTCTTCATTATTTAAGAATGTATTATGTATTTGTGTAACTTATCAAAGTAAATCTAGATGTCGGGACGTGTATTGAGTCCAGTAGATGTGGCTACAGTTCATTTTACTTGAAATTTCAATGTCTACTTTCAGTGTACCTAGCGTAGATATGGTTGTTAAACATTTGAATTAAAAATCATTGGAGAATTAGGAATGCAAACCTTGTGACACAATTAACAGCAAGTTTGCAACAATATTTGTAGAAAAAGGAAAATGCATACAATATTTTCATGGTTTAAAATGTTATGTGGATATAGCATTTGATAGACCTAGACCCTGATTCTGTATTATAGCAGATGTACTTGACACTTAACTATCGCTACATCACTTCCAATGGTTTCAGCAGCCTTTGTGTAACACACTTACAGCATAATACCTACATACAGGTCAGGAGTGTGGGAAATGCCAGTTAGAGTATGGAAGAGTCCATATGATTGGCTCCCATTTCCTTGGGAAAAACTGGGGTTTGATGTACCATACAATTACTAAATCTCATTTGGTAGGAAACTCAAGAGACCAAGTAGTATGGACAGGGCTGCAAGAATTGTCATTCAGACCATTATAACTTCGTGGACTTCTCTGTGGATCTTAAAAAAAGAAAAAGGCATCCCAAGTATGGCAAAGATGAGATACGGTGCAGGATTTATGCATTGGTGTAAAAGGTTGCACTTGATATCCAGAAACCATAAGATTTTTTGGAGGAGAGAGACAAGGAGTTATGACTTCAGCACGTAACTCCTTATTAAGTGCTGTCCAGCCCACATGATTCTATGAATATACTGTATACTGCATACAGTATGCCAATCCGTTTCTTTATGTATGTGATTAATTAACATCTGTATTCTTTATTTATTTGACAGTTTTTATTTTTTGTACATGTTCACTTTTGAAGATGTCATTTTGTCTAAGGAGGAGTAGTTGGCATATAACTTTGGAATTTACCACGGTGTGTTTGTGTGCATCCATCTTTCCTCTGTGCTGCTCTGCAGTCAGAACAGTTATATGCCTCCATTTCTGAATACAGTTTTTGCTTACAACGTGTTCTGGAGGGGAAAGGGAGAGCTGAAGAAAGTGAGTTACCATGCCAGTGGGTAAACTTCCCTATTCAGGTGTGCACTTCATGTCTGCAGTTTGCTCTGTGTCATAGGTGTGTATTAACGAATCAGTCTCTGTTGTACCGAAATGCTCAGCAAAATGTGAGCTGAAATGTCTACACTGCAGTCTCTTATCACTGTAAACATATCTAATTATTTTATCACTTGATTTGTGGAACAAAGCTTTATAGTAGAAACACCAGTAAAACAACTTTTTATACTATTAAAGTGTTTGGTTTTTTTAAAAAAAAAATGTTTCTTGAACTGTATGGTACTGTTTCACTTACTGAAGTATCTTACTTTAAGCAATGGAATTCACAGCTTTGCTGTTTAGGCGTAAGAGATTGAATGTGTAGTTATATTTCCTCTTTCCTGTTGTGTGAGTTAGTAGCACGGATGTTTCTTCAGTTTGTAACATTAACCAGTACCCTGGTTAGTACCTGAGTAGCTTTCATGAAATGTGTATGGAACTTGTTAAAGGACAGCTTAAGGTTTGAACTGTACAGCTTGAGCAGTAGAAGGCACCAAGCAGAAAACCTTTAGAGATGCAGGAAACATTTGGTTTTCTCCAGCATCTGACACCATCAAAAGTTGTGTGTGGGTCACAGAAGAAGCTCTGAAGCTTACTGGTCTCTTCAGTTAAAGTGAGAGGAAGGAAAAAGAACTTGCTAAGCAGCACGCTGTTTCAGTTGAGTCCAGAATTTATTTTGTAAACACTAATGTATTAAATTTGCTATAAATTAAAGTATATAACAGTTATATTTTTGAGTTGTAAATGCAGTACTTTGTGTCACGACCAGTTGGTTATCTCCAGAACGATATTTCAGTTTATAGTCCAACAGGCCATTTCAGTCTCAATAAGCTGGAAGCAATTTTTTTTACTGGTTTGCAGCTGTATGATTTTCTTTTTTTTTTTTTTAATCCTGGGGTGGGGGAGGTGGGAGGTACATTCCAAGATTGCACATACGCTTGGTAATAGCAAATACTCAAGCATTGGTCTTTCCATGACAAAGGTCTTGGTGGACTGCAACCAGGCCAGCCTCTGGAGTCGCAGGTAAAGGCTTGCCTTCGTCTGCTCGGGAAGGGTTGCTAGATCCAGGATCAAAGGCCAGCCCTGCAAATGATGCCTGTTTTATTCACATGTTTATATTGTTGCTTACAAAATAAAATTCACCGTGAGAACTCTTTAGTTTCCCCAGGGTTTGTCCTTTCTTTTTAAATTGTTTTCTTAAAGGAGATGTTAATTGGGGGGGGGGGGGTGGGGAAATAGGGGAGGAGGGAGTACCTCAAACTGCAGCTCTCACTGGAGGAAGCCTTTTCCTGCTCTTGTGGTTGAATCCTCATTTAGGGGTGGCCTCATTATGTGCACAGCCTGCAGGGCTCAGTGGGCCCAGGAAGGAGGGAGGAACTAAAACCCTGGAAGGGTCTGCAGCACTGAGGTACTGAGTTCCCTTCCCACCTCCTGTGCTCCTGCTTTTGCATGTGCTCATATTTACACAGGGTTGTAAACAGCACAGAGCTGCTAGGATGGGATGCCAGGCATGTGTGTAAGTGCTGTTTGGGAACTGGGGAGACAGAGCATTGCTGCCCTCAGCAGCTGCCACCCTGTTCCAGCTTGCTTTCTAAGCAGCAGCCCACATCTCTGCTGAGAGGTTGTTAGGGGGCAGAAACTGGATGGGAGATGGAGTGTAAAAAGGGAAGAGCAGACAAGGGAGCAAAAACATCAAAGAGAAGTTGGGGGGGCAGGGGGTAGAACCCCTCCATAAACCTTCAGAACATCCAGATTGCTGAGATGGCATGGAAGTCAGGAGTGGTTTGAAGCAGAGATGGGGTCGGAGTAGATGCGATCCCCCTGCCTTCTCGCAGCCCAGAGGAGGGTAAACATGGGGAATCTGAACCAGTGTTTGCTGGCTTGGGCCTTGCACTTCAGTGCAATCCTGCCCTGTTCTGGGAGAGGAAAGAGGAGAAAGGAGCAGCTACACACTCTGGTGTTGAAGGTGCAAGGATGGGGGAGAACAGCCGCATTACTGTCAGGCTCCGCGCAAGTATAAATGGAAAACCTTTAGATGTCTATTTTTTGTAACTTGACATGGGCTGAGCAGTGGCTACCCGAAGTTCAGTAAGAACACAGTGGTGCTGCTGGTGCTCACAGGTTTGCATTAGGCCTGCCTGAGTTAGTGTCTCATTGAGCTGTGAGATCCTTGGTTGGAAAGCACTGTTGGATGGAACAACTTATACAAGGGTCATTAATGTTCATTTGGAGCTTCAGGAGGTTTCTCATATAGCTAAAATTTAAATTTTTATTGCTGGCTACCTGCATAAAGCTCCTGTGTCTTTTTCGAAATAAGCAGTTGATGTGAGGGTCAGCCAGGAGGGCCTTTGTCTGTGGCTGAGCCTCTACTCACAGCAATGACTTTGCCCATGATAACAGCTGCAGAACTCATTTCCTCCCCATTTTCCTTTCAAAATACAGAGAACTCATACACAGCACCAGTGTCAGACCTGATGGAAGCATGTCAGCAGCCGCTAGTTAAAGCACAAAGGTTCGTTACTGTGGCAATGTGGGATTTGATAACTGTGTCTTGGATCTGGGTTCACAAGGCCGTGAGAAGAGCACAGCATGCTCAGCGCACCCTGCTCTGCTCCTTCCCTTGAGTGTGGAGCCATTTTCCAGCTGAACAAGCAGCATCATTCCAAGCACCTTCGTGCTGGCATCAGGCAGGCTGGGCTGTGGTTTTGGGGTGCCAGCTGGCAGAAGGAGGGGTGACTGCCCCTCCAGACATGCCCCCAACCAGGGCTAGCAGGGCTTGCGCTGTTCCCAGCCTTGAGCCGAGGTGCAACTGGGTCGCAGTGTGGAGCTTGCTGGCTGTCTCCTTCAGCAGGAAAATGAGGAGAAATGCCATGAGGCTCTTTTGTGCTGTACAGAAGGGTTGAAAAGATGTTGTGCTGCAGTGATTCAGTGGGGAAAGGATAAATCCCTCACATACACCTACGCACCACCACGAGAAAGAACTCTGTGGGCAGAGAAGGAGCAGAACATGAAATACGAATTTCCTCGAGCTGCTCAGGAGGGATGGCTTTCCAGAGCCCTTCCCCCGGTGGCTCTCTGCTCCCCCTGCCTGGCTGTGCCGGGATGAAGGCCGGCCCCCTCAGGGAAGGCCCCAGGTGGGGCTGCTTGCCCTGCCCATCACCTGCACCTGCAGCCCTGGACAAGGGTGAGGATCCTCCACTCGTGGTTTTGGGCTGTGGTTCTAACCCAAGAATGGGGCTCCAGCTGACTGGCCGTGCCTGGGTTAGCTGGCAGTGCTGGCAGGCAGCAGCTTCAGGGCTGAGAGGGATGGTGGAGGTGGTTCCCACTGTGGAAAAGCTTGGGAAGTCCTAATGTAGGCTACTGCCAAATCTTTGGGTCATCAGATGGTGCTCTAGACACCTGCTCACTCCAAAACCACCACTCAGCCTGATTCCTGATGCTCCTGTGTCCCTGTTCTTTGGGTAAATGCGCAACAAATACTGCTTTTGACCGTTTAAAAAAATATTTGGAGGTCTTCAAATCATATTTGTTTGAGGTGCACACTGTCTGTGACAGGTGCTGGTGAGGCAGGGGCCCTGTGGAGCCTGGGGCACAAGCAGAGACTCTGGAGAAGCCGTGGCAGCAAAGGTAATCACTGCTGGTTTGGGCAGATTTAATTTACACTGCAAGAGGTTTTATTCAATTCTATTTGCTTTCTTAAATATTTTATATTACTCCTCAGTAAATCTGAATTCCTCCTATGTCTATGGAGTACATGGGGATGCAGTTAATTTCCTATTACCTTGGGGATTTCAGACAGCTTCATTCTCAAAGCTATTTAGAAAATGATTTAATCACCTTGGAAAATCCTATGTAGCCAAAAAATCTTGTGTTTACTTATTACTCGGTTGTAAATTTGTGGTGCAAAACATAGCAGTACTGGGTTGTAACACTGCACATAAGCCTCCATTGAAATCCAGCGCCAAAATAAAAAAAACCCCAAAACTAAAAACCACATTGACTCTCTGCATGCAGTGACACAAATGCAGATGAATTTTTGCATCACAAGTTGGGCAGGAATTTCCGAGGTTTCTGTGGAGCCGCCTAATCCCGCAGATGCAGGGTAGCTCGTTGTGACACACTGAATTAGGATGTGATCGTATTTACGCATTTTGAAACCCCGTAATGACTCATCCCCATGCCGTTAGAAGTTTGCTCTTCGTAAATGTGTGTTTGGCTGCTGCGAAGGGGCCATGTGAACGCCCACGGGACCTGGGGAAGTCAGCCCTTCCTCCCGCCGCCTCCGGCGGGCAGGGAATGGAGGCAGGGATGCTGCTTGGCAGTGGGTGCCTGCCTGTGACCTCCATTCTCCTCCCACTGGTCCCCAAAATGGGATTTGCACTGACACGAAGCTGCTACCAGAGGGGCCCTTAGGTTCAGCATTGCCATACAAAGAAGAGTGAGCCGGTCCCACCCTTAACACAGAAATATTGGGGGACACATTCTTGTGTTTCGCAGGGACCCGTTGAAGTCACCTCTCTCTGCGCTTGGCACCACAGTTCACTGGACTTGACACGTATAAGAACCGCCTTAATTTTTAAGGGACAAAATCCAGCTTTTCCCCCACACACTGGGTGTCTGGTGAACCCCCCGCTGAGCCTGGCAGGGGGCACAGCCCCAGCCTGGGGTGACCTGGGCTCCCGCTGGTTTTGGCGGAGCGGTGTCAGCCTGACGCCCATGCGGCAGCCTCGGGATCCGCCTCGCGCTCATTCAGGAGCTGCAGCTTCTCCGCCACGCACAGACTGAGCTCAGAGCATCCCTCTCGTATCTCCCCTCCCTGGCTGGCTTCCAGCCTCTCCGCGTGCGCCCGGTTATTACTGTAGCATCCAGCATGTTTTACTTCATATTCATCTCTCTTGCACATACCGGCCCACTCACGTATTAGATCCGAATCCTTTTTTTTTCCCTTTTTTTCTTCGGCTTGTTGCTCGACAGAGCGGTGAGGCACGACACGCCGCGTGTTGTGACACATCCTGACAGGTCTCGGCGGCACGGCATGCTAGGCTTGGAGCTGCCGTCTACGCTGTGTCCCGCTTTCCCGCTGGCCGGACCCACGGGTTCCCAGTAGCAGCCACCTCCGGGGGAGCAGAGGAGAGCTTTGGTTGCTACGGGTGGTGTTGGCACCAAAGGTGTCTTGGCTTTTGACGTACCTCTTGCAAAAGCAGGGGAAAGGCAAGGGAAAAGGCAGCCACTTGATCGTCCCACAGCGTTGTTTGCAGTCTTTTTGGATAACGTTTTGGCCTTTCATTCTCACAGGTGGTGGTGGCTGTGTGAGCTGAAGGTGACTCCGTAGGGCTGGCTGGGGCCGTGCAGGATTCCCTGCTGTATTGGTAGCACTGGCAGGTGAAGTGCCAGAAATAGTGTGAATACAGAGTTTTCAAATTATTTTGGCGTGGTAGGCATGTGTCCAGTTTTGAAGGGCTTGTCACTGTGCTCCTCAGAAGGATAAGAAAAGCTTTCAAAGCTTGATAGGGACAAAGAATTGCAAATGGGAAGGAGAATGGAGTGTACCTTGCCAAGGAGCCGCTGTGAGTGGCTGGGGAAGGCAGCACTGGTTCATGGCTGAAGTGGGAGTGGTAGGGGGCATTTTCTGAAATAATGTTTTTCGATTTGCTGATTTTCCTCCTCTGAAGTGACCTACTCAAAAGGCTAAAACTAATTCTGCTGGCTGGTGGAGTCTGGGTTTTATTTAAATCTGTGGAGGAAAAAAGTCTGAATGATATTCAAAGTGGCCATTTTAAAGTATGCATCCACTGCAGGAGATCCCTGATGTATCTGTGTATGTTTTAATTATGAGATAGAGGAGAATTCATGTCGGTGCTTGAAACCAAACTTACAGCTCTACCTCACGCAAACATCTTTCTCTTGGTGTCCAAAGCAGTCCCCTGGGTGTCAGTGGAGTGGGGGTCCCATCTCGCTGCCCAAAGGCAGTTGGTTTCTTCCCTCAAACAGAGATGAGCTGGCCTGGAGAGCAGCAGACACTCTGCAAATTGCTTTGTTGGCTCCACACTTGTGGCAGCTACTTCACTTTACCCTTTGCTGTGCCCAGCAGTGGCCAGACAGTGCTGGGTCTCAGGCTGGACACTTGCTGAGGTGGATCTGTTTATTTTCTATCCATTTCCATGCCTTTGGAGGCAATGAAGATGATTGATGTGAACACAGCCGAGACAGAGCTGGTGAAGCAGGTGGCAAGCCGGCATTGGGTGCAGGGAGGAAAAAAACCTGCAAACCAAACTGAAAGGCTTTTAATTAAAACAAAAGATTAGATCAACCAGGTATTACAATAGGTGGTTAAATCCTGAGGCTAAACAGTCCAGGCTTTGTTCTCCGAGTCTGAGGCATGAAGAGAAACTTTCTACAGGGCAAACAGGGGATCCTGAATGCGTGGCATTAAATGTTTATTACAGGTAACACAGCAACACTGGCACCTGCATTTCTCAGGGAGAGAGCAGAGACATGTAAATGCATGGCTCACATCGACAGGGCCTCTCCAACAGTGTCAAAAGTTTGCATTCCCAGGGGATGGCAAGAGGTTGATTTGGTGTGCTCCTTGCTGTGGCTGTGCTGGAGCTTCTGGCAGCCCTGTGCACCCAGGAGGTGTGTGCTGCTGGCAGGGGACACTGAGGGACCCACACTGCCTGGTTTCCTTGTGTCCTGCCCCTGGCTGGCAGTGAGGCTGGCGCAGCCATCACTCCCCCTGCTCTACACCCTCTTTCTTAAATTCATGGCATGTGTTCTGTTCCTCATGGGCCGTGGTGTTTGCAAAGTACTCGGATGTGTGCATTGTTCGGGGTTCTGGGCAGTTCTGCAGCCACGCTGGGG